>NW_026017137.1:0-4168 GCF_020466585.1 Dendroctonus ponderosae
AACATTGTCTATTTAAATATGAAATACCAGATATATGGCTGCATATAAAATCGTCTTCAAAAGGTTTCACTTGTTGCCTTTTAAGGCTCTTAAATGTTTTGCCTTTGTAACTTGTTATTTCACTTAGCATAACACTTTCCCATTTTTGACCTTATACGTAGTAGGTAATAAGATAATTAAATCGCCTCAGCATAATAACTTATGCTAGGAGCATCCACCTCGTCTAGTACTTTCTCCATGGGACGAAATGAATTGATAACTATTAGATAAACTAGTCGGACGTTGAAAGAGCTTTTACTAACTACAACAATATACGAGCAAAGTATAAAAAACCACCCGATAAATAAGAATGCTATTTTCATAAAATGACGTGAAATGCTGTGGAAGCTTCTTCAATGGAAAAAGTATTTGTTGATACTATATGAAAATTTATAACAAAATAACGCCAACAAATAACTTCTTCAGTACCAGCAATTGTACAAAGTTTCTCAATCGGAGCTTTGCTCAAAATTTGCAATTTTTTAATAAACGTTTAAATATTTTTTCTTTAATATCTTCAAAACGTTAATGCATTGGTAAAATACTACGTTTTCACAAATTGGTGTTGTAATTGTATGTATRCATGTATTAGACATGTAAGTAGACTGGTTTTCAGGAAAGTTTCCTTMAAAAATGTCCAGTCTTTAATGATAATAAAATATTTGCAACTAATATTGGCAATTTCTGTTTAAATAATTAGTATAATATTAATAATTATAAGTCGACGGAAACGAAAAGAAAAATTTTCAAAGTAGTTTGAAAAGTTAAATGAGAAGAAGGAACGATTATTGCTGTTGGTTTAATTAAATGTAAATTGACCCGACGACTTTTCCGTTACTGATTTTAGTGTAAAACGGCATTTTAACTGAAAACTAGTTAACATTGATATTGTTTTAAATAGTTTCTTCTTTTAAAGTCAGTCTAGTGTAGTGCGCTAAGCTAAATTAATATTGAAATTATTATAATTAAAAAAGGTATTAACAAGTAAATTACATTAAACAACTGACTGACAAAAAAGTGACTTAGAATCGATTATTTTCGAGTGCAAGTGCATTCCAATGCATACTATCAAGTTTATATTTAGACTATTCTATCTAGATTAGATCGATCTAGTATTCTGAATATATTATTTCGATAAGGATATTTATGAACTACGGCTTATAATAATTTCATGTTTTTAAAGGTTTAAGTCCTTGGCAACAAAAAAACAATATTGAGTGAAAGCTTTTTAAATTGCAGTTTACAAATGCACTGTTAATTTTTCGTATTGCCTATTTCGAGGGATAAATAAGTAATTTAGCAATATTGTTCCCAATTTAATTTCGTCATTATAACAATAAAATATGAAAACAAAACAATAAAATTTGAAACTTAAAAACAATATTACTACTATAATGAAAAGTGTCGCCAAATCAACAATTCAGATCTCCATAAAAACAACAAAACAAAAGACAAGAAAACTACTTAAAACTAGTTAAATGCTTTTTATGTCAGTATGTATAAAATTTATCATTTCTATAGTCAAGCCAAACTCGTTTCGATCAAAAAATCTCGTATTTTTGCTAATGACCATCGGCTAGTTAGGTAACGAAAAGTTCGCTACTAATCACTCAAATACCTACGACTAATTGATGAGAACTTTGAACCTATTGAAAGAAGTTGCTTACACGCATCTTTTCACTACGAATGTTTTTGTTCCAAAGTGTCATAGAAGGGATTATCTAGTTTCTCAATAGGGTCGCCCATCTAATATGGGAGAATGATTGATGTATAATCTGACGCAAATTATTTATATAAACTGATCGGAAGCCTTGAATTTGCAAACTGAGATGTAACAAGAGATATCCATTATGTGCTATATCATTCTTATTGTCATTAATTTTAACAAGTTTTCGAAACAAAGAGTTATGCTGAAAGTTGCGGCAAATATTTGATTTATGAGATCAATTTGAACAGGCGAAAATGTGAATGATTGTGAACGTTCAATTGGAAAGCCACCGGCCATATTTTCCCTTCAAAACCCTATTTAAAGCATAAACCATATTTGCTGTACAGTAGAATGGATAAAACTAAAACGTGAAAACTGATTGAATTCACAATTCCATAGCTGTCAAGATCAGTTTGTCGCTTAAACTAGTTATCCTACATTTGATGAAAGAAACTTCTTGAATGTGCAGTTGCAGCAATTTAATTGTAAATTCGTTTAATCTTCGCTAGTAAATTGAACTCCAGAAATATGCACAAACCCGCTTATGATTTATAAATATTCTAATCATAAAATAACAAAATCATGACATCATGCAAAAGATCTTTGATAAGGTATACAAAATGAAATGCAAATTCAAAAGTCTTGGTTTGCGATTTCATCTGCTTCGCTGATGCAATTTATTGTAGAAATGAATGGAAATTGGCAATCTCAAGATCGACGGAACCGATAAAATTCCACTTTTTTCTCAATTTAACCGATAATCGCAGTAGGTATCGGCATTATAAGCACCTATTGTTTTAGCTGAATAGTTTATAGGTGAAATGTAAGAGGAAGTGCAAGAAAGTGCCACAGATGAAGGTCTGCTTCAGAAATTGTGTAGCTAGTAACTCGGAAACAGAAATGCGCTGTCTGCACCCGCGTATGCATCCCAAATAAAAATATTTCCAGACCTAACAAAAACTTATTTTAGGTACATTGATGCTTAGCTATTAAAAAGCATTCGCTCATGGCTAAGCATTGATGCTTAGCTTTAGCTATTAAAAACTATTAGCATAACGCGCTAACAAAAACCATCAACATTCATTTGTCATGCAAAATGTTTCATAAACACAGGTGACAGGATTATCAAAACATTACACAATTGGTGGATTATACAATGTAAATAAAGTTGGCAATCATAAATAATACACATTGGTCGGATCGTGTTTCTGGCGGATTTCAAATATTATCAATGCTATTAAAAAATAACACATTCGTGCTATATGAATGTAAAGACGTACAGTAAATAACACGTGTTGACAAAACGTTGTTTTAACATGTTTAATAGAGTTTTCTTCATATATTTACTATAATGTTCTGAAAGACGATAGAGAACAAAACAAGGCAACATTTTAAAATTGTTACACAATATATGAATAATATCTAATCAGAACTTTTTAAATATTATTTTGTGATAATATATATAGTGAGTGAATAAAAAGTCTATGAATTATAAGTTAACCAACACAAAACAAAACGAAAGGAAAGCTAATCCAAACCAACCCAAAACAGTAAATAAAACACTACGATATACATATTTCAAAAAGGTCAAAATACGATTTTTCCAAACTTGTCTTAGTTCAAAACCTGACACACAAAATTCTCAAACCGTCGACTTGTGAACTAAACTTTGGTATTTTTGTATGCCTAAATAATTCGAAAGCTGTGAAATAGTATCGTTTGAAAAAAAAATGTTTAGCTCAACAGAGACTATGCAATATTTTACTCCCAACTTCTTATATTTCTTATATCAACATCCACTTTTCTCGCAGCTGCTTTAATTTTGATTTGCTTTCAGCATTTTCAATTTCTAATCGTATTTTTCAATAATTCACAAATCTAATTGATATATGACTACATACAAGGTGATTCAAAATTGGCGTCATTCCTCTGGAGGTGTTGTCTGGTACTGTTATAGGAGTACAGAAAAAATAGTAAAATAAATTAATTGTTATTAAAACCTGAAAAATTTCCAAAAAATTATATCAGAAATACTGCAGCAATGTTTTTCAAGGTTATATGCCTAATTAACATTGCGAAACTACCTTTTGCTTCGTAATTATTAAAAACTCCGGTAACCATGCAATTATACAGAGTGGCAATAAGATAGACAAGGATAAACGGTAAATTCAGCAAGATTTGTTGACTGCGCAACGTACTTTCGAAATGTCAACCTGTTCTCATAACCTCGAATTCTGCGGGGTTTGGTGTTGACATAAATAATCCATACAACACCAAACATTTGAATGGTTGACTGCAAACAAGCTAGTGCCTGTGTAATCTCCTCATTATCCACTCTTATCAAGCAGCTTCTCGTATTCAGTTAATTAACTCGTGCTCCATTTGTATCTCCTTGTGCTGTGTGTATCGTACAAACGTGGT
>NW_026017138.1:0-3987 GCF_020466585.1 Dendroctonus ponderosae
ATAATAATTTACCAAATTATCTAACTCGGCAAAATAACTCTGATGCAAAGGCTGCATCTCAAGGTCTCTACCTAACAAGAACTGCCATACTAACTTCTGATGAAGCCAATAACGTTGTAATAATGATTCAGTTAATGTCCAGAATGGAAATMATTGCAAATCTTTTCACATGCCCTCTAAACAGACTGTCACTATGAACAGGTTATCTCAAAGAACCCACRAACTTAACCTCTTCCTTATCAACCATGTMATAGATGTCATGATGATTTTTGAAACTTATTTCACGCTACAAGACAATTTCACACTACAACGTCTACAGCACCAATCATCCACATGGAAAAGGACACGGTGGCACTGCAATWTTGGTGAAGTCMAGGATTACGCAYTGTTGGAAACACTATCCAACATATTTTTGTCATCATGGTTCAAATKCCACGCTTGGAAACCGAGACACAAAAAAATTGTCTYCYGTCAAATTTAATTCGGACSASTACCGTTTCCGTTTCCGGATAAAAAAAGTCAGTCATCCGTCACGCTGGTTAACCGCCTATTATAAAKAGTTATATTAAACTGCTGACAGGAAGAGAATTGATGATTTTAAATTTTGCAGGAGCAAGGAGGAGACACATTTAAATTTTGAGCGAGATCAAKMCAGTGMAGASAMTCTCYWGMGACMRMGACAGTCTAGACAGTCATCTATGAMGTATGTAGGTAGGTATTTTGAAATTCCTTGGACAAATCTCCCGAGACGACTACATGTAGTCAAGAYATATGACGTTTCGAWTTCAGAAAATGAACAGTTGRTCCACCCGTTATAAAAAGTAGAGTTTTCGAYAATTTCCACACTAATATGTGTATACTACTAATAATATAATAGACCTTAACTAAGCAAATTTAGCTTCTTTCGTAGACCCCTCCGATCGTTGTGCACTATTAAAATGTATTTGTATTTGAGATTTAAAGTTATTTACCTTCAGGGTTACAGGTTTCGAGCAATAGGTCCGGCCAGTTACATCCGTGAATTTTTTCATCATAGACCAAGCCAGGTTCACAGGCTTGAGGATGAGGCTCTCCATAAGCACACTTAATGTAATTAGTTGAACATTCATGGGAGTCTGGGTAGATACCGAACTGATATTCGCATCCGGGGGTGCTGATTGGAGTTACTAAAAAAATAATTTACAATTATATTAAAAGTAAAGACCCTTATCCCATAATGATACAATTTGGTAGTGGTATCGCAAGATTCTCAGTGTCAAACGCTTTGGCTAGATCAAGGAGCGTAACGATTGTTGGTGTACTCGTATCAAGATTATTAAACTATTCGAATCTCCAGTAAAATGTTGTGGTTACCATTTGAAATTCTCAAGTTGGCCCCTGCCTAGCCTACAAGGCCGAAATAGGCGTTGCTTTTCTTACACGAATAAACTTTCCCCTCCCAGAGGGGAAACTTCTTATTTGAAACATTTTTTCCACCGATCACGCGTTGCGGAAATATTTAAGTGTTTCGAGAAAAAAAACCACCTTGTATATGAAGGGTACAGGCTAAGAAAGGGGAACGACAATTTTTTCTAATTTTGAGCCGTTCAGTCCGTTCGATTCTAAACACACAGAATTATCATCAAGTAACAGATATCGATAATTTAAATTACGCTGTACTGGCTAAAAAGGAGGCGAGTCCGCCCGCCACATGCTAAGAAGGCGGAACGTCATAAATGCGTGTTATTCTTAGAAGCGGCTAATTGTAGCCCCTTTGGAATACAACGTTGCCAGTCTCTAATGTTATGTCAGATGTCAAATCATAAACAGGTGAGGTTAGAACTGTTAAAAGTGGGAAGTGAAGTAGTGGGGTGTACTTCTTTACCCACATTTCTAGACCATGCCTTAGAATTTATTTTTCTCTTTCTCGTTTTTTCGTCCACTGCACTTATGCTTCTTTCCTTCCCTTTTTTCTGATAAGTGCTTGGCACTTCATTGTTAATGGGTTCTATTTCGGCGCTTGACCCTGCATTGCTGATTGTTTCTATTTCGGGAGTCTTTATTGCAATGTTGTTCCATTTAATGTTTCCTGAATTTCAATCCTTGTGTGGGGTTGTTAGTCCTCCTACACTCCTACACCCTACCATACAACCAGTCGAAGTACCGTATGAAGCAGTGGATCGTTTGCGCATCTTTCATCTTGTATAATACAACAAGCAAAGGAAAAAGATATCGAGATTCCTAATTAGAGTATCTTTGCTTTCGTTCGTTGTTATATATAAATTTTGGAACCGAAATAAACCGAAAAAAAAACCGGAACCGGAACGGAACCGAAATGGAAATTATTTTCTAAACCGTAACCGTAAAGGAACCGAAATTTTAAATTTTGCCTTGGACCGAAACCGGAACGGAATAGTTATTTCGTTTTGGTTCGGGTCCTTGGTATTTAGGCAGTATACTGTTTTTACAATTCTTGAAGGATTCTGCTCGGAAAATATTTATCAAAAATTAAATAAATTAAATGTTATTTGGACACTTCAACGCAATTGAACGTTTTAATCTCGTTTTGTAACGTTCGTTTTTCGTGTCTCGTAACTCTGGTGATTTCGACGAAAACACATTTTGTTTGAGTGCCTGACGAAAACAAAATGGTAAACTGTCTAGATAAATCATCCTTATCGTTATTTTTAAATAAAACAATAAAAGAAAAATATTTTAAATTAGGAGAAAGTGTTCGCGCTCTCTATAGCTCCACTTTAATGGCTTTCCATGGCTTTAAATAGCTTTTCATTTTATTATTTTTTAAGTATCTGTCTTATAAAGGGAAAACGACAAATTTTAATTGCATTCTTTTCACAATTTGGGTACCCTCAATACTAGCACATACAACTTATATTAGGTCTGTCACGTGTTATCTTATATATTTTGTGTCTTCTCAAATGCCACAACAGTTAATTTGTTTTTGAAGCATTAGGTGTAAAAAACACATACTCTGTTCCCTTTAATACTTACGATCAGCTTTTCTTTCTCCGCAGTGTACAGCCCAATTGTAGTTGCAGTGATTGTGAACTGCGCCCTTGCCATCAAACAGTAATCCATTTTCACAGGTTTCCACTGTCAAAGTCCCATTAGTGCAAAGGAAAAAAATATTACAAGCTTCTGGATGGGCATAAGCTTGAACACCATGTTGTTCTGGGCATTGCGGGGCGTCTTGGACAAACACGCCAGCACTAGCTGAAAAACGATATAATTTCATATTACTGCATACTTACTTTACCAATATAAAATTTAAAAAATGATAAGCAAATTACCATTTTGTTGTTGAGAGAAGTCTACGCACCTGTAGATTACAATAAATCTACTTTGTTATCACACCTAATCAACTCTTTCCGAAAGGTGGAACAATGCTTCAGTAGCAACTAGCAGGCTGTTCTACCCACTTCTAATTATGCACAAGCTGCTTTCTTGTACCATTGTTGAATACATTAACATAATTCAATACCGCGAAATAATCAATAAATTGCTTCCAATCCATTATGTCGACCATAATATTCACCATAAAAGAAATTTGATTAATGATTAAATCAAGGCATATCGAAAAAATAATGTTCTCGAATACAAATTACCAAATTTGACTATACAGGGTGATTCAAAATTGGCGTCATTCCTCTGGAGGTGTTGTCTGGCGCTGTTACAGGAGTACAGAAAAACTAGTAAAAGAAATTAATTGTTATTAAAAACTGAGAAATTTGCAAAAATCATATCAGAAATACGGTAGCAATGTTTTTCAAGGTAATCTGCCTAATTAACATTGCGCAAATACCTGTTGCTTCGTAATTATTTAAAACTCCGGTAACCATGAATATATAGAGAGTGACAATAAGATAGACAAGGATAAACGGCAAATTCAACAGAAATCGTTGAATGACGGAACCTATTTCGAAATGTCAACCAGTTCTCATAACCTCGAATTCTGCGGGGTTTGGTGTTTACAAGTAATCCATACAA
>NW_026017139.1:0-112 GCF_020466585.1 Dendroctonus ponderosae
ATTCATCTGTTGACATTTCCTTACATTTGGCATCCATATACGAATATCTGTGACGGCTCAATGCTAAATAAGCTTTATGTGGGACATTGATCAGAAATGTGTGATTGGCGGG
>NW_026017139.1:282-385 GCF_020466585.1 Dendroctonus ponderosae
GATGTGATTCTAGTTCCTTTATTTCTTTTAGAAGATCTTTTGGATCGATCAAAGAGTTATGCAATGTATTTATTTTTGCAAAAGTGATTGATGTTTCTAGTTT
>NW_026017139.1:730-857 GCF_020466585.1 Dendroctonus ponderosae
AATAATCCTCTTTTTATTCTGTGTGAGTTATGAATTGTTGGAATAATTTGTTCTAACAGTTTTTCTATTCGTCTTTCTATGGTATGTAGTGGTACAAGTGAGTTGGTGTATTCTTGATGTAGTGTGC
>NW_026017139.1:1856-1988 GCF_020466585.1 Dendroctonus ponderosae
CAGTTATTAATATATTTACTGATGTCTGCTTTTAATGATTTCCAGTAATAGTTTGCTTTGAGAAATTTATATGTTTCTTCAATGCCTCTATGATTGGTTTTTCCTTCGTGTCTATATTTAATCATTAGTTCT
>NW_026017139.1:2632-2747 GCF_020466585.1 Dendroctonus ponderosae
AAACTACCTTTTTTGTATAATATTTCATAGTCGTATTCTTCAAGGCGAAGTCTCCAGCGGACTAATTTTGAATTGGGTTCTTTGAGGTTAAAAAGCCAAACTAAGGGTCGATGAT
>NW_026017139.1:3746-3862 GCF_020466585.1 Dendroctonus ponderosae
TAGCTGGGTATCTATATGTTTTGGTAAAAATTGGAGATTCGTTTGTTAAGTTTATTTTATGTTTTATACAGTTGGTAAAAGTGAGAGGTGTTCCTTCACTATAAAATATGTCGCGA
>NW_026017139.1:4001-4140 GCF_020466585.1 Dendroctonus ponderosae
TTACTTCCGTTTCTATTATTGGTTCAATGTCTAATGGTTCAAACAGTGTGATTTTGACAGGATTTTCACAATTATTAAGAATTGTTGTTATAGCGTATGAATCAATTATTTTTACAAGTGCTTCCGGCATTTCTGCACT
>NW_026017140.1:0-4014 GCF_020466585.1 Dendroctonus ponderosae
AATACCCAAAGCCGAGGACCATTGGGTTTCTTGCGGTTTTTCAATTTTTCTCATCGATACCGAGGAAAAATTAAAAAATTACTTTTTACCTCAAGCCGAGGAATAATCGTCGATCGTGAAGTTGCACCGAGCCGAACGACAATTTACCGTTTTGGTTTAGAAACTTTCGATCGCCTGGCGCTTTTATCGTTATTGCGACAGTTACGGTGAAAAAAGTCGATTTTCTGAAACTTTTACAGATGATTCACTGCAAGAAAAAACGCTTTTTGTCCAAACTGTCTAGTTTCCAACCAAATATGTTCATTTTTGCTCAATAACGGTCGCATAAGCGAAAAAAAAACGCAAAAGAACCGAAAAGTTTCAAGTTTAGTTAGAATTTTCAACACGTCAGGCAACAGTGCTACCACGCGGCACAACATCCGCATCGAATTGATCCTCAAAATTCATTTTTAAACAAAAATCCCGTTAATTAAGCGGGGGATGTTGGCATGGGTAACACACTGTGTTGACTTGGGCTTTTAAGTGTTGCCGCTCTGTGCGCTAATGAGTTATAACTCATCGCGTCTCACTGCGCCGCACTTTGAATTACGCCTGGCACTTAACTCAGCGGCGGATTAAATCTTTATCAAGCTCTGAACAGGAATTTTAACACCCCACAAAAGGTCAGCACATTTTTTAGGCAAATATTCACGAAAAAGTGAAAAAATTGGAAATTACCACATTAATAGAGAAAAGTATTCTCGTCCAAACTGTCAGGCAAACAATCAGCTTAGTGATAGCGTGAATCTGGCTCCTGGTTGCTTCACAAGAAATTTTCGAGCTTGAAATATAAGGTGAAATTTGTGAAAATGTTAGGCATTTTGCCAGTTTTTGTCCATTTCTGGGTGGAGCATGGCACATTTCGACTAATTACGGTATGAGAGGAGGCCAGCAGATGAAGCAACAAGTCAGTGGATACTGGTAAAGTGGCACACAAAAAAAGAGACGATGAGCATAGCTAGAAGAAAATAAAATTGAGCTTCAATGTAGATTTTGAATAATTCTTGAAATCTGAACTTTTAAAGCACATTTTGAATGAGTTAAAATTCAGTTTTCTGCCAACAGTGTCATGTGAATCGCGGTCTTAGATGGTAAACAAACATAAATTTATTGTAGCCCTTATGGCAAGGGCGGTAGTTTGTAAACATGTAGTGGATTTATGGGAGAAAATGGAGGATAGGGCGCCAGCCTGCAGAAAGCTTCTAGCTTCATCTGAGTTTGGTTTTCCGACCAGCAACTGAAATTTTATGAACTGTTCATATTTCTCTCTCTTTGCTTCACTGATTTCAAATAAGTTTCACTTTGGACAGATTTGCTGCTGCACTAATCACATTTTCTGGGTGGAGTTAGGTGGAACTACGCAGCATTCGGCTAAGTTTCGCATTACATACTTCTGAAGCTTTTCTGCGTACATTCTGAAGCTGTTCTCTGAAGAACCCTTTCAGATACGGAAATTTGGGTCCAATTTAATGTTTTTTTGCGGCAAAATAGGCAATAAAAACATTAAACATTTTTGCCGAACGCCTGAAAGATTGACTCTAAAGCCAGAAGTCAATTTACCGCTTTGTTGAAAATGTTTTCGGTTTCTCGCAATTTTTTGCGCTTGCCACCGTTTCTAAGAAAAAACTCAACAATGCTGCCTACTTGACCTCCTTATTGGCTATCTTGACCGAAAAACTTTAAATTCATTATAAACTTAATTTTGAAACGGAAACAAGGCAGGTCTTTGACTGATGATGGCGCTGTTGTCTCGCCGAAACGTAATGAAATAAACGATGTTCATAATTTTTGCTTCACACTTTGACTGAGACCCAGACAAACTAAAAAATAATACGTTTTTGCGTAGCAAAAACTGCTTAATAGAAACTTTGCTAAAAATTGAGTGACCTGATTTGATGATGATTTTCGGGAAAAAACGGGCCAAATTTATTTTTGTTTTTGTCCCCAATTCAACGCTAAAAAAACCTTGGAATTTTTCGAGTAAAAGACCTCCAGATCGTCAGTATTTTGAAGTCGAACTCGGCAAATTAGAGCTTTTTTGAGTGGAAAGTAAAGCAAAAAGCTGATTCTGCTCCTGTTTTGATAGAAAATTATTTGATTCTTGTCCCAAATTCGAAGCTGCAGAGTCATTGCTCTAACTATACATGCGTATCAAGAGCGATCCACTCAAAACTCGCATGAATTTGCAGTCATCATCAACAAGACCTGTCAAAGAGCCGATGATGATGATGATGATGAGTCGGCATCGAGCACAAAGTCCACAAATGTGTCAATTATATTTAATGGCGAGTTTACATATAAAATTGTCGGCGCATAGAGGAAACGCAACGAAAAGCGGCCGACTAATGAATTGGAACAGGGTTCTCACCTGTTGGGCCGCTTGTTTGCGCGTTAAAAGGCACCAATTATCGGCAGACATTCTCATCCAACGACCCCAACTTATTACTGTATGGAACATGTTGGACGTGCCCTTTCCTGTTCCGGCATGGGTTGGTGCGACGTGGAACCTGTGAAAAATCCCGATCGTCGCCTCTAGGCCTCTGAATGGTCGCAAAAAGCCGATAATCGCAAGTTATTCGCGAAAAGGAGTGAAACTGGTAGCAGAAAAGGTGTGAGAGTTTAACGGCTCAGGTGTGGACATGTTCAGCCTAAGCAAAAGGTGCCGACGGCCGGCCTATAAGCAGCCATCGGCCGGAATGCCTAACTTCCCCATATGAAAATCGCTTGACCTACGCGCTCATTATCACCGCCAGCCATCCCAGACGGGTAATCGGTGATCCTTTCCCGAAAATTCCCTGGGCAAATCGCCCAGGGAACAGTTTGAAACTGCAAATGTACTCCGGCCGGCGGTCGGCGCATCGGGCCCACCTCAATTATTCCAAAGTGTGTGACATTCGAAGACGAATTATCGGAGCGACACGGAGCGTGTTAAGTCGGTTAGTTATTTTCTCGCCACCGGTTGCCGCCCGATTGTTCCCGATTGACAGTTGCAGTGGACGAAAAAACAGCAAAAAAACACCAGCAAGGGAAAAAATGCAGCTCAAAAGGTGAATAAACGCGAACGTCGAAATTCCTTCGTCTTCAACTGACACCATTCGCGCCAATTGAAATGCTTTCATCGTCTCTGACTCGCAATCGTTTCAATTAGTTGCCACTGAATTGGTTCAGAGCAGTCGGCTCTTTATCCACTGGTATACTGGGCGATGCCAGGGCTGTGCCCCCCCGGAGCCCCTCAAAAATGTTTTTTTTAGTCAAGCAATCAGCCAAAGTTAGCTAATTAGTCAAAGTTCAACACCCTGTATCTTAAAAGCGGATGAAAATAGTGGAAGAATTCTTAGAGGGCTTGCGGTAGAGCATCACAGGAACTATAATTTCTTTATTGAGTTTTAGTAAAAATTCCTAACCTCTACAGAGCTACAAGCACAATTGTTAAAATTGGGGCGCCATCGCAGTTTCACAGCCTGTAACGCAAAAACCGTTGAAACAATCGCAGTAATCATTAGAGCTTTTTCAGTAGAGCGCCTCAAAAACTTTTTGGGAAACAAACCATATTTTCCTCAGTGAGTTTGAGCGAAAAATCCAAACCTCTAAAGAGGTGGAGGCATAACAGTCGACATTCCGGCAGCACTTAAACTTTCACAGCGTATATTTTAAAATATGTTCGAAATGGCGAAACAATCATTAGCACCTTTCCGGCACAGCAAATCCAAAACTACTTTTCGCTGGTGACATTTTTGAAAATTTCCTAACCTTTGAAAAGATAGAAGCAAAAATTTCGACATTTTGAAGGGCCGTTAAAGTTCAACAGCCTGCTATCGTAAAAGCGGTTGGAAATAGCGCAAGAATCCTTAGAGGGTTTGCGGCAGAGCATCACAGAAACTATAATTTCTTTATTGAGTTTTAGCAAAAATTCCTAACCTCTACAGAGCTACAAGCAAAATTGTTAAAATTTGGGCGCCATCGCAGTTTCACAGC
>NW_026017141.1:0-4088 GCF_020466585.1 Dendroctonus ponderosae
CAAAAAGAGATGCAATTCTACAAATAATACTTGAAAAAATGCTAACAAAATTAAATATATATGTAAAAAATCTAAGAATACAAATCTGAAGTACATATCAGTGTTTTTTTCAATAACAAATTGATAATATTTGTCTGTTCCCGTGGTTCAAATTCTGCTTCTCCTTCATCTGCTTGTTGTTCGGAATCACTACTATAACCATTACTTTCAGTAACTTCTGGCTCCTGGTCTGAATCGCTGTCAAAATCGTCATCAATTACGTGACTTCTGTTCACGTTAATGTTCTATTGTAGATCTCACTCTGTTTATCATCTAATTATCTCACCACCTATGGCAATGATTTTGATAATTCGTCCGGACTCAATTTTTTTTCGACCTCTAACAAAAATTTAAAATCTACATAATTTTTTTCAGCTTAAACGACGTGCATCTACAATACGTCACCATAAAGAACCAGACACGATAAATGTGTATCAAGATATGCTCAATTCGTAAAAAAAACTCCTTAAATATATTATAATTATACTTACATGACCAGGCGCGCCGCGGCAAATTAGCAGCAAAAATTGCACACTCTTACTAAATGCCACTCTGCAACTAATGCCGACCGAAATAGGGTCTGTTCGATATAGGAATGAAGGGACAAATGTATCGGGAACGAATACCTGGAAGAACGACGGGGTCAGTTTTAATGCATAGTATTTATACTATGACCAGGCGCGCCCGCTGGAGGGTTAAATCTGATAATGGCGCTGTTGTCTCGCCGAGACGTAATGAAATAATCGATGTTTCAAAATTTTTACTTCCCGCTTTGGCTGAAACCCAGGAAATATAGGAATATCATAACAAGTACACGCAGTCAGGAAAATAAATCAGAATTTCTAATTAATTACTATTTTCTTTTGTAAATTTTGTGACTGTCAGGTAGTTACAGGTAAATAGCTTTTGTCAAGAATAACAACCATTTGTCAAATTGTGACTTAGTTTGAAGCTTCTTGTGTGAACACATCAATTGGAGGATTCGATGACAATAAACGAGCATTTCCTATTTGCTATTTCCTGGTTGCCATTTCGAAAATGTTAATTCCTACATTTAACAAACCCTGATAAATTTACTGTTTACACCATATATGATTGTCACTTTCTGTGTTTATCCATGGTTAATTGATATTTTGACATATAAGAAGCAGCAGATCTTTTCGTAATGCTAATGAGGCAGATTACCTTGCAAAACGCTGTTGCACAACTTCCGAYCTATTTTTTTGCAAAAATATCAGTTTTTAATAAGAATCATACTTTTTGCAATTTTTYCTGTACTCCATGAGCACCCKCAGACAACACCTCCAGAGAATGACGCCATRTTTGAACCTTACTGTATTCTATGTTGCTGTTTTCCTGATATTTTGTTGTRAAAGCTATTCTATGTATTATTTTGACTGCGGATCCGCTAATGTAGTCACAGACTTCCATACCCTGTGAAATATTGTCACTCAGAATAATCTCAGARTGTGTGCGCCTATCCCAAGGCACCAATCGCTAYTCGAATGTATGTACCGTAACGCGTTCAAGCTCATTTTCCGAAAACTTSATTTTTCTCGGTTAAACTAGATACTGAAGATTTAGCTTCGGATACTGCAAAGATCATGCTAATCCATATCGTCCTACTTACACATTTAAGGAAAACGTATGTCATATTGAATCAAGAATGAGTAATATTGAGATTCAAATTGTTTACATCTAGCTTCAACCAATAAAAAATATTTCTTATACAGGGTGAGCCAACTAAAAGTTCACACCCCTATTCATGACTCTCCTGGTAGATTTATAAAAAAAAACGCTCCAACACGTCAACTTGAATTTTTAAGGGGACGACTTACTGATCATCATTGCATTATACAGGGTGTTTCATAAACAAGATACTAAGTCACAATTTTTATTTTCAAAGGCAAACTTACTAGTCACATGTCATTTTTCGAACCTACGAGAAGTTGGTAGTAAATTTGGTATAGCATGTTCTATACCCATCTTCATCCGTCTCAATTTTATATGCGTTTAAGAACCTAATTTGAAACTTGGAACTTCTGCAATAATATATGCTGCGAATAATTAACTCGGCATGATGATCCCAAGCAAAATTTTCAGCATTTAATAATTTCCGTAAAATTAAATAAATGAAGTATTAAGCAACAACAATAATTATTAGGCAAACATATGGACTGCAGTGTAGTAATAAATGTTGAAAATGGTGTCCGTTTTCCTCCATACAGTAATAAAGATTTTGATTGAGATAACATTTAACAAGATATCTGAAGATGTTTTTCTGCACTAATGTGTAACCCGGTGGCAAAGCTCTTCAATCGAGTCTGGTTTCGAGTCATAAAAAAAGTCTGGTCTTTTGAAAAACCTCCAGGTTCAAATGATTTAAGTCGTGGGACCTCGGTGGCCACTCAATTGGACCTCGTCTACCAATTCACCGAGCAGGACGTTGTAATCCACAAATTGCCTTCCAGGCGCTACATAAATGGGGTGGTGCACACTCTTGTTAAAAGTGGAAAAGGTGTGCGTTATGTTACCATCGTTTTTTATTATTTCTGCATTTATTGGAAATATTGTATTTTTCAACATCTCCAGGTACAACGTCAAGCGTCCAGGAGCAAAAAAGATCTAACAATTTTATTTCCTAATATACCTGCCAAACGTTTCACTACTGGGGACTTCTCTAAATGGACGAGGGTTTAAGTCACTCCAATAACGACATTTACGTCTATTAGAAACGCCGTGTAAATAGAATATGCATTCATCTGAGAAGCAAATATAAAACAGCAAATGTCTATTGTTGAGCAACCGTTGACTCATTGTTTGCGGGACTCAAATTTTCTATTATAATCATCTTCATTGAGAGCATGTACAAGTTCTATTTTGTAAGAATTAAGTTTATGACTTTCAATATTCTTTAAATTGACGTGCGAGAAACTTCGGAAGATGTGGCCAATTGGCTATTACTTTGGATATTGTCAAGTGCTACGTGTGCTAAAACTGCTATGACAATGGTATGTTTCTCACGGCTCAAATTGGATGGTCACAGATGGGGATTCTTAAAACTTCTTGAGTAATCTTCCCACATACTTATTGGTAATCATTCTGTTTGGATTTAACTTATTAAATAAACAGGCATAGCCCGGGCAGAACTTCCATTTTCAAAATAAATTTTTATTATTTTTACTGTTTGGCGAATGGACATTTCCATTGTAATGTAAGATGTGCACATTAAGATGAAAAAACGTTTAAGCCCACACTGACACTTGACGGCGACTCGTTGGTTTTGCTAATCTGTCAGAGGTATACATAGAAACGGCAAACTGCGATACTTTCGAACGGCTCAATATATCAATCGTTCAACAACATTTTTACAACAATAAACCCGAACATCGATTGTTGTTGTGTCGTGCACCAAAGAAAACTACCCGTTTCAAAGGGCCGTCCACGGGTTCGTTAAATAAAACTACCGAGATGTCTGTACGTAAAACTTTTTTCTGACAATGTCAAAATCTTACTGGTTTTTAGTTTAGGTTTTGTTGTATTCGATTCGCTCTCTTTTCTCTCTCCATTCATCCGTCTCATATACTCGCATCTCTGACATTCTCTCACCTAAGAAACATTGCTGACAAAAATGTTTCTTAAAACTAAAAAAAATAAGTTTGTAATGCTAAACAGAGCTAATATGGGAAGTACATGAAGCTAACTATAGAACAAACTCTGTTCTAAATAACGGCTTGGAATCTTACTAATACGTCCACATCAAGTCGTTTTTTCGACTTCAATACCGACATCTTCAATCTCAGGTTCACGACTCTTCTGGGAAAGCTGCATCTGTGGGTTTTTGCCTTCATTTCGCGAAGTCATAGGCGAATTCACTTTTATCTCAGTTTGAACACGAGGCTTAACAGCGTACGTAAAGTCTGTCAGGATCACGTCCACACTCCAATGAAAATAATCGTTGTAGTGGACGGGGTAAGCATCCTTTGATAGTCTCCACTTTGGCTAAACGAATCTGCCCATCCCTTCCTGGAAGAACTTCTACAACTCGT
>NW_026017142.1:0-3565 GCF_020466585.1 Dendroctonus ponderosae
ATGTTCAAGTTGCGCTGCTTTTTTTGAGAATTAAACTCCACAATTTTCCTCCATTTTCCACGAAAAAAATGCAACTTTCTTCACCATTCATGATTCTAGTCACTTTCTACTTGAAAAGTTTCAGATATCCTAGACGAAACCATCCAAATGTCGGGGGTTTAAACGTAAAAAATGCGTGAAACTTGAGCGCGTTTAAGAAATAACTCAAGTTCCAGACCTTTTCCATTGAAAACATCCTGTTTTTTATTATTCCTAGACGATTTTTTATCGATACGAACTACTATCCAATAAATTTTTGGAAATGATGCCTTTTGACCCAAAATAAAACCTCTATTATCTAGTTTAATTTTCCAGCAAATCCGCGGACATTCTCCATACTCTTCACATGCGAGCATAAGCGGACTGCGCAATCTAGCAGGTAAACCTGTGGTGACCTTTGAGGAAAATACTCTTCGGGCTTTTGGCCTTTGAGGTAAATCCTCAATCCTGCGAGGTAAAACTCGGGCAGAATGGCAACGGTGTTGGAGGTTGTGCAAATGATCCACAACATATCGGAATCCCCTTTCAAACAGCGCAGGCGGCAAAATTTTGATTTAGTCCGGACGAATGGCGGTGTCTTATTCAGTTCAGTCGCATGATAAACTGTGCGAAATTCGTGTGTCTATTTTTTCCTTCCGTGTCCCACATTCTATCGAGCCGAGTTCGTACAGCATGAATTCATAAACAAACACGCACGTTTAGCTACAAAACCGCATTAATCGTTGGTCGTTATCCTTCCGGTATATCGAGCAGCAGCAGCAGCAGCGCTATCTGGATATTTGGCACTCAGAATTTTGTACGTATATTTGCGCTTCTGCCATCTAATACGATGACGACCGAAAAATTCACTATCATTTACACTAAATAAGTAAATAAACATTTAATACCTGCCTATTTCTTCCAGAAACCCTCACTGAAAAGATGCCATCCGAAGAGGGGCAGGTGTTCCATCCCCATCCTCTGGTGGCCAAGAATGCCTATGTAAACTCGTTCAGCCAATACGAGCAAATGTACAAAAAATCCCTGGACAACCCGGAGGAATTCTGGGGCGAAATCGCCAAACAATTCTACTGGGAATCGCCCATCGACTCCAACCGCTTCTTCCGGTTCAACTTCGACTTGACCAAAGGCCCAATTTTCACCAAGTGGCTGGACGGTGCCACCACCAATATATCGTACAATCTACTGGACAGGAACGTCCGGAATGGACATGGCGATAAAGTGGCCTACTACTGGTAAGCGTTCGTTTCGCATTCAATGATCGCGCGCTCGAAGAATCAACACGAATTGCAAAACATTTGAAAGCGAAAGTCGCAGTTGAAGAACGAAAAACTCAAGCAAACCCCTGATTTGAGTGACCGAGTCCGGACTATGAAAGCTGCAAATGATTACCTTCATAAAACCTATCAAGAAGGTGGCAAAGTGCCAAGATTTTTAAAAATGCTTCTAAAAAGCCAGAAAACATAAAAAAATTCAATTCATGTGTTCATCATGCCAAAAGGTCTAACCACATTGGACTCTGACTGCATAAAACGCCACTTTTCCTCATAAAAACTGCTGAAAATCAGCTTAATCGGCCGTAACTACACAAAATATCTCAACAAATGTCGACGCAATTTCTAATTGCTTAATCAAATGCCAAATGTTCACAGTATCAGTTCGTAGCAAGTGTCAAAGTTATAAATTTTTGGAAAAAAACTGTCAAAAACTGACTTATTTCTAAATATTTTGAACCATGTTTCAACAGTCAGACGAGCTGAGATAGAGAAAGTCCGTCGCTCTTGTTCAGCTCTTGCTCCAACGACTGTCAAAGTTTAACGGGCTTTAGGCAATGAGAATGTGTAAAAATTTGACGTTTTTAGCAAAAAAACGACTAAAAACTTTCTTTTAGTTCCAACTTCTTAAAGTTTTTCACGCAAAAAACAGACGAAACCAGATAAACAGGCCGATATTACTGTCAATGTCCCATCGAATGTCAAAATTTAAAAGGCCAAAGGTGAGATCAGAATAATCAGACTGTTGCTGTCGATTCTCCAACGAGTGTTAAGGTTTAAACGGGTTTGGACAATGAAGATGTGTCAAAATTTGCGGTTTTTCAGCAAAACACTGTCTAAAACTGACTTCCACTTACCGATTCTACAAAGGTTTCACACACAAAACAGACCAAATAAGATAAGTAAGATGTTTTTGCTGTCAACTTCCCATTGTATGTCAAAATTTATCCGTCATTAGACAATGGCAAACAAATCCGAATATCCAGACTCTTACTGTCAATTTTCCAACGAGCGGCAAAGTTTAAAATGCATTAGACGATGAGAATGTGTCAAAATTTAACTGACTTCTAGTTACAAAATCTTAAACGATTTCACACAAAAATGAGACGAAATCAGAGGACGAAGCCGTTTTTGCCGTCAATTTCCCATCGTATGTCAAGATTTAACGAGCATTAGACAAGGACAAACAGACCAAATCCGAATGAAAAGACTCTTGCTGCCAATTTTCCAACGAGTGCCAAGTTTTAAGCAATGATGATGTGTCAAAATTTGACGTTTTCCAGTAAAGAACTGCTAAAGACGTTCATTTAGAATCGAAATCAGAATAATGAGACTCTTGTGGTCAATTTTTCAACAAATGTCCAAATTTAAAGGTCTTTAACGATGAGAATGCGTCAAATTTGACTTTTTTTGCAAAAACTGCTCAAGACTGATTTTAAGTTACAACTTCTTAAACTTTTTCACTCAAAAAAAACAGACAAAAGTAGATAAAAAAGCGGTTTTTGCAGTCAATTTCCCATTGAATGTCAAAATTAAAAAGTTATTAAACAATGACAAACGGACGAAATTAGGATAAAATAACTCTTGCTTGCAATGCGAATGTGTCAAAATGTGACCTTTTTACTGACTTTCTCTTAAAAATTTGGTGACAATCGTTAGGCTTTGTACGCATCTCCAAACTCTTCCAGTAAAGACCAAAACCAACAATCCAAAACAAACAACTGCGAATAGACAGATAGATGAACTTTAAGGCCGAATAAATATAACGGAAAAATGTGTTTTAAAGTACGAAAACTAGTACTTTCAACATCATAATTACCGTTTAGGGCCCGGCAATTATTATTAATGATAATAGTGCGGTTCAAACGAAAATTTAAAGCGCAAACAGAGTGATTTTGCGGAAAACGCCAATTACACCGACAAAACCGCGTTAATTTGGTGAGTTCTTAATTGCAACATGCGACTAATTTATGCTCGCCTAATTAACATCTAAGTATCGGGGAAAACAAGGTGGAATATGCGGGAGCGAAAGGTGTCCTGGGCTTGGACTTGAAATACTTTAATGTCTTTGTTTTGGGCGCACCTCAGCCAAACATTCGAACGGTGCCTTGTGGTGAACCATAAAGTAAAATAATTATTATAATAATAATAAATTTTACTTCCTCTATGTGGTGAACGACTGGTCTTAAGGACAACATTTGAACACTTGAAGGCTAAGGAACGTTGCAGGGGCGGATTCAGCTTTAAATTCA
>NW_026017142.1:3673-3931 GCF_020466585.1 Dendroctonus ponderosae
GGGGGGTATGTAGAAAAAATACAGTCTTCTGTTGTCTATGAAATTAGGAAAATTATCGTCGTTTTGTGCGTAAGATTATTGCAACATTTCATGTTTTCCGTCCCGTTTTGCATGTTTCTCGGAAGCAAAATGAGCAAGAACGCTAGTTTTTACATTATTCTACAGAGAACTAAATGGCCTTATTAGAAAGTGAACCATCGATAAGGAAATGTTGCAGTTTTTTCAAAAAATGCTTGAATTCAAGAAGTAGATTTGTGT
>NW_026017143.1:0-4077 GCF_020466585.1 Dendroctonus ponderosae
AAACTCATGAAGAAATGGGTGCAAACAATACACTTAAACTTAGCAACAGGAATTTTTCAAACTTCACAGATTCATTTGCGTTCTTTTTTGTTAAATATTCAATATATTTTTTGTGGATTTTGTAATCATTCTCTACTGCATTCTTCGTCCACTTGTTCTTAAGGTTTGTTTGCTTTTGCTCTTTAATGAACGTTTTATCACTCTAAATAACGTATCTTCTTTATATATTTTTATGCTTGGAGAAGCCGAATCTTTTGTTGAAACCCACAAAATTAAGAAGAGAAACATAATAATCTTTTACAAAAAGTTGAGACAAAAGAATAAAAGAGAATCCAGAGAAACTAATGAAGGACTAGAAGCAAAATAATGAGCCAAAATACCCACATTACAAAAAGGAATTTTTGAGCAAAAATTGCCGATACAATTTCCCTCTTTTTTGTATATTTTTTAGTGGCTTGCTTAATTTTGCCGATTTTTTAAATAAAAAAAATATTTTTTTTTAATTTGTTATGTTTGCAACATCCCACAAATAGTTCCACATTATACAAAAACATTTCACAGAAAGGCAAAACACCGGAATAGAGATGAATACAGAAAAACTCATGATTAAATGAGTGCAAACAATACACTGAAAATAAGCATCAGGAGGGAGTAAAAGGGAATAGAAAAAAGCTTAATAATAAACAAAGGTCAAACAATTGGTAGAAAATACACGTAAAAGAAACTACAGGATTTCTTAAAAAACTTGGCGACATTTAATGGTAAACAACGAAGAAAAAGGCAGAAAATCCAAGAAAAAGTTTTTGAGACGAAATACCCAAAAATATTTTTGTTTCTAGTTGAAGGGTCTTTAAAGATCGTGCAACTTTCAGCACTTAACGAAAAAACCATCTTGTTCTGGGCCTTTGATGAAATTTCCCCAGCTCCAGCCTAAAGCTTCGGCTTCTTTAGCACCAAAAATGTAATTTTCCTGCTTGTGCCGGTTCGAACTTAGGTATGCCATTTAGTTTGCCCGCAGTTCAAGCTCAAATTCTTCAGTTTAAGATGCAAGTTCAAAAGCTTTTCAAAAATCCATCCCAGATCAGGTTCTGATGAAAACTTCCTGCGTTTTAGCCGAAATGTTCCGTTCTACTGTGACAAAGTTGCGAGTTGCTGGTTGTAGTGGTTTGGGCGTTGAAATTTTTGCCATTTTACAGGCTTCTGAAAAAAAAACTCAGCTGGCCCTTAAATATCCATGAAATTTTAAGGGTTTAATGTCAAAAGCTTCCTTTTTGCTGAGGCCAAATTTCAAGAAGCTCGAGTTTTCAGTTGGGCAGTAATTTTTTTTAAACCTCCGCTCATTGGGAGAATTGTTGAATCTCCGTGGCTGGTTTGAAGGTTTCTGAAAAGTCAATAGAACCTCAGACTCCATTAACATTTTCTCAGTTTAAGGCTCAAATATATTGATTTGTACCGAATAATTTCCGCGGAAAGCTTAAGGGCCTAGACTCGAACGATTCAGTAAAATTTTGAAGAGATCTGAACGAAATATTTGCTGCTTTGTTGCAGGAATATAAATTGCTGCCCTCCCCAGTAGGCAAGTTAAACATTTCTTAGACTCGCTATCCATTTAGAGTCAGGCGTGTTGAATGGCTGCTGCAAGTTCAAAGGCTTCTGAAGAATCGGCGACACTCATTTCTTTGTTTTTGGCAACATTTGCGGTAGCTGTCTGGACCAGTTTGATAATTAATGATTGCTTTTAGCCCCAATACATGTTTAAATGACTAGTGAATTTCCGTTGCAAGATGAACGTTCCGTAAAAAATCAGTTAAGTCCGAATCCCATTAAAATTCGCTTGAGTTGAAGCCCATTCATCCTTCCTTTCTACTGCTGTAGGATTTAAAATGGCTTCTAGATCTAGTTGGGAAGTTAGAATGTTTATAAGTCCTTATGATTATACTCAATCAGGTGAGGCTCATATTCAATTAGATTTTTTTATATTCAAAGCCCGAACTACTTGCTTTCGTTCCGGAGGTGACTGGTTTGCTCACTTTCTATACCCGTTAGCAGGACCATTTTATTCTTTTGGAAACTTTTAGATTCTCAAGAAATTTGGCCAGGCTCAAGGCGGATTCCACCTTTATATTGTCGCAAAATTTGAAAAATCTGCCGGGCTTTTTCGGCCAAATACCCATTAAGAAACCTTAAAGGGACTTTATCCGTTGCCAATTTATTTGAATTTCCTTTGCAACTTAAAGAGACTCTAAAAAATAAGCGGGAAATGAGGCTCGAAGGAAACTCTGCCAGCTTTGCGCTGAAATCTTCCTGTTCATGGTGCAAAAGCTAAAAATGGCTGCTACGGGTGTGTCTTAACGATTTGTGCAAAATGCGTCATTTAAAAAAGCCATTTAATAGCAAAACTGTTGGGTGGCTTTGAGCGAAAAAATGCACATAACTAAGTTTAGTTAAGTAAGCAAAAAAAGTGATAGATAATGAAACATTAATAAGCACGTGATTTCGTTGTCAACAGTTTCAACCAAACAAAACACGACGTGAAAGTACAGATTTGTAGAATACAATACAGTTATACAAAAGCATTCCATTTGCTCTCCATTTTCAATAAATCTCTATTTAAGTTGGTTATTTAAAAAATCCAAATAAACGGTGGCAAACGCCATTAAAAACTGAGTTGGAAAAGTTTAAACAAATAATAATGATTAGGCACGTTATTAGTTGTTAGTAATGGAGAAAAATGGCAAAATGGGAGCATTAGAAAGACAGGTGGTCACGTAAACAAAGAAAGAGGCCTGGAAACAACGCACCGCCCCCCAAAAAACAGTTTTTGAGACGCGTCGCATCCTACGCATTTAAGAGGAGAGAAAATCGATAGGAAAAAGCGTGCTCAAAATGGGGATTTGGGATAATGAACGCACCATCCAGAGTTCGGGCAGAGACTCACCACATTGTGCGAAAGAGCATGCTTGAAGGAATCTCTGGATCTAAGATGGCACTGGCCTGGCACCGAAAAAACACTGCACAAGTGGACACTCTGGATGCGGACAGCGTGGACATATCAGTGCGGTTCAAACAACATTGAAGAATCAATCGTTACATTTGTAAACAGGGTTGTCACGTCTCCCCCTACCAAAACCCCCAGTCCCATTTGGTTATTGGCTCATTGATTGAGTATTATTGTTTTGGAATGCGCGTTTTTAAAACTCTGAACAAACAGGCATGGATATAACGTTCACGTGCTGCTGTCCAGTGACGTATTGCCTTTGCTTTTTTCCCTCGTTTTCATTGTTTTTCTTTCGAATCGCTTTTGCTCCCTCTCTGTCATCACTTTGCCTCTTCTGCTCTTGTTGTTGTTGTTGCTGCTGCAGCTGATTTGCACCGGGAAACTCATCAAGTTTTCTATTTTATTCTTCGGCACTTTTTCTTCCCTTCTCACAAGATCCAAATAAGTGTCGTGGCTTCATCTACTCCTTGGGCTGCATTGAGAATGTGACGCAAAGATCTCCGGGAGGAAAAAGCGTGCAAAACTTGACCCGATTTCTGCCATCGATTAGCCTGTCAAATTTTTAAAACTCCATTTTGTGCAAAAAACGCGTTTGAAACTGACAAATTTTTATTAGAATATGAGCATTGGTTCCTGGTTTAGAAGCCCTTGAACTTGCAACGAAAACTGCAAAATTTCCGCCACAAAAAGCGGGACTAAATGAAAACATCCAAATTTCCAAACTAAATGAACTGACTATATCAAATTTTGACCCAGTAAAAACTGAAGTTTCGGCTTCAAAGTGAGCAAATTTCCTTAGAATCCCAGCTTTGGTTGATTTTTCAGACGCTTTTGAACTTGCAACAGACATTTAAATGCTCTCTTAATCGGTGCCAAGTTTGAAACACTCGAAATTTTTACATCCGCGATAAAACTGAAAGACTCCTGAAATCTTTCTGAAGTAGAAAGAAAGCTCTGGGCGCCAATTTAAGAAAACTTTTTTTAATTTTTTTACAAACTTCTTTTTGGGTATTTCGCCTCAAAAATTTTTGTCTTTAAAAAAGACAGAATTTCCTCACGTCTTTCATTACAGATTGATA
>NW_026017144.1:0-3917 GCF_020466585.1 Dendroctonus ponderosae
GTGTGTTGTGATGGATCCACGTTTCATCAACGGTTACGGAACGTCGCAAAAACTCGTTCGGATTACTATGGAACATCGCTAGATATTCATTTGAAATGGTCACACGGGAGCGCTTATGGTCAAGTGTCAGCAATCGCGGCACCCATCGTGCGGATAGCTGTTTCATATCCAAATTTTCATGTAAAATTTAGCCTACAGTATCAGCCACCTCATACACTTCTATTATCCGATCGTCCAGTATCGTTCCATGAATTTTAGCGACCATTTCTTTCGTAACAACATCTTTTGGACGACCTGAACGTTCTGCGTCATTTGTGCTGGTACGACCACAACGAAACTCAGTAAACCACTTCTTAACCATTGAAACTGACATTGAAACGCATTGAAACTGGAGACTATGGGGAATCTATAGTCTCTATCAAGCTTTTCCATCGTTTCTTTGATGGTTTTTTTACGTAAAAAATATAATGCGTGATCGGCACTCGAAATTCACTTTTTTCCATTTTTGTCGAAATTGACGAAGTCATCTCCTTTCAATGACTGTTAAGCAAGAACTGAATTACGTAGTTCAAAATTTCCCAGCAGTCTACCAACAGACGACAGTTGACGGGAGTAGTGTTGAATTTAAAGTTACTGGGCGGGAAATTAGAAAAGGCACTGACTTATCAAACGACCCTTGCAACAACGGTTAGGGAACAACGCCAATTTCTGCATAACCCAACAGCTGTAACACCTTTGATATTTTTCCATCTAATTCAAAAGCAGTAAATTTTTCATATAAAGCATCTCAAATAAGCTTACGTTAAAATTTGATGGTCCTGCTTACACTGCATATTTGGTCAATACCACACGTGCTCCACGCACCCCGCACATTGGAAAATAATTTTAGAATGGCCTTAATTTTAGAAAGGCTTAAAAGCCTAAGGCCGCTTTTCACAACGCAATCTTAACTGAATCTGAATCCCAACCTCATTAAAATGGTCGCGCACGATCAGAGCTCGGTGAGGTCTGGCATTATCCTCTGTAAACAAGAAATGATGGCCTATTCTCTAAATCGTCTTGAATGTACTTCTGTCAAGTCAATGGTCTTCCTCGGATCATCACGAGGTCCGTATGGGCCTCCAAAGAAATCCCGCCCCAAAAAAATATTGATCCACCGAGGAAAGCCAGTTGGGGAACCATACATGCTTGGCAATATCTTTCTCCTGGTCTTCCCCAAATAAGGGCTAAAGATTTTAAACCCTCTCTAACTCCATCAGTAAACACGACTTTCTTCCAGTCATCCAAATCCCAATCCACGGGTTCTCGAGCAAACTTAACATTGGGGATACCTTTCTTCCAACAAGGTGACAATTTTGACCGCATCAAACTSACTTAAATTTCTTCCTGGGGACATTTCAATGCGAATGCACTTTAGYGRTACACACAAGATAGGAAAAACGCAAGAAAATTKAATCGAAAATAGTACCAGACTTAGTGAAAACAATRATGAGATGTTGCAAATGACAGAAAACAARTAGAAACTTGYWTTGGAATGAATAGAAAAAGAGCAAAAACAATTGGTTYTGTACAATATTACTATTGTTACGTTACTGACCTACTTGAGAAAAAATATTTATTCGAAAATGTAKACRTGATGAGCTAATTTTGTYYATAAGTGTAGATATTTAAAACAAAAATAGTATAAAAAACACGACAAGTTGAGAACTTTCGCTCACAAAATAGCTTTGGCGATCGCTCGGATATGCCTACACCCATCTCCGACAAATTACCACCGCATCGCCCAACAAGATTAAACTACGCGTGCGTCAGATGCTCAACGGATCGGCTGTGCAACCAGAATTGCATCCAGCGAACGGCAGGAGGCCGGCGCATCGTGAGAGTCGACTATGCATACCGGCCTAAGTGGTTCGATGTTCGTGACTTTTTAATTTCAAAAATGTATTAACTAAAAATAAAAAAGTACTTAAAAATACTAGCTGTTTTTACCTAATATAAGGAGTAAAACTTGATGACAGAAAGTATTTTTTGTGTTGTATGTGTGTGTTTTTTTTTTTCTGTTTTATGGCATTGGTCTTTTCGTTTTGTTATAGGTGACCAATCATGACCGAAGACATCGAACAGTACCCGGACCGAGTGGCCGACATGTATAAAGATAAAACTATTTTTATCACGGGAGGTACGGGATTCATGGGAAAAGTGCTCGTCGAGAAATTGTTGAGAACATGCAGCGATTTGAAAAAAATCATTATACTCGTTAGAAACAAGAAAGGAAAATATCCCATGGAAAGAATCCGGGAGATTTTAGCAGGACCTGTAAGTACATTTCCATGAAATAATATGCAAGTGTATAGAAATAAATTACTCGGACTTGAAATGGTATAAAAAATTCGGATTGTTGGTGACTCCGTTAAAGATGTAAAATTATTTGAGTTAACCAACTACTTTAATAGAAACAGATATATTTTAACCTTTTTTATTGGGACACCTTGTATATAATAATATAGGCTATTCCACAATAGTTGTTCATAAAAGTCAACTCTTTTACATATTTCGATTAGTTATATTTTGAAACTGTTATCCAACATTTATAAACTACATTGATGCATTGGGAAAAATTGGTGTGTCCTTGGATTGCACGTTACTCGTTCACACATCCAGTACACTGAAAACATTTAGAGAGATAAAAGTGGAAATATAGGGAATTTGCAGTCCGCAAAGTTAAACTCAGTCAATAACGATCAACGTAGCTCCCTCAAATCTCTTTAATTTCTTCTTGATTAACCATGCCGACTCCCTCCTGATCTACTAGTCTATTTACTGTATTTATTTTATATTTTCGGGTAATTTATCTTTCTTTTCTGTGAACCTTAAAAGATTCTAATTCTTCTCCCTGCTCCTTTAATTCATTTTCTTTCGCTTCTCAAATTTTGGATCGAATTTTTTTCTAGATGTGCTTATATCAATCATCTTATCTGAGCACGTCGTCTTTCTTCCATTAGTTGGAAGATTTCCTCTGTTATCCACGATTTATTTTCGGTTCTATCATATCTCAATAGCTTATCCTTAACATTTATCACTTTGGTGTATAGTTTTTAAATTTCTTCTTCAACAGTCGAGAAATTCGTTGAAACTGTAGGGTCCTCAGTGAGTCCTGCTTTTGCTTGTTGCCTTATCATGGCTTCTTTCAATTTATTCTCGTCAAATCTGTTTTTCTTATTTTTCTTTTTTGTCTCATTAAGACTTATCTTGAACATTCCTGCTTCCTGCTAGCCGTACAGGATCTGATTGTAGGTCAATACCAGGGTATGTTTTCACCGAGGTACAAATATGTATGTATCTTTTGCTTACCAGGATGTAATCAGTCTGGTTTCTAACCATATGCGTCTTGAGGTGACCTCCAGGTATACAATCTTCTTTTCGGGACTATAAATAATCCATTCATAATTACTAGGTTTAGTTTGTGTGCAAATATACTCAATTGTCTCCTTCTTTCATTCTTGTCTGCCAGTCTATATGGGCCTATAAGCTTCTCTACCATTAACGATCTTTAAATTGTCCTCTTGTCTCCCATTACTTTTGTCAGATCCTGTTTGGGTTGTTTTCTCTTTATATTATCAAATCAAGTGAGTAAAATTATGTCTTCTCATCGTCATACGAGCCATAACCAGATCTTTTTTGACCTTTCTATTCACAATCTGTCCTGGGACAATATGTAAATTTTATATATATTGTACCGTGGATGGCCGAGTATTAAACTCTTTCTTCTGCTTCCAACTTTTATTCCACTCGGTACAACTTTAACTACGGAACAGGAACAAACTAACTTCTAAATTAACGTGAACTGTCACTTCACTTCCCTTGTCTGGTTCTCATCGTCGCTTATATAGTTTTCTCCAGGTATTCCAGATAGTTCT
>NW_026017145.1:0-4024 GCF_020466585.1 Dendroctonus ponderosae
GGGAATAGTGTAACTGGATAACTCTGGCTAATTTCAAAAGCTATTTCTATCTGAATGTATCAAAGGCTATAAACTACCTGCGAAGAAACCACCAAAGATCGTCCAATAACATCTGATAGTCTCAAGACATTATCCTCAATCCGAAAGGCAGCCCTCCCATTTCGTTCTGCTGTTATTTGCCCCAAAGACCCATAATTTCTTTTGCCGGCGTAGCCCACTGGATTGAACAGCTTGCCGACACTTTCACAACCTGCAACCGTAAATAATGTAAGCTTAAACAAGTAACTGGGGCTGTTACAGTCAGCACACCTCTAGACAAATCCCCACATTCATGCACCTCAATGCTGTGCTCCCCAGGCACCAATCCATCAATGGTACCATCAATGATGCAGGTGTTTGGAGAGGCCTGAACAAACCGAACTACGCCTTTGATGCTTTCTTCTCCTGCTTCCAGGATTGAGACTGCTGCAATGCTTCCATCATACCCTATAGAAAACGAGGTTTCTAGTTCATGGTTCTACAGGGAAAGCTAGAAGGTACCCTTAATGGCAACCGGACGTCCTGTAGACTCTAGTTTTTTTTGCACCTCCAGAGTAGGAAGAATGCTATCCACAACTACGGAACCTTCCTTTAGATTCACTTCAACGTCGTTGACTCCTGGTACGTTTTGCAAACTCTGTTTCACAGCCTTTACGCAGGATTCGCAGGTCATTTGGACCAAAAACTGGATCTTTGTTGAAGTCATGGCGAAAACACTGGATATTCATAGGGTGACAATGTGGATTTTTGCTGTTAGAAGATAATAATTTCAGAAGGTCAACATTTGAACAAGTCAAAACAATTGGATCTAACCTTAAATGCCTGCATTCATGAGAAAGGAGATAGCTGTCAACTATAGAATAGGGCGTGCATTGGAAGTATACCCATGATAATTTTATTTTCTTTAATCTCATAAAAATCAATCGGAACATTTCTTGTAGAAGCAAAAACTATTTTAGGGAGTTTAAAAGTAACTATTAAATTTGCTATTTACAAAAAATATATATTCAATAATAATACTATCTTATACAATTTAATCATCATTCCAAGCATCATCATCATCATCATCAGTAGAAACACTGCTGCCCATATCGCTGCTTTTGGTAGGTGGAGGAATGATCGAAGACATTCTGGCAAATGCAGAGTCAGCCCCTCCCAGATGTCCCTGATCAGTCTGTTTAGACCCAGATATTCCTTTCCTCCTCATCTGCAGCTTCAGATGCAAATCTGCCATCAAGTCGCCCCCTTTGGGGGCACTAGCTTGGGACTGCTCATTCGTTTTCCGTAGAACCTTGGAGCCCCCAGCCTTCCTAATTGCATCCATCAGACTGGCTCTGGGGTCACTTTGGAGTGTTGGGACTGGCGGAGGCGGTTCCATGTGAACGGGCGGTGGCGGTGCCATGTGAACTGGCGGTTGAGGAACCGATGGGGGTTTATCTAAAAGTTAAAAAAAATTGTCAATTTAACAAGGGTTAATTCAATAATTTAAATAAAACATACCTGGTTGGGCAGTTTTTTGTGCTTCTACTGGCATCTGCTCTATCGGTGGTGGCAATGGAATATCTATTAAAGGTGGAGGTGGGGGCGGTGAAGGAACTTCCACTGCTGTAAAAGTGGAAATGTCTGGCAAATCCACATCTACCACTTGACTGCTGTTAACAGCCGATGGGCTGATGATCGCAGCTTCAGAGCCTTCGACTTCATACCGAACATCGTCAGCTATGCCTGGCAGATTGGGCAAATCCCAAGGCACATCCAAGGCAGGTAATTGTTCGATTTTCGGAGTGTAAAAGTAACTGTCTTTATTCGCCTGCTGCATTGATGCTCTCTGGCTTATGGAAACGGGCGCAGCCCCTAGTTCTGAAGTAGCGTAATTGTCTTTCTGCCTGATAATCGTTGGGCTTTTGCAGTAGTCGTTAGGCTTGAAATCCTTATACACATTCTTGCCGGTGTTGAACAGCAACAGGTCGTTTACACAGCTGATATCATTTGGTACATCCCCGAGCCCTTCTGGCACTTGATTATTGTTCATCTCGGGCACTTTAACGTGGTAAAACTGCAACTTTGACACAGGCTCAAAGGTGGATACGCGCTTTCCATGGGGCACTTCATGTCGCACCCTTTCAACCGTGACGGGCTCCTTGAAAATGGACACATAGTCCCTATTGATATCCGCCGCCGGATACTTACTACTGGAAAATACGGTTTTCGCCTTCTTATCCCCTTTCAGATTGGCCACTTTGGCGGAGGCAGCATCTATTCGCTTGAATATGCTGGATAACTTTGCATTGTTCTCCTCCAACCTTTTGCCCACTCTGGAAAACACATCTTGGGTGATAGCGTCCAGATGATCGAGAATTTCCACCATTTGGACGATGGTTTCCTCTTTGCTTAAATTATGCGGGATAGTTTGAATTTTATAATGCGACATTGTTTTGCTCTATTGTTTACCACTACATCAAAGAGTTAGAAAATAAAAAAGCAAGGTTATGCCCATAGATGACGTCAAGTAGCAAGGTTATGCCAAGTGTTACTGTAGTGTGTTGCTGAATGTTGCAATTTTTATATCCTGATCAATTACGTGATCCCATCTAAGGTTAATAGTGTTTAAAAATTATTCAATCACAATCTAGAACGGGACTCAAATTCTTTAATAACCACCAGAGGAAAGTGTTTTCGCTAAATTAATTTATTCTGATTGGAAATCTGGCTACGCTGATGAACTGCCAAGGCCATGTTTGCTTTGTATTTGGAGGTTAGTTCTCCCATTGTTTGTAAATAGAGGCTTAAAATGCTGAAATGGACCCTCTAACTGAGCTTATCAACACATTATACCAACTGGTCATAGGCGTAAGACCCCAGGATGAAGACACCATGATAAAGAAGCACAGCAGATGCTTAGAAAAGCTGGGGGATGTGAGCTTGCCCCTTTCCAGCAAGGTCTGGCGCCATATCATCCAGAGGAGTGCAAGTCGGGAATTAGGGGCGCCTGGTTTAGTTCACCAGTTCGCTAGTGCTGATATAGACATCGCGTTGGGGCTATTTCAGGAATGCCTGCGTGGCTTGAAAGCCCAAATACGGACCCACAAGTGCATCAAGACTAGTGCCCACTTGTTCCTCGAACGGGCGCCCCTTTTCAACTATGCAGTTAAACGCGCTTTAGCTGAAGCTGGCCAGTATGGAAGGGTAAAACTATTCAATCAAGTAATTAGGATAACAACGGCAACCACAACCTATCAAACAGTTAGTGATCTAGATCAGGCAGATCTCACCACTTTGAGGCTCTCCATCCTAAAGGCCACTATAGAGAACTTGCTGAAACTCTCCACAAAGTCCGAGCCTGCAGACAGTGTGGTTGTTGCTCTGGTTAACAATGTTGAGGCTTCTACTGTTTCCAACGCCAGCATTCTGTGCGGACCAGTATTGAACGAGCAGGGAGTGAAAGATACTGAGCACACTGCCCGAGATTTCTTCCAAAAACGAGTAACCGACATGAGGCTGATGGCTCAGCATCGATACCGAGTGAACATACAATCAGCCCAAGAGTGGAAAGAGTTGTTCACCCATCTAGGCAGGGCTTCAGTCAGCGTAGAGCTGCTAAGCAACAAGCCTCAGAAGTCTGTGAAAGTTACTCTTGATAACTTGGGCAACTGTAACAAAGGGCCGGCTTTTATTTTCTATAACTGCGCCCGATTGTCCATTCTGCTCAAAGAGTTTGACCTCAAAGTCCAGCAAGGGACTTACCCAGATCTGCCAGCGCTGGACCAAATCGACTTTTCATTGCTGAAACAGCCAGAAGAATGGGAGCTGCTGTATGTCTATATTCTACAGTATCCACATATGGTACAGAGCTGCATTAAGGGCGTGGAGCTGGGCAATGTTAATCCACAGCATTTGGTATCGTTCCTATCGAATTTATCGTCGGTGTTCAGCATTTACTACCGAAGGGTGCGGATCTTGGTGGCACCAAGAGAGCATCTGTTTG
>NW_026017146.1:0-3984 GCF_020466585.1 Dendroctonus ponderosae
ACAAACCGTGCATAAACAAAGCAAACTTTAAAATTTTGACGGTTAGTTCGAGCAGAAAGTTTGGGTTTGATAGCGGGTTATTGACGTCATGGACCCAAATGGTTCCTTGATAAGATGATTTTGCGGTGAGAATCGTAATATTTCTCACTTTTGCAACGCTGCCAGTGTTTCCAGTTTCTTAAACTGCGTTTCAATAAACGCAGTTTGTGAAACGTGCCGAAGCGCTAGGGAAAACGGTCCGTCGTTAAACGCGTTTAATTTCGGCGTTTAAATAAACTTAGTTTCGTCAAACTGCGTTTCGCTTGTTTCTGACGAAAATGGGCCTTAGCCGAGTGCTAAGCACGAGAGGTTAGTAACTTGCTCTGAGTGAATTCGTTTATTAAATTTAAGTACTCTCACTACTCAGAGCATGCGGGCGAAAAAGTTCGAGCGTCTTAGAGTAAAAATTCAACTTATACTAGAATAATGTTGAAAGCCGGAGCCCAGATTGAGTCCGAAGTTTTCGTGTCATTTAACAGTGGCCACCAGCTTTATCGCGAGATTAATGATATTTATTAGAAATCATGATTCATTAGTGCAATCCATAATCAGAGTAATTGTGCCGCGACTAAATGTCATGCAATTGACCTCCCAAGAAGTCACAACAAATGCAATCTAACGAGATATTTGTATTTGACTATTGTACCATCATTTTATTAGGCTTGCCTCGGTTTCTTTGTTAGAGCACTTTGTTCAGTCGAGGCGCGAAACTGGCCCAGTTACAGCTGTTTTCCATTATTTGAAGGTTTTTTAACTCAACTTTAGCAGACTCTTAATAAATCCAAGCAAATGCAAATGAAAAAATGCCGAAAACATTCCAGAACCCACGGGAAAAGATTGGTGACAAGCACTAAAATAGTCACGGAAAATTAAGTAGTTTACGCTTTGCAGACTTTTTGTTCAATGAAACTCTGTTCAGTGAGGATTCACCGGACACCGGACCATTTTTGCTTTAACACTGCACAGGAAGTAAAGTGTTTTATCAGGAAATTTGACGAAAATTCAACAGACTAATTTTCTTACCAGTTTGGCTCAGTGAAGTTTTTATCCGTTTGGATCAGTTGAGGCATCTTCATTCATCATCCTCATCAATCATTCAATTCTCTATCCAACGATGCCAMAACGAATTCTGKGGCTCGAAKGGTTCTTGAGAARCTTCGAAAAAAGCAGCGTCAWGTTCAAGTGGATTTYGCAACTCAAAAAAATCMCGCAAATCTAAAACTTCTTCAATTCAAGCATTTTTTGASAAAACTGCAACATTTCCWTATCGATGGTTCACTTTCTAAAAAGGCCATTTATTTCTGTCTAGAATTTTYAGTAGAGGCTTTAGTGCATAGGCTCACGAAAATCCATCCGATCCGCAAATCACAGTGAATTTCCAGAAATTTTTAAACTGTGAATGTTAGAAAAGCATCCCGATCGTACAGGTTCAAGTCAAAAATTTTGCAACTTGCCAGCCTGACCAGATCCAATACTGCAATTCCGGATAGTTGTAGTATAATTGTTAGAGGATAAGCGTRGAAAAGTTCAGAAACTTYRRGCCGCCAGGAAATTTGGCAGAATTTTGCAAACTTTKACTTTTAAGRAATGTTCCTCAATTYTGCACGCGTTYTTCTAAAAATTGATAAGCCCCAAACGCGACTATAGCTARAGTTGAAATTTTSGACTGCTACAGCAGGGGTTTTTGTAAATGAGTTCTGAAAAGTTCCTTTGATTCGCGCMTGCCGTTTTATTTYCAGAAATTTTTCAACTTTTTGAAATGCAAKCGTAAAWSCATCCCGRTCGTACAMGTTCGAGTCAAAAAATTCCTAACTYCCAAATCCTACTTWAGTGCTGGCATTCTGAAGATTAGTAGARGAAACCTTTGGCGGATAACTGCASAAAATYGCARRAWYTTTCAGSGGAATTAKAAWTTTTTTCAGAATTTTCCAACCGTTGACTTTTCTTCCAAAAGTTCATAAGTCTCAGACTTGCTTAGACCTGAAGTGGAAATTCAGGATGTCCATAGCAGAGGGTTTAGTGAAAAAGTGAAAAGTTGAGTTGTATTATCATATTTCCCCCAGTGGATGGTTGTCTTCTAAAGCCTTGTACCAAACAATCAATCGTACTGGCCATTTGAGCCTCTTTAGCACGCCAACCAACAGTAATTTTCCTAGTCAGTACAGGGTGATATTTCAACACTGGCCGACTATCCGTTTAAATAATAAAACCCATATCGTAAAACACGCAGTTATTCAACACGCCCTTTTTTGGCTTTACGATCATCTAACAAAGCCATTGTTTCTTTTGTAATTATTGACATAATTACGGCTCTGCCAACAATCGCAACAACTCTAATCGCATCATAACTAATAACTCGTGAACGTACCGTCATAATGGTGCAAGTGTAAATAATATGGAGGAATGCTCGTCGGCCCACCTACACAACTTAAGAGACTTGCTGTTCGCAGTGGCGCAGCTTTACGATTTTTCCCCAGGTATATTCGCTTGGCCCAAAGTGCCCTGAGCAATAACAGAATGCGTCCAATTATTTCAATCAAGTACAAGTTTGCGAACATTGAGAATAAAAAATCGTTCTGTTCATTGTCCACGTTGTGCTTTGGAGCATGTCAAGTCATTATGGCCGGGGCTTCAACGGCCCAACAGTTCTGAATGCTAATAAAATAAAGTCAATGTTAATAAGATTGAGTTAGTTAGAATGCTGCTAAATGATATGTGATATGTTTTTCAACGAGATAATTGAAAATAATGACGCTGACGGGTTTAGTACAGTGATGGCTACAGATAGAGTGGCTGTGCATTCTTCGGCTGAGTGGAAGACCAACAGCATCTCCAGCCGTGGGTCATTTTTGGGCAAAATATATGCGCTCGCCTCTTTATTGATTCTGAACTGAGCCGAATATAGTGTGGGCAATCAGAAGACCATTCAGTTGTGAAAGTACGACGATCGGAACAGGCATCGATTGTTGAACAATTAGGGATCATTTCACGCGGCCGGACAATGCGGTCATTCATTAGCGGTTCTCTTAAAATCCACCTGGACATTCTATGGCCTTTTTGGCGCAGTGAACCGCTCCGGCATGTTCACATCGAGATGAATATATCATATTTCTTTGACGTAATTGCTTCAAGTGGATTTCCGAAGCCATCAGTTATAATTATGGGGATTGATGATCAACATTAACATGAAAATGGACACAGTTTTTCGGTGAAGGCGTTCTTGATTGTTGTCGCGTACTCTTGGCTGGTGCAGTTTCTCCACTCCTGTAGATAATGGGGGGCAAATTTGCGCAAAATGCCTCAAATGTTTTGGTCAAAAGGCCAAAGGAGCGACAAAACCATTGCATGCGGACAAATGACATAAAATCCTTTCAATAGTAAGAAATAGACAAAATTTTGTTCTAACAGACAGAACAGATATATTCTGACTTATTTTCCTCACTGCTTGTACTCGTTATAATTTTTTTTATCTTTGCTGGGTCTCAGTCAAAGTGTGAAGTGAAAACTTTGAACATCGTTTATTTCATTACGTTTCGGCGAGACAACAGCGCCATCATCAGATTTAAAAGTTACACAAACTCATGATTGGGAAAAATCAACGGTCTTTTAGGTCTTTGCCTTCTTGAAACCTCAAATTTGTGGATTCAGCTTTAAAGTCAGGGGGGGGGGTTATGTAGAAAAAATACAGCCTTCTGTTATCTATGAATTTAGAAAAATGATCGTCGTTTTGTGCAAGGGTGGCGCAAGATTATTGCAAAATTTCATGTTTTTCGTCCGTTTTGCATGTTTCTCGGAAGCAAAATGAGCAAGAACGCTCGTTTTTACATCATTCCAAAGAGAACTCATTGGTCTCTATTCGAAGTGTCTCAAGAACCATTCGAGCCACAGCATTCGCTTTGGCATTGTTGGATAGAGAATGGAAAAGTTGATTCAGTCGTAATAACG
>NW_026017147.1:0-4099 GCF_020466585.1 Dendroctonus ponderosae
GTGAAATTTGAGACTTTTGAAAAAAAAATTATTTTCTCAAAAAATTGACCCTCACCCTTAGAAAAATTTCGACAAAAATCAAAATTTTACATGCGTGTTTCTTGAGCTCAATTGATTCCTTTCGACGTAATAAGATCACAAATATGCACTTATAAAGTGTTTGGATCAATAATAAGGAAGAGGTCGTCGGATAAAGATCGTGAACGCTCAAAAAACGCTTAAAATGTGCCGAAAATGTCTATTATTTCGGATCTGAAACTTGTAGAATGTTTTTCAATGAGTTCGACGCTTTCCTCGCGTCCGTGAGCTGAAAATTATGTGAAACTTGAGACTTTTGAAAAATTTTTTATTTTTTCAAAAAATCGACCCCCACCCTTAGAAAAATTTCAACAAAAGTCAAAATTTTACATGCGTGTTTTTTGAGCTCAATTTATTATTTTCGATGTAAGAAGATCACAAATATGCACTTATAAAGTGTTTGGGTCAATAATAAGTAAGAAATCGTCGGATAAAGATCGTGATCGCTCAAAAAACGTTTAAAATGTGCCGAAAATGTCTATTATTTCGGATCTGAAACTTCTAAAATGTTTCTCAATGAGTTCGACGCATTCCTCGCGTCCGTGAGCTGAAAATTATGTGAAATTTGAGACTTTGAAAAATTTTTTTATTTTCTCAAAAAATCGACCCCCACCCTGAGAAAAATTTCGACAAAAATCTAAATTTTACATGCGTGTTTCTTGAGCTCAATTGATTCCTTTCGACGTAATAAGACCACAAATATGCACGTGTTTGGATCAATAATAAGGAAGAAATCGTCGGTTAAAGATCGTGATCGCTCAAAAAACCCTTAAAATGTGCCGAAAATGTCTGTTGCTTCGGATCGGAAACTTCTAGAATATTTTTCAAACAGATCGATGCATTGCTAGCGTCCGTGATCTGAAAATGATGTAAAATTTTCGACATTTTGATCTAAAAAAAACAAAAAATTGATCTCCACTCTTGGAAAATTTTCGACCAAAAGTCAAAATTTTACATGCGTGTTTTTTGAGTTCAATCGATTCCATTCGACGTAAAAAGATCACAAATATGCACTTATAAAGTGTTTAAGTCAATAATAAGGAAGAGGTCGTCGGATAAAGATCGTGAACGATCAAAAAACGCTTAAAATGTGCCAAAAATGTCTATTATTTCCGATCTGAAACTTCTAGAATCTTTTTGAATGAGTTCGACGCATTCCTCGCGTCCGTGAGCTGAAAATTATGTGAAATTTGAGACTTTTGAAAAAAAAATTATTTTCTCAAAAAATCGACCCCCGCCCTTGGAAAAATTTCGGCCAAAAATCAAAATTCCACATGCGTGTTTTTTGAGCTCAATCGATTCTTTTAGACGTACGAAGATCACAAATATGCACTTATCAAGTGTTTGGATCAATAATAAGGAAGAATTCATAATTCAATAATAAGGAATAATAAGAAATCGTCGTTTAAAGATCGTGAACGCTCAAAAAACGCTTAAAATGAGCCGAAAATGTCTATTATTTCGGATCTGAAACTTCTAGAAAGTTTTTCAATGAGTTCGACGCATTTCTCGCGTCCGTGAGCTGAAAATGGTGTAAAATTTAAGACATTTTGAGAAATATTTCATTTTTTCAAAAAATCGACCTCCACTCTTGGAAAAATTTCCAATCTTGAACGCTCAAAAAGTGCCGAAAATGTCTATTATATCGGATCTGAAACTTCTAGCATGTTTTTCAATGAGTTCGATGCATTTCTCGCGACCGTGAGCTGAAAATGATGTAAAATTTAAGACACAAATCGACCTCCACCCTTGGAAAAATGTTGACCAAAAATCAAAATTTCACATGCGTGTTTTTTTAGCTCAATCGATTCCTTTCGACGCCAGAAGGTCACAAATGTGCATTTATAAAGTCTTTGGGTCAATAATAAGGAAGAAATCGTCGGATAAAGATCGAGAACGCTCAACAAACGCTTAAAATGTCTGAAAATTGAATTGCGCTTTTGAGTTGATGCCGCCCTGTGAGTTATAACTCGTCCGCTAATGAGTTTCGAGTCACCCAAGTGGGTGACTACTGCGCCACTGGCCCTTTTCCTTTTTCGGGGACACTCGTGATGCAAAATGAGTTGTGGGAAACTCGCGGCACCTCAACACCTGATTCCAGTACTAATAAGCAATGAAAATACGAATCGCATTCCGGCCTGATGTGGTTGGCAGAGGCCCGTTCCTGTGCCCTACAAGCGATCCATTTCGTTCAAATAAAAAGCGCCTGATAACTGAAAAACTCTTCGCATTGAAAAAGGGGCCTCGGGCTGCCCAACAATGGGAAGATCTGGCACTTGAGCGTCCGCTCCCAACAATACCGGAATGTTCTCCCCTTTGTTCCCATTCGCGTTTCTTTGTTCGCTCTCCATGTTTTTGCCATTGATATTCCTCCTCATTGAACATCAAATCCCGACGATGAGGCAAAAAACGGGTTCCACCAGCGAATATGCAAAGCCGCCCCCCGGGCGGGCGCCACTGGTTAACGCCAATTTGCCCAAAAATCTTATCCGCGCAGTGGTTAATTTCCGCCCTGAATGTACTTAATAGACTTCCTTTTGGCTGCGAGTGTACCAGCGGCGTATGTACACTGTGGGGTGGTAACTCTGACACGGCAATTTCGATCCTTGCCGGGGGTGCCGCCCGTCGCCAAGCAACGGGGGAGATTCCGCGTTGTTGAAGGGGGAAAAGGGGCGGCACGATTTGCCAAACTTGCCCGACAATCACGGAAAAGCGAGTCTCAAACTTTTCACAATCAACACCGCTTCAATTGGGGAAGAAAACAAGCCTTAACCTAACCCCTAAAACCTGTCAATGCGTCAATGACAGGCCAAACACTTGTTTGCCACTTGTCATACGGTGGCCACGTCAACAATTTGAAAATCATCGATCGCACCCCTTATTGGCCAAAATTTGTAGTGAAATAGTGCCACTGTTGCCACGTAGGATCACAAATTGCCAATGTCAATTGAAATTCTCTCATTGCAGGCATTGGAAAGCTGCGAAAGAAGTCGAAAATTCGCACAATAGAAACGTGCGGGAAAGTTGCGGCGAACGAACAGCCGAAATCCCTGCAGAATGATCCAGAAGGCAACTGAACACGCGAACGGGATACCGGATCCAGAGGGCCGTGGGGCGCACAGCATTCGTACGCTCTCGCTAAAAGGAATCCCGAATTGAATTTGGGGATGGCAGGAGATTGACTTGGCAAAATGTCTGTTTCCTGTGTTTCCTGTTTTGTCGGCCACTCTTGGGACCTTGGGGTTTTTTCGCCAGGAATTTTTGGGTTGAGACCACCTTATACAGCGATATTACGTGGCGTTTAGGTCGCTTTGAAACAATTTCGGCATTATAATAACATGAAGTTTCCTGTTTGCTCGCTGGACAATGATTGCGTCACTGCCAAAAAGCTTGCGACTACCGATACTTTAACATGCACCAACTTATGTCGCAAAAATCCCATTGGCTGCTTGGGGCTGCCGCGCACGTCCTGGAACAGAATTAAAACTTAAAAAATTGTCATCCAACTTGGACAGTGAATGAGGTTAGAATATTACACATAGCACAACTGTCATAATTTTCCAAATAAATTGATTTGCGGTATTAACATGCCACTTGTATGTTGATTAACCCCCAATATGGGCGAATGAATGCGTTAACGCATTTAATACCAGAAATCGGCAAAATCGATAGCGCAAAGTGCTTTACCATTGAGAGACTGGAATTTGTCCAAGTCACAAAATTTAAAATGTCGTCTTTACAGAAGCGGCTAATTGTAGCCCCCTTGGAATACAACGTTGCCAGTATCTAATGTTATGTCAGGTACATTGAACTATATACTAACGTTAGTATATAGTTCAATGGTCAGGTATCGTCAAATCTTAAAAAGGTGAGGTTAGAACTGTTAAAAGTGAGAAGTGAAGTGGTTTGGTTTATGTCTGACCACGTTTTGACTTGAGCGTTTCGTCGTAATAACGTACAAATAATAACTTTTATATCATTCTTTTTATATCATTAGTTATGTCTATTTCCAATGTTTGCA
>NW_026017148.1:0-571 GCF_020466585.1 Dendroctonus ponderosae
GGACGCTCCTTGAGCCGGAATATTTATACCCATTTGTTTCTACTACGAGGGTTTCTGTTTTAACGAAACTGAAATTTAGTAAACTACATAATGTATTCTATGTAATGGTTGAAAGAGTAACTAATTTAATTTATATACATACACACATTCAATCATACATATCAAAAGTAAGCAAAATGTTCGCGCAGGAACAATTTGCTTACTTATGTAAAGTTATGTAAAGTGTAAAGTACGTATGTAAAGTTGTTGTTGTAAAGTAAATAAAATTGCCAAACACTTTTGAAGAGTAATTGCGAGCAGTAATTGGAGAATGAGAGAGAATTAATAACATTAATAATTTCTGCCCATTTCCGCAATATATTACCAGTTAAAATATAGAGTTTCAACTTGGATTCAGTCATCTATAAGTAAAATTTAAAATGACAAACTGAAAATGCACGTTTATATCGATTGCATAAAATAAATGAACTACCAAGCAATTATTTATTGACAAACAGCACAATTTGTGTAATTTTTTGTAAGTAAAATTTTATAGTCATACTTTGAAAATCTACCTGAAAACGACAACCAA
>NW_026017148.1:1570-4096 GCF_020466585.1 Dendroctonus ponderosae
AATTAAATAATAGCACTTTCAGTAGTTTCTCCCACTTTTATCAAGGCCGGCACGTCAATGCGCTTGAGACTAAAACGACCTAGAATTATACAAGCTTTCTAATGATGTTACCAAAGGTATATTGTAATGAACCAAGTTAATACTGATTTTATCACGATCACTTTAGTAGAGGAGCATTTCTGCCCGAGTTTCGACGCCCAATTGTTTCCGAAATATAGTAGGCCAATAATAAAAAAAACTAATATTGCAAGCTCAAGTAAAGAATTTCAGCCGGCGGGTAACAACTGTGACAAATTTGCTTTTCAAACTATTCAAATGCACCTAAACATTTCAATATATTTTACCCAACCAAAAATACCAAAAATTATATTTACACTTATTAGGATTTGCAATCATCGAACCGTAATAAATTACGTATAACAATTAAATAATTAATGTTTGTTCTAAAAAAGTTGTTCCTAACAGGCGACGTGAAAAAGTATGTCTTTTCAGCTCGTGTCTTTCGCGCTAAAGCAATCGCGTGCAGAAAAGTATACCTTTCCGCACCAAGTATATCTTTCCACACTTGTTAGGAAAATAACTAATGTGGCATTGAAACATTCAAATAAATATTGGAGTCTACTCCAAAGTCTTATTTATCAAAAGGACAGTGTTTAATTAGCACTACACATTATAAATATTAAAGAGCAGAAATATGCACATATTTTGCTTTTGCTATTGCTTGCTCATAACATCCGTATTATTTTTTTTTAACATAAACATTTTGTTTAAACATAAATTGTTTATAGAATGTTATTGAAAACAAAAAGGCAAAATGCAATGCAGGTTCTAAAATAAGAAATAATATGTTTACTGGTCAAGGTAATTTACTGAAATACTGGTTTAAATAAAAAATGGTAAAATCGCCTGTTAAATCGTTCAGTAAAATAAACGTTTTATAATTATTGAATCAAGTAAATTGTTTAGGTTGCGACTCCTTGCTTGATTTAACTGTTGGCAGAGAGAAAGTAGGTATAATAACAAAATCTGGAAACGATTACTATTAATTACGCAACAAATTTAGGTAGCCTGCGGAAAATATTATTTCAAATATCGGAATGTCTAATGTAAACTTTACACACGCAGTGTTTAGACTCGTTCGGTATGTTTATTTGATTATGTCCATCCGGCATCACTCCTCTCAGGGAAAGACAAATAAGTAAAACTTCTACAAAATGATACTTATGAGAGCGTATCAACGATACCAATAGTTGCAGATAGGCTCAATTTTTTTAATTTTTTGAATGAAAGATTATTTCAAAATAGCTGATCAACCAACAGATTAGTTTACTTCAACCTACTTGTTGAGTTTACGTTTTTATAATGAATTCCGAACATAAGACCAGCTTACTTAAATTTCAAATTTTCATTATTTGACTCTGACGGCACGGTTTGATGTTAAAAGAATTTTTTTTTGACAAAACTGTACAGATTTTATCTAACTTTAAGGATCTAGCCTTTCCTGAACTATTACTTACTTACTCATGGCACGAACCTTCTAAATGGTTTCTCACAGGCTCCATTCTATGTCACTAACTCCAAATTATCTTAATAATTGTTTATGCGTACCTTAATTACTCTGGCAGTTAATTTGCAAACAGATTCAACTTGTTTGTAATAATTAACACTCTCGTTCATATAAACTCTTGTCATATAGATTTGGTCTATATAAACAGTGTTAGAACTCTTAAGTTTTGAAGAAAACTTTGAAGAACTAATTACAAATGTAACCTTGGCAAAATTAGGCATAAAAAGTGTCTGCTTGGTTGATTAGATGCTGGTCTGCTTCTTCATCAAACATTTGTAAACAACTAATTTTTTATAGGAAAACTTTGTAAGTTTAGGCGCGTTTTCCAATGTTTTATTTGGAATAAACCTATTTCACTGTGGTTGAAATGGCATCTCAAAGAGCTATTACCTTTGACCCTGACTTTTTGAAACTCGAGTTTTGTGTGATTGGAAAATGTATGCTTTAATAGAACAGAAAAGGAATAAAATTCCATTTTTGTTAAAGAAGTCATTTTTTACGAGCCATTGTGTTATTACTGAGCGGGAATAACGTAGTTATGCTTGAGATGATCTGTGCATGTCTTGCGATTGCCCCTTATGGTGGTTTGTGTGCAAAGTGTTTAATTATTGGTGGGCTTGTATAAATAGCAACTATTTAGTGGATGTCGAGACCATCCACAAGGGTTCTTTAATTTTTTGAATTGTAATGTTCCACCTATGTGTCGATAAAGATTTTGTATTTGCCTACTCCTGTATATTGTTTCAAATTTAGTCATTCAAACAGGGCTTTCATTTCAACACAAACTATTTTTAATATCTATTAAATTTGAATTACTAAACAAAATACAAAAAATATGTCTACTTAGATAACGAAGGAAAACTTTTCTGGCATGTTCAATTTAATGGAAACAGTCAGTCCTGCGCTCAAAAAATATCGCCTAAAAATTTAAATGGCTCTCCCCACCGAGTGATTCAGCA
>NW_026017149.1:0-4046 GCF_020466585.1 Dendroctonus ponderosae
CAAAAAGAGATGCAATTCTACAAATAATACTTGAAAAAATGCTAACAAAATTAAATATATATGTAAAAAATCTAAGAATACAAATCTGAAGTACATATCAGTGTTTTTTTCAATAACAAATTGATAATATTTGTCTGTTCCCGTGGTTCAAATTCTGCTTCTCCTTCATCTGCTTGTTGTTCGGAATCACTACTATAACCATTACTTTCAGTAACTTCTGGCTCCTGGTCTGAATCGCTGTCAAAATCGTCATCAATTACGTGACTTCTGTTCACGTTAATGTTCTATTGTAGATCTCACTCTGTTTATCATCTAATTATCTCACCACCTATGGCAATGATTTTGATAATTCGTCCGGACTCAATTTTTTTTCGACCTCTAACAAAAATTTAAAATCTACATAATTTTTTTCAGCTTAAACGACGTGCATCTACAATACGTCACCATAAAGAACCAGACACGATAAATGTGTATCAAGATATGCTCAATTCGTAAAAAAAACTCCTTAAATATATTATAATTATACTTACATGACCAGGCGCGCCGCGGCAAATTAGCAGCAAAAATTGCACACTCTTACTAAATGCCACTCTGCAACTAATGCCGACCGAAATAGGGTCTGTTCGATATAGGAATGAAGGGACAAATGTATCGGGAACGAATACCTGGAAGAACGACGGGGTCAGTTTTAATGCATAGTATTTATACTATGACCAGGCGCGCCCGCTGGAGGGTTAAATCTGATAATGGCGCTGTTGTCTCGCCGAGACGTAATGAAATAATCGATGTTTCAAAATTTTTACTTCCCGCTTTGGCTGAAACCCAGGAAATATAGGAATATCATAACAAGTACACGCAGTCAGGAAAATAAATCAGAATTTCTAATTAATTACTATTTTCTTTTGTAAATTTTGTGACTGTCAGGTAGTTACAGGTAAATAGCTTTTGTCAAGAATAACAACCATTTGTCAAATTGTGACTTAGTTTGAAGCTTCTTGTGTGAACACATCAATTGGAGGATTCGATGACAATAAACGAGCATTTCCTATTTGCTATTTCCTGGTTGCCATTTCGAAAATGTTAATTCCTACATTTAACAAACCCTGATAAATTTACTGTTTACACCATATATGATTGTCACTTTCTGTGTTTATCCATGGTTAATTGATATTTTGACATATAAGAAGCAGCAGATCTTTTCGTAATGCTAATGAGGCAGATTACCTTGCAAAACGCTGTTGCACAACTTCCGAYCTATTTTTTTGCAAAAATATCAGTTTTTAATAAGAATCATACTTTTTGCAATTTTTYCTGTACTCCATGAGCACCCKCAGACAACACCTCCAGAGAATGACGCCATRTTTGAACCTTACTGTATTCTATGTTGCTGTTTTCCTGATATTTTGTTGTRAAAGCTATTCTATGTATTATTTTGACTGCGGATCCGCTAATGTAGTCACAGACTTCCATACCCTGTGAAATATTGTCACTCAGAATAATCTCAGARTGTGTGCGCCTATCCCAAGGCACCAATCGCTAYTCGAATGTATGTACCGTAACGCGTTCAAGCTCATTTTCCGAAAACTTSATTTTTCTCGGTTAAACTAGATACTGAAGATTTAGCTTCGGATACTGCAAAGATCATGCTAATCCATATCGTCCTACTTACACATTTAAGGAAAACGTATGTCATATTGAATCAAGAATGAGTAATATTGAGATTCAAATTGTTTACATCTAGCTTCAACCAATAAAAAATATTTCTTATACAGGGTGAGCCAACTAAAAGTTCACACCCCTATTCATGACTCTCCTGGTAGATTTATAAAAAAAAACGCTCCAACACGTCAACTTGAATTTTTAAGGGGACGACTTACTGATCATCATTGCATTATACAGGGTGTTTCATAAACAAGATACTAAGTCACAATTTTTATTTTCAAAGGCAAACTTACTAGTCACATGTCATTTTTCGAACCTACGAGAAGTTGGTAGTAAATTTGGTATAGCATGTTCTATACCCATCTTCATCCGTCTCAATTTTATATGCGTTTAAGAACCTAATTTGAAACTTGGAACTTCTGCAATAATATATGCTGCGAATAATTAACTCGGCATGATGATCCCAAGCAAAATTTTCAGCATTTAATAATTTCCGTAAAATTAAATAAATGAAGTATTAAGCAACAACAATAATTATTAGGCAAACATATGGACTGCAGTGTAGTAATAAATGTTGAAAATGGTGTCCGTTTTCCTCCATACAGTAATAAAGATTTTGATTGAGATAACATTTAACAAGATATCTGAAGATGTTTTTCTGCACTAATGTGTAACCCGGTGGCAAAGCTCTTCAATCGAGTCTGGTTTCGAGTCATAAAAAAAGTCTGGTCTTTTGAAAAACCTCCAGGTTCAAATGATTTAAGTCGTGGGACCTCGGTGGCCACTCAATTGGACCTCGTCTACCAATTCACCGAGCAGGACGTTGTAATCCACAAATTGCCTTCCAGGCGCTACATAAATGGGGTGGTGCACACTCTTGTTAAAAGTGGAAAAGGTGTGCGTTATGTTACCATCGTTTTTTATTATTTCTGCATTTATTGGAAATATTGTATTTTTCAACATCTCCAGGTACAACGTCAAGCGTCCAGGAGCAAAAAAGATCTAACAATTTTATTTCCTAATATACCTGCCAAACGTTTCACTACTGGGGACTTCTCTAAATGGACGAGGGTTTAAGTCACTCCAATAACGACATTTACGTCTATTAGAAACGCCGTGTAAATAGAATATGCATTCATCTGAGAAGCAAATATAAAACAGCAAATGTCTATTGTTGAGCAACCGTTGACTCATTGTTTGCGGGACTCAAATTTTCTATTATAATCATCTTCATTGAGAGCATGTACAAGTTCTATTTTGTAAGAATTAAGTTTATGACTTTCAATATTCTTTAAATTGACGTGCGAGAAACTTCGGAAGATGTGGCCAATTGGCTATTACTTTGGATATTGTCAAGTGCTACGTGTGCTAAAACTGCTATGACAATGGTATGTTTCTCACGGCTCAAATTGGATGGTCACAGATGGGGATTCTTAAAACTTCTTGAGTAATCTTCCCACATACTTATTGGTAATCATTCTGTTTGGATTTAACTTATTAAATAAACAGGCATAGCTCGGGCAGAACTTCCATTTTCAAAATAAATTTTTATTACTTTTACTGTTTGGCGAATGGACATTTCCATTGTAATGTAAGATGTGCACATTAAGTTGAAAAAACGTTTAAGCCCACACTGACACTTGACGGCTACTCGTTGGTTTTGCTAATCTGTCAGAGGTATACATAGAAACGGCAAACTGCGATACTTTCGAACGGCCGATATATCAATCGTTCAACAACATTTTTACAACAATAAACCCGAACATCGATTGTTGTTGTGTCGTGCACCAAAAGAAACTACCCGTTTCAACGGGCCGTCCACGGGTTCGTTAAATAAAACTACCGAGATGTCTGTACGTAAAACTTTTTTCTGACAATGTCAAAATCTTACTGGTTTTTATTTTAGGTTTTGTTGTATTCGATTCGCTCTCTTTTCTCTCTCCATTCATCCGTCTCATATACTCGCATCTCTGACATTCTCTCACCTAAGAAACATTGCTGACAAAAATGTTTCTTAAAACTAAAAAAAATAAGTTTGTAATGCTAAACAGAGCTAATATGGGAAGTACATGAAGCTAACTATAGAACAAACTCTATTCTAAATAACGGCTTGGAATCTTACTAATACGTCCACATCGAGTCGTTTTTTCGACTTCAATACCGACATCTTCAATCTCAGGTTCACGACTCTTCTGGGAAAGCTGCATCTGTGGGCAGTTTGAACACGAGGCTTAACAGCGTACAACTCTGAAAGTCTGTCAGGATCACGTCCACACTCCAATGGAAATAATCGTTGTAGTGGACGGGGTAAGCATCCTTTGATAGTCTCCACTTTGGCTAAACGAATCTGCCCATCCCTTCCTGGAAGAACTTCTACAACTCGT
>NW_026017150.1:0-3812 GCF_020466585.1 Dendroctonus ponderosae
GGGGGTCATAGGGGTCATGATCCCCATGACCCCCCCTGGATCCGCCCTTGCGTACATGTCAAATATCTAGTGACTCTCCCTACCTTGCGAAATTGCGCGATAGCCAACACTGGCTTGTTATTATGGGGCATTTTGAAGCATCTGAGCTGCTCCAAATCCTTGAATACTTGTCGGTTTACTTTCAGTGCCCATTCCAGGCTGTTCGAGCAGTTCCATTGGTTAGCTAAACGTTGAATTAGTGCAAACGTGCAAATTGATTGCCTACGGGTCCATACCTGATAAGTACACGCTTCCTAGCCCAGCAAAGGAAAACTTCGGAAATTCACCCAAGAAGTTTCCCGATATGTTCAGAGTGTCCAAAAATGGAAAGTGGCTGGTGAAATTGTCAGGGAAGTTCGTGATTTGCAAACTGGATAAGTGGATAATCTACAAAACGCTCATGATTTTGATGATTTTTCGGCAAAAGCAACTAGTCACCTACTCGAAGGTCCAGAGGCGTATCGGGCAGTGTAATCTTGTGAACTTTGGTCAAATTGGTGCCAACAACGCTCAACAGTCGCAAATTGGGAAATTTTTGATGCACCACATTGAAATCCAGCGTTTCCCAATCGACTTGCGTTACATTCAGCCAAGTGATCGAAGGAAAATCGTCAATGGGGATGTTTTTTTCGCAGAACAGTTTCGTGTCCTTTCGGGTGCAGTTTGCTCGCTTTTCTGCCACAGTTGCGACGATAAAATTCGCAAAAACACACCTGCAAACATGGGAAATTTTATACTGAAAAAAGCAATAAATACGCGATTAAGTTGATAACATCGGACGTTATAAATAATGAGAATCAATGGATAAACAAGTTACAGCATCCCAGGTCGTCTATTTTCGGAATACCAAGACGCCCATTTGCATGTTGATTATGCAAATTCCGATTTATTATATAATTTTGTTTTAAATCCAGGAAAAAGGTCGCGCATAATGTGGAGGAGAAACTCAAACTGGACTGGATTTGTTGAATTCGGGGCGATCGCTTTGCATGTGAACTAACAGGACGCTCATGAAGCTTACATTCCCCAAGCACATTTTTCTCAACATACTGGGGCCATCCTCATTTTCTCGGTCATCTTTTATTCATCAACGGCAGTTAGAGGTATTCAGGTGCGTTAGCGCGTAATGATGTAAATATAGAAGGAACAGAAACAATGTTAAGGACACGGTAAATAGACAAACAAATCAGGCAAACGATTTTTATTTCTTCAGTTACTTTCGGAGGGTTTTAGCAGCTGCAAAAATATGCAATTTTTTGGCGTTACAATTTCCTAGTATTTAGGAGGTCCATACGAGGCAAATCCTGCCACTTGAGCGCTTTGGTTGCTGCTGTCGGGACTTTCTGCGCCCCCCTGCCGCTGCTCTTCTTCAGGCTGCTCAGTAGACGCCACTGCACTTTCCGCCTCCTCCGGTTGGCTGGGGGCGATGCCACCTCCAAAGACCTTCTGAGAGTCCACGAAGTCGTTGCCGAAGGTGACTGGGCTCGGGGAAACACTCAAGCCAAATTGCGCATTTTCCTCCTGCTGGGAAACTTGCGAAGAAATGCGGCTCTCAAAGTGGCTAGCTGGAGTGGAGGACTCGAACACTTGACCGGGAACGTCGGGATGAACGGCGCCAGCAGGAAGATTAGCAATAATCTGGCCATTGGCTCCATGTTTGCTCTGGATTTCCGCAACAGCAGCTTCGGCTTCTTTTTGCGTCTTGTACTTGATGAAGAACACTTCGGGCTTGGGTTGAGGGAGCGCAGCTCCTGCTTGGAATCGCACTGTTGGTTTGCCTTCAGGCTTCTTCACCAAAACGTACACCAGCGTCTTCTCTTCAGTTTGCGGGGGGGCAGGCACGTTGATCACGGCCTTGTTGCGGTAGGCTGGCGCCTTGATGAAGATGATCTTGTACGTCTTCTTAGGTGGAGCTGCAGGCAGGTCGATCTTGGCCTCCACTTCCTCTTCCTCCTCCTCTTCGGGGGCGGCGAAGAAGTACAGCTGTTTGGAAACGTCCGAGTCTGCGCTGCTGGCAGCAGCAGCGTCCGTCGCTACTCCGAAGGCTTCGTTTAAGCTGCCGGCGCTTCCCGCATTGTTGGATATTTCGGGGGCAAATTGGGAAATTCCGAAAGATGGCACTTGAACAGTGGGCTGGCTGAAAGAGGACAGAAATTGGTAGCTGTTGGGCTGGCTGTACTGGGCAAAGTCGATGGATGAGGGCGTGGAGACCTGCAAACCGGACAGATCCACACTTGGAGCGGCAGTGGAAAAGTCCCCGTAGGGGGATGAGGTGGAAACTTGCACTCCCCCAAAGTCCACACTTGGAGCAGGGGTGGAGAAGCTGTTGAAGCTGTGCAGCTGCACCCCACCGGTCGACGGGGACCCGAAGGCGCCGCTGTAAGCGTAGCTGGGCAAAGACAGCTGCGGAATTTCAGCACTTTGGGCACTGTTTCCTAGCACTGAAGCGATGGGGACGCCGTAGCTGGTTGGGGGCGCTGCGCCCTCATACTGATACCCCCCAGCTTGCCGCTGATTGAGCAAATGTTTGACGTCAGCACTGGCAAGGGTGGCCAAAAGCGCCGCTATCTGCAAAGCCGCCCACTCGAATAGAGCCCCCACTTAAGCTACATTGAGCAGATACTTACCAGCAAGTTCTGCATGGTGGATCGACTAGAATGGTTTGTGATGGGAAGATGATAATGAAAAGCATTTATAGTGGCTCCCCACCCAAAGCAGGACATCCTATTGTCAAGGTTGAATTAACATGTTAAGAACATTAAGAAAAAATTTGTAAAATTCATCACCTTGTTATATCGGCTGTATGAATATGAATTCGTTCACCATTAGTGTGGTCAGATGGACGCGATTACGTAATCGTCCGAATCGGCTATAAAATCTTAAACAAACACATGTGTGTAAATGACGGTGGCGGAATCGGAAAAATAGCGAAGCCCCGCAGGCGAAACTCGGTTGGCAATCAAAAGTGCCGCCGTTTACCCGAAAGCCAACAGATAGCAATCCTTTGCCCGTTCAAACTAATTAAGTCACTATTTACCCATTTTGAATGGGGTTCGTTAATACTGAACAAACAGCCAAATTGTAAAGAGACTGTCGAGGTGTTGAACATTTTTCCAATCCATTAGAAAAAAAAAACATTTTTCTTCTAACCTGAGAAGTCACCATTATGTACTCCATTTCCCTAGTGAGGGGTAATTTTTCTCTCCCCAGTTCAGTAATAATAATAAAGTAACTAATGGGTTTTTAGGCCGTCGTTCGGTAGAGTTTCTTCCTGAAGTTTCGCAAGCACGAGTGGCTTGCATCTTCAGAAGTGGTTTGCTTGAACAGTGTAAGCGCTCAATGGCCTTTTCAGAAAGTGAACCATCGATAAGGAAATGTTGGCAGTTTTCTCAAAAAATGCTTCAATTCAAGAAGTTTTACATTTGCGTGGTTTTTGTTTGAGTTGCAAAATCCACTTGAACATGACGCTGCTTTTTTCGAAGTTTCTCAAGAACCATTCGAGCCACAGAATTCGTTTTGGCATCGTTGGATAGAGAATTGAAAACTCCATTCAGTCGTAACAATGTGAGTGAGGAAATTCGAGTAGTTTTGTCCCAGAAAGCGAAATTTGACTATCGGACACTTAGGTGCAAGATTATGTCAAAATTCCATGTTTTCCGTCCCGTTTTTGCTCATTTCTCGGAGGCAAAATGAGCAAGAACGCGCATTTGTACATCATTCTAGAGGGAAATAAATGGCCTTTTGGGAAAGTGAACCATCGATCAGGAAATGTT
>NW_026017151.1:0-3837 GCF_020466585.1 Dendroctonus ponderosae
GGGGGTCATAGGGGTCATGATCCCCATGACCCCCCCTGGATCCGCCCTTGCGTACATGTCAAATATCTAGTGACTCTCCCTACCTTGCGAAATTGCGCGATAGCCAACACTGGCTTGTTATTATGGGGCATTTTGAAGCATCTGAGCTGCTCCAAATCCTTGAATACTTGTCGGTTTACTTTCAGTGCCCATTCCAGGCTGTTCGAGCAGTTCCATTGGTTAGCTAAACGTTGAATTAGTGCAAACGTGCAAATTGATTGCCTACGGGTCCATACCTGATAAGTACACGCTTCCTAGCCCAGCAAAGGAAAACTTCGGAAATTCACCCAAGAAGTTTCCCGATATGTTCAGAGTGTCCAAAAATGGAAAGTGGCTGGTGAAATTGTCAGGGAAGTTCGTGATTTGCAAACTGGATAAGTGGATAATCTACAAAACGCTCATGATTTTGATGATTTTTCGGCAAAAGCAACTAGTCACCTACTCGAAGGTCCAGAGGCGTATCGGGCAGTGTAATCTTGTGAACTTTGGTCAAATTGGTGCCAACAACGCTCAACAGTCGCAAATTGGGAAATTTTTGATGCACCACATTGAAATCCAGCGTTTCCCAATCGACTTGCGTTACATTCAGCCAAGTGATCGAAGGAAAATCGTCAATGGGGATGTTTTTTTCGCAGAACAGTTTCGTGTCCTTTCGGGTGCAGTTTGCTCGCTTTTCTGCCACAGTTGCGACGATAAAATTCGCAAAAACACACCTGCAAACATGGGAAATTTTATACTGAAAAAAGCAATAAATACGCGATTAAGTTGATAACATCGGACGTTATAAATAATGAGAATCAATGGATAAACAAGTTACAGCATCCCAGGTCGTCTATTTTCGGAATACCAAGACGCCCATTTGCATGTTGATTATGCAAATTCCGATTTATTATATAATTTTGTTTTAAATCCAGGAAAAAGGTCGCGCATAATGTGGAGGAGAAACTCAAACTGGACTGGATTTGTTGAATTCGGGGCGATCGCTTTGCATGTGAACTAACAGGACGCTCATGAAGCTTACATTCCCCAAGCACATTTTTCTCAACATACTGGGGCCATCCTCATTTTCTCGGTCATCTTTTATTCATCAACGGCAGTTAGAGGTATTCAGGTGCGTTAGCGCGTAATGATGTAAATATAGAAGGAACAGAAACAATGTTAAGGACACGGTAAATAGACAAACAAATCAGGCAAACGATTTTTATTTCTTCAGTTACTTTCGGAGGGTTTTAGCAGCTGCAAAAATATGCAATTTTTTGGCGTTACAATTTCCTAGTATTTAGGAGGTCCATACGAGGCAAATCCTGCCACTTGAGCGCTTTGGTTGCTGCTGTCGGGACTTTCTGCGCCCCCCTGCCGCTGCTCTTCTTCAGGCTGCTCAGTAGACGCCACTGCACTTTCCGCCTCCTCCGGTTGGCTGGGGGCGATGCCACCTCCAAAGACCTTCTGAGAGTCCACGAAGTCGTTGCCGAAGGTGACTGGGCTCGGGGAAACACTCAAGCCAAATTGCGCATTTTCCTCCTGCTGGGAAACTTGCGAAGAAATGCGGCTCTCAAAGTGGCTAGCTGGAGTGGAGGACTCGAACACTTGACCGGGAACGTCGGGATGAACGGCGCCAGCAGGAAGATTAGCAATAATCTGGCCATTGGCTCCATGTTTGCTCTGGATTTCCGCAACAGCAGCTTCGGCTTCTTTTTGCGTCTTGTACTTGATGAAGAACACTTCGGGCTTGGGTTGAGGGAGCGCAGCTCCTGCTTGGAATCGCACTGTTGGTTTGCCTTCAGGCTTCTTCACCAAAACGTACACCAGCGTCTTCTCTTCAGTTTGCGGGGGGGCAGGCACGTTGATCACGGCCTTGTTGCGGTAGGCTGGCGCCTTGATGAAGATGATCTTGTACGTCTTCTTAGGTGGAGCTGCAGGCAGGTCGATCTTGGCCTCCACTTCCTCTTCCTCCTCCTCTTCGGGGGCGGCGAAGAAGTACAGCTGTTTGGAAACGTCCGAGTCTGCGCTGCTGGCAGCAGCAGCGTCCGTCGCTACTCCGAAGGCTTCGTTTAAGCTGCCGGCGCTTCCCGCATTGTTGGATATTTCGGGGGCAAATTGGGAAATTCCGAAAGATGGCACTTGAACAGTGGGCTGGCTGAAAGAGGACAGAAATTGGTAGCTGTTGGGCTGGCTGTACTGGGCAAAGTCGATGGATGAGGGCGTGGAGACCTGCAAACCGGACAGATCCACACTTGGAGCGGCAGTGGAAAAGTCCCCGTAGGGGGATGAGGTGGAAACTTGCACTCCCCCAAAGTCCACACTTGGAGCAGGGGTGGAGAAGCTGTTGAAGCTGTGCAGCTGCACCCCACCGGTCGACGGGGACCCGAAGGCGCCGCTGTAAGCGTAGCTGGGCAAAGACAGCTGCGGAATTTCAGCACTTTGGGCACTGTTTCCTAGCACTGAAGCGATGGGGACGCCGTAGCTGGTTGGGGGCGCTGCGCCCTCATACTGATACCCCCCAGCTTGCCGCTGATTGAGCAAATGTTTGACGTCAGCACTGGCAAGGGTGGCCAAAAGCGCCGCTATCTGCAAAGCCGCCCACTCGAATAGAGCCCCCACTTAAGCTACATTGAGCAGATACTTACCAGCAAGTTCTGCATGGTGGATCGACTAGAATGGTTTGTGATGGGAAGATGATAATGAAAAGCATTTATAGTGGCTCCCCACCCAAAGCAGGACATCCTATTGTCAAGGTTGAATTAACATGTTAAGAACATTAAGAAAAAATTTGTAAAATTCATCACCTTGTTATATCGGCTGTATGAATATGAATTCGTTCACCATTAGTGTGGTCAGATGGACGCGATTACGTAATCGTCCGAATCGGCTATAAAATCTTAAACAAACACATGTGTGTAAATGACGGTGGCGGAATCGGAAAAATAGCGAAGACCCGCAGGCGAGACTCGGTTGGCAATCAAAAGTGCCGCCGTTTACCCGAAAGCCAACAGATAGCCAATCCTTTGCCCGTTCAAACTAATTAAGTCACTATTTACCCATTTTGAATGGGGTTCGTTAATACTGAACAAACAGCCAGCGTTTTGTCTGCAATTGCAAAGAGACTGTCTGCAAGCACCATTTACTGTGTCTTGCTCTATCACTGTTCGAGGTGTTGAACATTTTTCCAATCCATTAGAAAAAAACATTTCTTCTAACCTTATTTAATTAATTTAATAGTAATTTTTCTCTCCCTAGTTCAGTAATGATAAAGTATCTAATGGGTTTTTAGGCTGTCGTTCGGTAGAGTTTCTTCCTGAAGTTTCGCAAGCAAGAAGAGTGGCTTGCATCTTCAGAAGTGGTTTGCTTGAACAGTGTAAGCCTTCAATGGCCTTTTCAGAAAGTGAACCATCGATAAGGAAATGTTGGTAGTTTTCTCAAAAAATGCATCAATTCAAGAAGTTTTAGATTTGCGTGGTTTTTTTTAGTTGCAAAATCCACTTGAACATGACGCTGCTTTTTTCGAAGTTTCTCAAGAACCATTCGAGCCACAGAATTTGTTTTTGCATCGTTGGATAGAGAATTGAAAACTCGATTCAGTCGTAACAACGTAAGTCAGGAAATTCTAGTAGTTTTGACCCAGAAAGCGAAATTTGACTATCAGACACTTAGGTGCAAGATTATGCCAAAATTTCATGTTTTCCGTCCCGTTTTTGCTCATTTCTCGAAGGAAAAATGAGCAAGAACGCTAATTCGCACATCATTCTAGAGAGAAATAAATGGCCTTTTGGGAAAGTGAACCATCGATCAGGAAATGTT
>NW_026017152.1:0-49633 GCF_020466585.1 Dendroctonus ponderosae
AACGAACACTTATTAAAAACACGGTATATAACTTTCATATAAATTGCTACTGACTATAAAGTATTTAGATATACTTCACTATTCTACAATTCCTTGCAGATCTTTTGCATGCGGTTTGGATGATTATTTGCTACATTCCTTCTGGATCTTCTTCTAAATAATCTTCTGGATAATACCAAATTTAAACCATGCTTTTAGCACTCGTCCAGGCAACATTTTGCATTCACCTCAAGGATTTGCCTTATATGAAAATTGATCCTAAGATTTGAGCATAATAATTGTCATCGAGTTGCAAACGACGATTTTTTTCCACTTCTTCAGCACTTCCATTTTTAAGCAATTTTCATAATAGAAAAGACAGTCATGGTAAAACTTTGTTGCCCTGAAACATCCGACAATTTGGGGTTTCCAAGTTCAACGTGTAGTCTCAAATGGAAAAAGTTTACAATCAATAAAACGAAAGGAATTATCTGAACGACCATCATTCTCTAGCTAATAAACTTATCAACAATATCACTGTTTATACGGTAGTGACTATTAAGTAGCAAATGGTAGCTAAAAACAAATTGCAGGCATTAAGCAAACAACGTGAGTGGGAAAAACAAGCAAACGGAAGCAGACAAAACCGGCGCTGGCTTGAAAAATTCGAAATCCATCAATTTCATGGCAACCCTTTTTGTTTTTCTCGTAATCGAATACGGACCTTCGGTTCTTTTAAATTTCGAAAGTTTGAAAAGGGCGTCTTTCGATAAAGTCGTTTTGTTCAGCCATCATTATTCGGAGTCGAGCGCTTTTAAATCTTATTGCAGGCAATAGAAATAAGCAGTTATCTGTTTGATGCTTAAGTTTAACGAGAAAATCGCGTATTTTCAATCTATATTTAAATCGGGCATATCCAAGAATGTCGACGTTGAACATGAACAGTAGAGAAATGTCGTGTTTGTTTGCTTTTCATCTGCATTATTGGCTACAATGTTTAGAACTCCTGGCGTTTACTCTCAGCGTAGTGATCATAACTTCTGATTTATAAGCGCAGTTGGAGTTGAAAGACTGAAAAATTTGCCTTTTATAGCAATCAAAAAGCGCTGTCCAATCTACGCGTGAAAACTATCCGGTGAAGTTAACTTTAATGGTAAAAGCTTTGATTCAGCCAAAAACGTTAACTTAAATATTCATGGATTCGCCACTATCGGGCTCAGATAAGCCTGGAAATGAAAAAACCTCGAGTCATATAATAGTCTAATTGGCCTCAGCGCTATATCTAGCCCCGGTCGGCAATATAGATAGCGATAAAGTAGAGTTTGAGCATATCTATGTCCAATTACTGCGAAACTCGCATTCTAGGACCAGAGAGACGCATTAATCTCCATTTATGTCTTTATGGGTTGCTGCATGGCGATTCTCTACCTTCCAAAATGTCCTATAGTACACCCATTATAACTGAATATTTATCAAAGGCTTTAATTTTTTTCAATTTCGTTTTTCTGCTTTTTTTTATTAGCTGAATTACACCGTGGCGGAAAATCTATTCCGCAGTTATGAAGAACCCCTTGCGGTAAAATTACGCAGTTTTAAATAATAAATCGAATACCTCGCACAGAATAAATTATTTAAATATGAGAAGCAAGAAATTCGCATTAAAGCAAAGGCAATTTAATCCTTTATTATACTCAGTTAAAATTTCGAATTCATACGTTTTGGCTGTTCTCAGCTTCTAAATGGTGCAACGCCCCAACACTTAACAAATACTAAAGTATAATTGACAGTAAAAATTCGTGTTTTAATAAACCTGAAGACTGTTTGCAGGAGCATAAAACGCAAAAAAACCCTTTGCATATGTTTGACTAATTAAAAAAAGCACCTAAAATGTTATTGTTACTAGTAAATGAAACTTGGATATAATTTTGAAGCCGAAAAATATCGTCAGCAGAAAAGACATAGAAGGTAAATTCGTGTTATTCACCTCAATATTTGAAAAGTTCTTGTTCGATAATATTCAATTTACGGCGCTGCATAAAAGTTAGGGGCATGTGCTGAAATATTGCATGCGATTTCCTCAAGGTAAATAAAATTGGATCACGTTTGAAACTGTCGTAAAATTTTATATCGGTAATCAGCGACCCATAGATGTCGCAAATAAAATAAAAATTGAGGTGAAACTGGTAGAGACTACGGAATGGAGTTTTCTTCTCCCTATGAAGGTCACTTGTAACCGGCAAGATAATGATTCGGTAACTTTGCATAGAAACAAGCCATACAAAGTAACTTTCTAAATTTTCCTGAATTGCCAACATGTTAATTCACTTTCTATTTCATTTGATCAAGAAACATTCCCGTGTACTGAACATCTTAGTTTGGGCAACATCAACAGAATAAAGCCTAATTATAATAATTATTTTAAGCTTAAATTGAACCTTCAAATTGTTCCTGAAGCTAAGGTCTGTTCAGATTCGCTAATTACAAAAGACTCAAACTATGGCTTTGTTACGCGGTCTGAATTAATTAGTGATATTCCTGGAATATTGGGATTTATCTGCGAATCCGATATAAACAATGCTGAATAATGTAAGAGGCATTTCCAACATCTTATCAGATTGATGTAAATAACGATGTAATTATAGCTGAGTTATTGTTCAGAGATGTGGAGTGTTTTTAAACATGGATTTTCATTATGCAAATTGCTAACCGCAAAGGGTGTGGAGTGTTGAAGATCCACTACGGAACAACAATTTTTTTGAGGCAATATTTAAATACAAGTTTACAGCAGGCAAAAATGCAAAAACATTATTATTTCTGGAAACTGGCAAATTTATAAAAAATAAACCAGAGTGGAAATAATCGCACCTGCAAATGAATTTTACGCATTAATATTACCCAGAAACCTGCCGATTTATTTCTATACCCGGTTCAACCGGGTTCCTAAACCAGTTTCAATCAAGTGAAATTGGAAAATAGTAAAGAAAAAAGACTCATTTGGTAATTGGAATTTTGATGTCAAAAGAACATTTTCTGGTGAAGATTTTATTTCTTTGAAATATTGGTTGAAACACAGTTTCTTTCTGCGTGAAACTTTTGAATGGTTTTCTCTGCCTGGTTCTGGTGGTTGTTTCTTTCAAATTAACTGCGTTCAAATGAGTCCTACCTTCGTCATCAAAAGCCGTTTAGTTCCAGAACTCTTTAACTTTAACTCAATTAATCATATTTTAAGTCTCTACAAGCAAGTAAGTTTTGAAGACCATAATGGAAAATCTAACCGCAAACCCACTTGAACAGTGTCATGTTTGCCAACAAATGTCTGCTTGGACGGAAAGTTGGCGTAAACGAACGGCAGTTTTTCCACATTGCCAAATGCTCATTGAACTACTTTAAATTGTTGCTGAAGCACAATGGAAAATGCATCTTTAAAAGTTAGCACCGTCTAGATACAAATGAAGAAGGTTTTTTTTTAAATTGTAGACGTTAAATTCAGTATAGTTTCTGTTGAGAACAGGAGGTTAGCAAATTTGATCTTAACATTAAATTACGTTCGTTGTTTGCACGTTGTATAATAAATTTCGCAGAATATAAACCCTCTGCCTCGTTCAGACCCTAGCCATAATACTTTCTGGCAAGTAACACAGAGAGAGTAATTTAATACTATTATAAAACACAATCTTAACAAACTCTTTTGTATTACGCTCCAGATATGCGAAGTCGAGTGGAATACACTTTTTGCGTCCCCCTAAAAGCTAAAAGCACTCCATCCAAACTGTAGGGGATTATTTCACTCCAAATCGTACATTGGGGTAAAGGTGACAGAATTTTAACTGTAACCAGATTTCTTTCAGTCGCCCCTTATCAAGGGTAGTGCGGTGTTTTAATGCGAGCGGCTGCTAATGAAGTGTTCAGATAAATATTGTTAGCTAAATATTGCCACTGGGAGCTGCTACTTGAATTCAATAATTTATTTTATATGTACGTTTGAATTTTATCAATGTATGGAATAATCTAAAAGTGCTTACCAACATTTTTATAAATTCTCGATTTGCAATCTGACCAACTGTGCGATTATGTTTTACCAACTCAAAGAATTCGCAACTTCGGCCTTTTCATGATGTTCGTATTGACAAGTTTATGTTGGTGGCTTCTTGCAACGTCTGGATTTACCGGCCATAAACGGATATTTTCAGGCCTACGATGCTTTAAGCAACATCTTTGGCAAAAGTTAATTTATTTTCTTTTTGTCCTCAAAGCTATTGGGTTATGAAGTAATAATTTTTCTTGTGAAGGTACGTATTTTCTAAGCAGTACAATGTCTAAAAATTGCCAATAAACAAAATATATCTTAGAACTGACAATGTTTTTGCGTCTTGGAAAACGCATGGGCCAACATTTAACTTTACCATGCACTTCCATTTTACCTGCTTCCCATTGCCAACTACTAAGTACTAAAAAGGAATTGGCAATTTTCAAATAATATTACAAAAACACATTATGAAACATCCCAATAACATGAGACAATGAACTTTTCAAGCTCACAATTAGATATTATTAAAACAATAAAATAAAAACAACAATTGTTCCTGCCAAATATCACGCTATCATCATCTTTTCACTTTAAATAAACCTTTTTTACAGCAAAGACCAGCAAGTTTAGCAATTAATAACGGTATCAAATGGGTATCTTTTCAACTACCTGCCTTTTTGTAGAAGCAAATAGTGCTGAAAATATTTTTACCGTCATTAATTCATTTAATGTTTTCAATTTCTTTGCTTCTAATCAAATGGATGAATAGAAACACGACCTTCTGCCATCTCAGTTATTTCAGATTAGTTTAAAAAAATGAGGCATAAAATTTCATTTTGCAAAGCAACTTTCTTTGGAAAGCATACAAAATATCTTCTTTGTCCAATTATAAAAACATTTTAACCAACTTTAATCTATGAACGGAAACGAGGTGGACATATGATAATTTGTTGAAAATAATATCTAGTAGAAATCGCTAAAAATTAAAAGAAAAACTGTAAGTGAAGCCACTGCAAAGAAAATGCTTAAATTATTTATTCAAGAACTTATCCCGAAGTGCGTGTGATAATTGTCAATAACTGATTTAACAACACAACAACTTAACACAAGTTATGTGCGGTGACTTATCTCAAAGAAAAAATATATGCAAAATGTGAACTTTAGTCAGTTTAATTTAAACGCGACATTAAATAGTAAAGTTAAAAGAAAAAACTCGAGTTTATGGGTTTTTATACTTGTTCTTAAGTTGACTTGCTTTAAGGGAGAAAAACATGTTCAATATCCGGGAATTTTTTCAATTTTTTTTTAAATCAATTTTTAATGCTGTACAAAAAGCTCACAGCGAATCAGCCAGGGCTTTCTCAGAAGAACCGCCCTTGACAAAATTACCATTTTCTCATAGGTTTAGAGTTAACGAGCATTGAATATTGGGAAATTCGAAGCAAAGGAAATCATTTTGTGTGGTTCCAATCTTTTCCTCGTAACTCCGTTAATTATCTGCATATTTGTTAAATTAAGGCTCGGTTTCGTGGAGAAATATGTATGCTAAAATATGGTTCCCGAATTTTGCAAATCCCACGGAAAACAAGGGAATTTAACGTGTTTGATTGTACAAATTTTGAAAATTTGTTTAATTTCTGACGATAACTGTTTCCGCTGTTTATGCTTCGAGTAAATGCTTTGAAATTTTAATCGTCGTTCAAAAGTTCTAAGGCGACTAGCTGAAAAGAAGAGAAACACTATTTTGAAAAAATTGTCTTTAAATCATCTTTTTCTAATGTTGCTGGAAAGCCTTACAAATTGTTAAACAGAGTTTTCTCACAAGAAACTGCCGTTCATAAAATTTCCAATTTCTCATAGTTTTATAGTAAACGAGCTTTGAATGTTGAAAGTTCAAAGGCAATGGTGATCACTGCGGGTTTCCAATCTTTTGATCGCAACTCCGTTACTTATCCCAGCTTGTGTTAAATTAAGCTTTGGGTGAGTAGAAAAATCAGTACGCTAAAAGATGGCTTTTGAAATTGATAAATCTACCGGTAAACAATTTACTATGATACATCAACTATGCGCTTTTTATTGTTAAAATTTTCCAAATTTCCTTCATTTGCTTGCGTTAAATGTTCCTGCTGGTAAAGGCTTCTAAATCCTAATCTCGTGGTTTTAAAGGTTACTTGCTTTAAAGGAGAAAACGCGATTTTGGGAATTCTGATCATTTTTTGAAATTTTTCTTTAAACGTTTTTTTCGATGTTGCTCTAAAGACTCACAAACTCTCATCCAAGATTTTCAGACGAAAAACCGCTCTTGCTAAAATAATTAATTTCTCATAGTTTTCAAGTAAACAAGTAAAAAAAAAATCTTTCGATGTTTGAATGTGAAGTGGGAGCTTGAATTTTTTTGTGCTTTTAACTTTTGCTGCTTTCAACTTTTCCTTGTTGCTCTATTATTCATCTGAATTTCTATGTCAGTTAAAGCTGAAAAAGATATAAATATTGGCATCTTAATATATGGCTAGCGAAATTTGTAAAACAGCAGGAAAACAAGGGAATTTATGCGCTTTTGATTGTTGAAACTTTCAACATTCGATTGGTTTTTGACGCTAAGTGTTTATGCTTCCAAATCCTAAATTCATTGTTCGAAAGTCGACTTGGTCTAAAGAGAAAAAACCCAATTTAGCAACTCTGAGGAATTATGGAACTTTCTGCTTCAAAGTTCTTTTTTAAACGAATCACCACTTCGACCGTTACTTCATCGCTCTGGATAATATTCACATCAGATGTGTTCAAAATGTCAAGAAACAATGCCCAATGGTCCACTTCTTCTCAGGCCGGAAAACTTTTCAACCGATATTGACTACTTCTTCATCTCAATCAACTGAACTCACTAGAAAAAATGGTGGCAGCAGATCCCTTGATTTCTCTATTGCATTGAATTGACACAGATGATTGATTGGGGATGCAGACTGATTGTGATTTCGACGCAAATTTGAGTTGTTGCTGGAACTCAAGAGCATTTTGTTTGAAAAATCGTTCAGGAATCGTCCAAAATGATCTAGATAATCTGGTCGCACCTAAACTCATAAACAAATCGGACACATCGTTTAGTTTATTGTCAATGTGGGACTATTCGAGTTTCCTGATAGCCCTACCAACCGGAAATCATGGAGGGCCATTACCATCCCTTTAATATGCAATAAACTCATTAGCAACGACTCGTGACGCTCGTCAAACATGCAACTTGTACACGCGACGTCGCCGTCTCAAATTCGACGGCCACTTGTTGGCTGAGGAAATCGGTCAATATTTTCAGGCTAATCTATTTCAGAAGCACTTGATCTTTAAAAGCAAGTGCCTCCTTCATTTACAATCGACTTTGGCACGAGATGAATAACGTTCGAGCTCAGCCAGCTCGTTTAATTGGAGACGTGGATTATCAATTTACAAGGCACCGGATCGGGGTTCGAAAGGTGTTCAGATAATCAATAGGTAATTTTTGGTAAATTAATTTTCCCTTTAGTTGGGCGGCTTTTTATCACCAGGGTGGACCCTTTGAATCTCAATGTTATTAAGCGTGAGGCGGACATTCGACGTTTCGATTTCCCCACACATACACAATAATAAGTGATCACATCCAACAAATAATATATAAACTCAGACTATTTTAAAATGTTTTACATGGTTTCTTCAAAACTGACGCAAAAATCTTCAAATAATTTATCGAAGCAATTCGCTTGAGTAGTAGTAGGATGCTTCATTGTAGCGCGCAATTGTATTTGATAGATATGTTTAGTACGCATGTAATTATTGCCCTTCTAAGCCCCCAACTATCCTGAAATTAATTGTTGATTTTCTCCCACAAACAACGTAATTTATGCTCAAGGCTCAGATGCGGCACATTCTGAGTACTGTCGGATTCAAATGCCGCTTTTGAGAGCATATCCAGCTTTCCAATTTAAGCCGCAACACTGCTCAATTAAAATTAACGCTTCGTTCGCTGTTCAATTAGAAGTTGTGATAACAGGGTTGGGCGAATGTCCTTAATAGTTTTAATCAACGAACTTACGTGATTACTTAAACTGTCCGAGGGATACGTGACCGGTATTGAAAGACTTAACTAAAATTGAAAATGATACAAGTTATTAAGTAACGTGGATTAAAGGGCCGAGAATGAACAAGTTGGTTTTACATGTGCTAACAGTTCCTGCTGGAAATGGCTGAAGTTTTCCTCAACGAAAATCTTTAATTAATATTTTTCCAAAGTGTATTTTTGGTTTGCTCCAGGATGTACGAATTAGAATGCCGAAAAGCAAAAATAGAGAATTTTGGCAAATAATCTTAATCAATTCCGCCAATTAAAAGTCAGATTACTATTTTGCATTATTATTTGTAAATAATCTCCAATGTTAAGGCAACTATTTGGGAACATTGGGAACATAAGTTTGTCTCCATTTTTAAAGCAAGTAGATTTAGATACGTTTCTGTGTGTTGCAAAAAGCATTATATTCTAGACGCAAAGTATATGAGTAGAAATATCCATTTTAACTAATCGGGGAACGTTCTCAACATGAAACTATAACAGCACTTGCTGGTTTGTAGAAATAATCGCTAGGAAAACTTCTCGAACCATGAAGAATTCGAGAGGACGATATCGTCTTAATAAGAAACGACATACAGGAACTGGGTTGATAAATTAAAACATCGTAATGATGCCTTGAAGAATGTCAGGTTGAAAGGAAACAGGTTAAAAACACAAATAATTGGCAACACCAATACCTAGATGATACAAAAAGACAAGAAAAATCTAAAGGTAGAAATAACTCAAAGAATAAAAGACGAGTTTAACCGGGCTTCGGGAAGATGAAATACACATTGAAAAACCACCATATCCTTGTAAATTGTTAGAAAAAGGCTTGTGGCACTTGCCCCTTGCCAGTAGCGGCAATGGGTTTGGAAACAATTAAGCTAAGAAAAATTACCGCCAAAAACATATAGATGATGCACACAGCGATGGAACGGACAGAGACGACAAAAAAATCACTGATGAAGAAACTCCAGAAGAAACCAAAGTTATGGATACAATAAAAAGACAAACTCAATCCAGATGGACGTCTAAGTAAGAAGATGCCTGGATGTTAAACAAAAGGCATAAAAAAGGAATATGAAAAAGGCCCTAAACCAGGAGTGGATAACAGATAATGGCTGAGGAAAACCAAGAATACAAAAACTTACTATTATTTGACAAAAGTTTGAAACTATTTTGCTAATCCAACAAAACACATTTTGCTAAATCCCATCTCATTTTGAATGTCACCATTCCACAATGCCACCATTTCTATACAGGGTGTCCCGAAATGAATGTAATGAAAATATAATTTGATTTCTATATTCACACGGATTGTTAAAGTATACAATTCCTTCATCTTCTATATCTTATCAATATTGCATGCAATGCAAATTTAGGTATCAGCTTTGTACAGTAATTAACCAGCATTTAAAATCAGTCTAGTCCTGTCCAAAGCTTTTATCGCTTTCAAATAATATTAAATATTATAAATCAACTGAAATAACTTAAATTCTAACAACTGTTTTTTCACTTCAAGAATGACTACAAAAATGAAAAACTCTTGTTGTGTTACACAACTCCTGTTCCAACCCAAATCCGTGTGCCCTAAATCTCCTAACAAAATCAATGTTATTGACACCGGCCGGAACATTATGGTAAATCTTGGCGTGCTGAGATACCGCAAGAAGTAGCATAAAACAATTAGCTTTCTGTGTTAAGTGTCAACGCTTCTTTAATAGGACCTACAAAGGCAGGCAAACTTGTTGAGTATAATTTATTCACTTCTGGGTTGACGCCATTGCTGAAGACTTTTTTTAGTTAAGGGGTAAATGGCATACCTACTTAACAATTTTTGCAAATGTCTACCTACCTCGTATTTCGATGCCATTTCTTGATAACTTTATGTAGAATTTCGTTGCAAAATGGTTTCAACCAAAAACACATTTCGCAATTCCTTCTAATGTTTACTGACCAAATTCGAGATGTTTTGTTAAAAGCAAATGAGAGCAAAATGAGCTGCCTTCCCTGCTGTTTGAAGATACACAGTCTCCCAGCTAATATCAATGGAAATAATTTAGCTACATGATTTTAAGTTTGGGACAAGATTTCTACCTAAACTCTCACACTACAGCATGAAACAAGTTGTCCGTTCTATGGGCATTATTTTCCACGCCAAATCGCCGATACGTATGTTTGTTTCATGTTGGCAAAAGACTCTTCATGAAGTGTGCAATTGAGCCGAAAGCATCAACAGCACAATATCTAACTCTCAATTTAGATCTAACATTCAAGTGCTGATTTTCATGCATAAATCCGCTCAAAGTGCTTGTGGGGTTTCAGAAATGTGAGTTTTAAACTTAATTTCGGGCAGCTTAATTAAAGCAATTAATTATAGCAGGAAGGAGCGTTATGGCACTATTCAATGTTGCCTTTTCACTTTTAGGATTTTGTTGGCGATTTGTTTTATGAGCTCGCTGTGGACTTTTGCTTATTCAGCAAGGGTGATACCGACCTCTTCCTGCAAATGTTGGCAGGATTATCAAGCGGAAATTGGAGAGTCAGGACTTCAGTGTGTGGCTTTAGGTAAATTTACTTTATTATTATAATTAGTCAGCCTGGGTGGTTTTAGACAGATCTTGCGACCGTTTGTCGTTGGGTGAAAATGTTATTTAATGATGCAGGTTGGACTTTCAATGTTGCTTAAAAAAATCGTATCGTTTTCTGAACATTTAGCCGCTTTATCAAAGTTTTGGGTTCGCTTTTTGCTTGTATTATGCACGTTTTTTCGGAATTCGTGTGGACGCATTGATTGGAAGCTTTGACCAGAATTTGTGTAAATGATCCCAATATTTAAAGTTTTAGTTTGAACATTTTTTTAAATTAATTATTATTCTCTCAAATATGGACAAAATGTGCAACAAATGACGAGTTTAGGCAATTTATAAAGCGAAATATCGCAAAATGCTTTTTTACGAAAATTGAGTTTAAATGTTGTTCAACAATCTGAAAATTTAGCTCAAAAACCTCAAATAATTAGTATTTGGAAGTTGAAACTTTGCGATTACAATTTGTTTATAAAGATCTGCAGATCAAATACATGTAAAATGCAGACTCAGTCGTCCAATTAAATTCATACTTTTGATTTTTCGGTTTTACAAACATTTATCTGTTATCTGTTAGCTGTAAGTGAGCGAAGAAAAGTAGCACAAGTCAGAGATAATCATCTTAAGAGCACTTTACGATAGAGTTAAGAAGCTTCTGGAAACTTGCCAAACTTCATCGTTTGCTTAAACAGGCTTTATTTAAAAGCCAGCATATTTCTGCATATTCTAATGCAGCTGATTGTACTATATTCTTTATATGGGTAATTTTTTGGAATTGCTAACTAAGTTGGAACTTTAAGTGGACTTTTGTCTTTCTCAGATCAATTTCATGTGATGCCCTGTAATATGCCGAAACTACCAAAATGTGAATGTTCCGGCGGGATCAGCAATATTCTAAAGGATGAGAGTGGCACTTGGTGCACCAAGTACACGAAAGGGGAGGAACAAATGCGATGGCCATGCGAAAACGCCCAAGAATGGGACGATTTTTTCCAGAAAAATCCCAATTTGCTTTAAATGCATGACTGGAAGGGTTTTACTATTTCTTTACTGTATGGAAGCCTTGAGGTGACATGTTTTGAACCGTTTGGTTCAAAATTAACAAAGTAATTTGACTGTATGTTTGTGTTGATTGAGTAGAACAGAGGACATCATTATTTGAAAAAAAAAGGATTTAGTTGTCTAATCAAAGGCTTGTTAAATACATGTTTGTGTTCGAATTGTCGCTTTAAAAGTTTCGAAAAACCCTGTGAGTTTAGTAAATTGCATTATTTAAATCAAACATCCAACTATAATTATACACATTGATCTAATACTAATGGAGGAACATTATAATTATTTGACCAATGATAATAATAATTAAACCAGATCAGTGTTCCGTGTTTCGAATAAATACAATTCAGTAATGTAAATATTAATTATATTCAATGTAATAACAAACGGAATTAATTGGCCCGTTATTTATTCAATTTATGCTGATGGGCCCATTGTCTTTATTTTCAATGTTATTGTGTCAAATTTGATATTTTTACCGATTTCGTATCGAACATAATGGCGCAATAAATAAAATTGCTGCATTTTGCTTTTCTCCGTAAAAAAATATATTTTAGTTATTTGTTATATTGATTAAAGTAATGAAAAAATCCAAACTTAAAACGCTTTAATATTTACCACATCTTTTGTCTTAGTGTTAATGTCTCATCTTAGTCAAGTTATATCATTATTAGTTTCGAATGATGTTTGAAACTAATAAAATAAAGTAATAATCTAAAATGACTTATACATTGCCAGAAGCACGCTTTTTCCAGCTTGTTAGCAGTTCTAATTCCTTTTCCCTTTACAATTCCTAACATTACTGTGCAAACTTTAGTTGAGTGTAGTAGCAACCTAAATGTGTGGACTTCGATGGCACTCACTAAGACTGTTTTGTTTGTTTAGTAACTTTATGGACGGAAACTAAAGGCTACATTCAATATAGATTTGCTGAGCTCCCATGTTTGGGAACATAATTTATTATTTACAACATTATTTGAAGTTTAAAAGCCCACAGGTGGAATCAACTGGAAAATTTATTTTTGCATCAGCAAAGGATCATTTACTGACTTTCCTGAACAGAAACGTTTGAAATGTTGTGATTGGCAAGAGAACAACGACTGTATTCAATATTATGAAAAATAGTCCCCGTTTTTGAGCAGAATAGAACATGTTTCATAAAATCTAATCCATTCAATCGAGCACTCAGTGTCTTTATGCAGGCATTACCAACCCCAGCAAAGACCGTTTTTTCCTCCCTTTGCATACTTCATATCGGTCGTCGCTAAAAAACAATGGTTATGACGGGTATAAACTTGTTTACGACGTGCATTTTTATGTATATGTCGTTGTCCCCTAGCTTTTACTACGTAGAACGTCGAGCAAGACCAGGACCGAAAGTAAATTAGGGTTGGGTTATGCTGGCAGAGTGGAAACAAGTCACGTTTTTAAGACCTTATATTTTGTTAAGCTCTTTCGATTTATAGATTTGAGGATTCAGGCATTTCACAAAGGGTGTAAGAACCAATTTTGGCCTCAATCGTTGTTTACCCAACGAAAAATTACCATAATCAAATCGTCCCTGGGGAACCGTGTAGTTTGTTGGAGTTCTGAGCACTTTGAAATGTTCTGCTGACCGACAATTTGCTAGCTTTTATATTGTTACACGCTTTACTGTGCAGATTTGATACGAAATGAATACAAATGTGCGTTTTTATTTATTTTATTGGCGTTGGCGCAGTGGAGACATGAAAAAAACTTCGCCCAATGTGGCATTCACTTTTTCAAATAAATACCTTCAAAGTTTTCACACAGTTTTATGTGGTTTTTATTTGTCAGTTCTGAACTATTTCGCGGAGTAAATTCAACTTCGTCTTCATATTAAAAGCTTTATTTAACTTCCTTTGTTTCCTTTGGTTCTGTTATGTTAGTGTGTTTTCACTTCGATTTAGAACAGCTGCGTTTGCAATAGCTAGTTCAGTTTTTAGAAGTTGACCCAAACATATCATGCAATCCAATCTGTCCTGAAAAAACGACCCAAATTATTTGATAGTTATACAAGAGAGTGTGCTTTTCATTAACTGGAAAATATCTGAAAGGACCTAAAAGTAACCGAAAAAGGTAACCCGGTAAGGGAACAGTAAGCAAAATTATGTAAAAAATACGAACATTAATTTACTGAGAGCAGAAATCCAGTTTAGTGTTTCTTCTTCCCTGTTTGTCCCTAAAGACTTTTCTTAAACTACTCCAGAGGCCTGACCCAAATATTGAATTAACTTGAATGGCTCGATAATGATACTGGTCATGTCGATTCAAAACGGTCATGTCGATTCGAAAATCGTAGATTCTAATGATTAAAATATAAAAAAGTTGCAAAAAAATTGCTGAAATTTTTAACAGACTTTAAATTTATCACACGATTTAATTAGCTGACTAAAAGCAAATCGTAACTTTAATTAACTCGGCACACACTTGAATTGTATACTTCACATGTCACTTTTGTGCTTTGAACTATCTGAAAAAAGTATCGTTTTGCAACTTGCCATCACCTACGCGGCCGGTTTCCATTTATCCTATAATCTCTTTCGTTTTTGCTTAAATCCTAATTACATGTTAGAAGTGTTTACCATGGGAGTTGCGTTCCATTTATTTTTCATTAACGCGAATAATGAAACTTATTTGCAATTAGTGCGCTTTTAATTAAAAAGGGCGAATTAGGTAGCAGCTTAAGGGATTAAGTGAAGAGTTGGTAATTTTACATGCGTTACATTTCAAGGGTTTTAACAGCTAGTAGTGGCAAACCAAGTAAAATATTGTGGCTATATGAAACGTTTTGTATTTATATAGTAATATGTGAATTCAAAATTGCTGTTTTAATAAATAAAGTAGGATGGTTTGATTCATTCAATCATGAAATAACTTCTCTTGATTCGGTCTGTTTCAATCTCATTTTGCTATATATTTCTAGATTAATATTTACTTATGATTGTGTTTTAAATCTGCTTAATTAATTTTGTGTGAAGATTATACAATTTAGTTTAGTTAGTTCTAGCAAATAATATGTAAATACTGAAGATGAAACATCCAAGATGATATTCGACATACTAGATTTCGATAAAGTAATAGAATTGCTGTGCAAGGTGCAGTCGATTCTGCATCAGCTTCGCCGATGTAAAACGATATTAAATGGAATGTGATTTAGCAAACATCAAGCCAAATTGAAAAATGTCAGTTTCAAATTGAAAATTTACCCCAGTTTAAATCAATCAGCTTGATTAAATCCATCAACTATTACATTAAATGTAAATAATATTTATATTGCTGAATGCTGTTTAATTAGAAAACCGATCGGTTCAATCTATTGCCAGTGGCGCAATAATCATAATGCATTATAATTATTATGTTTTATTAAAATTGCAGCCAAGTAATTTCGAGTTAGCGATATATCTTGTTTTGGCAGATCCAAACTAAATTGCGAAATGCACACTGATTGCGAAGCTTTTGCAGCTCCAATTTACAGTTTATGGAACTTACTTTATTAGTATAGTTATATGTTAAGGAAAATTTCTGAAGTAAGAACTGTTTGGAAATTTATAAAATCTATTTCAATGTTAGGGTTATCAGTTATCAGAAAGTTTGCATTTTATAAACACAGAAAAAACAAAATGGTCGCAATAAAACTGCCATCTATGATAAAAACTGAAAAATATGCTTTATGAACACCGGAAATTGACCAATAATTTAACCGTTCCACCTGCTCTACGAGGAAAGACCAGTTATGAAATGTCGAAGAACGATAAACTTTACGTGGCAGACTTCCCGTAGATATGAGTTCGATAAATTACCTCGTGTACCAACGAATTTGGATCGTCGATGTACTTTCCAGATTTATCGCCTTTCTTAACGGTTTTATAGAACCGAATCCCGGACTTATTTTGAAATTATTTCCTGCTTTGAATTTACGATGGGTATTTGTTGGGAAAATAATTTATTTAGTTCTGCTACATTGAACATCATTCACTATATGCGATATTTATATACATGAAGATTGGAAAAGCGAACAGAACCTTGGGTGCGGAAAATATGGATGACTATTTAACTTTTTCAGCGCAGCCTATACCACATAGACAATGTACTTTTGGTAAACGAAAAATTTTAAAAGTTTTCTAAAGGACAAAGCAAAGCCCAAGTTGGACTGGTGAGCTTTTCTGATCTTCGAGATTTCACAGAAAATAATTTCTTGGGGAACGTGCGGAACAAATTATTGTCCTCGAAAAACATATCAGTTTCTTGCAATGGTCGCGAAAACTTAACTATTTTGACACTATCAAGCTCACACTCTACACTCTGTAGACACACACATAAACATTTTGTTTCTCAAATTCAGCAGAATGGTTCATAAATATAATTTACTTTTGAACATGATGAAATCTGCATCAAAAGAACTGAAATGCAATAGAATAAAACAGACTGTGTATAGGAAAATGTATATTATGGTTGAGTAAAAACAAAATTGTGGTCGGTTTTGCTAAAGTAATTCATAAATGCAAAGCGAGTTCAACCTTCTTAGTTAATGAACTAAAATGTTATGAAAATATTAGTAAATAATCATGTTTTCAAAAATATGGGTTATAAAAGCATAAAGTTATCCACTGTTTCGCGCAATCCACATTTAATGCAAGCGCAATTTTAACAATAATTCTACATTTGTGTCTAGTTCGGATTCAAAGTCATGACCCAACACAAAACATTGGGAAAACTCCTAAAATGGCTCAGGATTTAATTCTTAATGCAAGCAATTTTCCTCCCATGTGGGTAACGAAAACAAAATATTTCGGTTCAACCAACTTTTCAAGTCACGTTCAAGTCCTTCAAATCTCAATTTCAACTTTTCTGCAATCAAATTAAATATTTCGACATTGATCGTGTCCAAACTGGAAGCTTTTCATTTCGATCTGCTTCTATTTCCCGAACAACTTTCTTTTTTCAGCTATCCCTTGAACTATTTTATCTTTATCATCCGTCAATAATGCCTGTTGTCCTGCGTGCCTGTTTATCGTTTCTCTGACCTTCTTGTGGAAATTGAATGTTTTTGTCTGCCTCTCCATATTCGCTTCTTCCTTCTTACATGGTGTTCTGTATTATCCTTTCTTGTATTCTTTTGGTGGTTGTGAAACCGCTGTTTTTTCATCAATTGTTTGGCATTTTACTTTTAAGCCCTCTGATTCGTCAATGTCCTATCCATATTACGGTTGTTACTCGGGACTTACTTAGAATATTTGTTTAATATATTAAGAATTATTTGGCTCCTTTTCTAAGGATACAATTTTTCTTAATGCTGTTTGAAGATGATGTTGAGTACCAAAACTTCGATTCTTCTTTTCTTCTGTCTTCTTTTAAGAAATTGTATAATAAAGAGTGCTCTAAGAAGAACGCCGGGTTTGTGTTAAATAAAAGGTATATGTGTTTTTAGTGAGTTTCAATTTTTCATAGCCAGGTGTARTTGGTACTTCCGCCTTTGGAGCTTTGATCACATAAATTTGTCACTTGAAAAAACGAACAGAAAAAAAGTCCATAGGCGTTAAATTGCATGATATTGACGGCTAATCCCTATCTCCAAAACGAGAAACAACACGAACAAGAAATGGACTCGTGCAGTGATACAGCGGTTCCTCTGGTTTTATCGCATGTTGATACCAGATGCTGTTCAGATCCACATTTCGTTTTTTTTTGCGCAAAAAAGCTTACGATAGAAAAATCGCCATCCAGTCGTCGTCCAATCCAATTAACAAACGCTCTTCTTTGCCCATGGTCTCTGGTTTTAGCTCTTAAGCCAATTCCGATCTGTGCAAATTCATTTTCAAATAATTTGTTAAAATTCGTTGCATAGTTGTTGTGAAAACGCAAATTTCCTAAGCTCTATGCTAAATTGTGGTCGCGCTTTCCTTATGAATGCATGCACTGCTGCGATATTTCAAGTCAAGCGACAAAAAAGAAAGCTTGTTTCTGTTTTCTCGTTGGCATTGGGATTTTGAATTTGCTCAATTTTTTTCAATGCTCTTTTACATTGGCTTCATTTCGACCAATCCGATGACTCATAATTTTACGCATTTTGGGAACTATGGCTGCAAAACTTTCTCCAACTGTGATAGTAATTTCTTTTGTGTTACTTACTGCTGTGTCCTAAAGAATGCCACGGACACACATTTTTTCAATGTTAAAAATGACACTGTAAGGAGCAAAAAATTCAAAACCGACGTTTATTTGGGATACCCTTATATGTTGTTTTTTCTCTCTTTTCTTTTTCTCTACCCAGAAATCTCCTTTGTAGAAACTGTATAATAATACATATATTATGTTTTTTTGAAACACCTAAAAGACAATTAAATATTTTTCATTCTGGACACCTCGTTATTGTGTTATTGTTACACCTCGTGTAACAATTGATTATTTATTAACAGTATTTGAACATTGTTTGAAAATAGAGTTGGGAATGTGATTGACGAAAACTCATTGTGAAATGTAAGCAAACGTGAACAAAACAAATTCCCACATGTAGGATTAAATTCTGCAGTTATTTTAAAATAAAATCCATTTCAATATTCAATTTCAGTTTTAAAATAAATTCAGAGCGCAAATTAAATCGCCAGCGATCGTTATTCAACTCGCCAGTTTCGCGAAAAAACAATCAAATATATTGGCATTGTGTGGCCGGCTTTGTATTGATTAAATTTCAATAATTAATAGAAAAATGCTGATACGCCATGTTATGTTTTCGATTTGCATTCAGAGGAATTCCGTCAACAACCCGTTTCCTGCTGCATGTATTCAATAATCAAATGAACCATATATTTGAAGGCAAATTACCTAGGGGAATCTTGACGTACTATCAGTAATTACTTGAGCTTAGATATACTAAATCAATAAGCGCGTGTTATTCGCTTTGGCTAGTGCAAACATGATTTCGAACATGCAAAACCAATGTGGGTTGAATATAATTCAAAACTGAATCAAAGACCAATCAACAGAAGTCAATGTTCATTAACAAGTTTAATGGATTTTCAAATATTTGTTTTTCTTTTTGAAGTTATGAAAGCTTGTGAAAATTTCCTAGAAGAAACTGAACAAACAAGCCGGGAGTAGTCTAAAAGTGGATATGAGCAGGCCTTTCTACGAGCAAAGATATAATAAATGGAGTAAACATTTTATAGACAATAAATGCCAATCGAGCCAAAGCAAGGTAGACCTACGCATTAAAGACCTAAGAGATTTTTGCAGGTTGTAATCACAAATTATATTAACATACAAATCCAACATATCTTAATTCCACTGTCATATTAAACCAGTTAATTTATAATTCCTTTCAATAACATTCAGGTTAATAGCCAAGCAGCTAAGCAATAAAGGCTATTCGCCTACTTGAATTCGCTGCATTAAATTTAAAATTTAATTTAGCTCGGTCTCAACCGCATTTTTAATGTGAGTCTTCTTGAAATCAACTTGAATATTTACAGCTCAAAAACTTCGGTCTTGTCTAGCTGCTGATAATTAAATATTTATAAAATGTTGACGAAGGTAAGCAGACAAGTTTAACAGAAGCGCACCTAAATTAATTAACTCGCGGATTCCTTCTGGAGGTTTCGTTTGACGAAATAAAGTAGACGTAGTGGCGTGAAGACGTTAATTAAATTTTCGATTTTGGTGCTTGCGGTGCGTCGAGATATTTGAACATTCACTTGGATGCTAGAATATTTTGTTATCTATTTATGGAAAACTGTAGATATGGAACACACTCAATGGTGAGATTTTGGATCTTTGAGATTCTACTTTGAGATTGAACGTATGGGGTTCTTGGGATGAATACTACTAAGTACCTAAAGAATTGGCATAAAACTCAATGGCCATAGGATGCTTTAGGACAAAAGAAGCACTGAAACAATTTCGGATCAATGGATTTTGCCAGAATAAACGCCCCCTCCTTCCAGACAATATCTTCCTTAGCTCATACAAGATTTAAGTGGCGCTATTCGAGAAGAGATATGTGTCGCAGGACGGTGCAGTAATGATAGAAGGGATTAGGGCCCCTAGGGGAGCGCTAATGCTACCCTTAAGACGTTTTAGGATGACCCTTTACACTGTATATTGAGATTTATTTCGGTGCTCCCGTTCAGTGAATTCCCCAATTTACGGAACACCTTTGTAAGTTTAAACGATCGTCTACGTACTTTGGAGATATAATTGATCGTTTCGTCTAGTTTATGGTGAAGGAACTGAGTTTAGGATGGCATTTTTGAGGCCATTAATTCTGAAGGGAACTATTACATTTTCGGGAAAAAATCCATTGAAAAGTAGCAGACACTACTTTAAAGGAACAGTAGGAACAATGGAATTGAACAGCTAAAAATTAACAGGTCAACAAGGAATTGTGCAACAGATTTTTTAATGCGCTGTTGCATTAAGAGATAATACTTACAAATATCTAACTTGGCTAAAAAAATATTAATGAACTATTTCACGTCGAGTGGACAAAATAATTGTTGCATTCGAAACATGCCCTCAAAAGCAAACGGCATGCTATTTGCTTTAAAAATAGCAGACTCGATTAATCCAAATAGGGGCTTGTGGACAAAGCTAAAATAAGTTCAATTGTTTGCAGCACTATTTGTTTGCATTGGTTTGTTATGGTTGCTTCAAAAAGTCAACTTGCATTATTCGTCTATTTGTTTTTTATGTTTTGCCGTTTAAAAGCTTTCGCCGACGATTTTTCGCCCACACAAAGTTTGATTACGTTCACTCTAAACTTCAAAGTGCTTTATCGAAAAACTTTCAAATCAGTCAGCTAAAAAGTTACTATTGTTTTTCATTTGCATTCAAAGTACACATCTTAAAAAGGAAAGAAACGCAAAATGTACTCATTACACAGATTATTATCTATTGAGATATTTTAAAAAAATCACAAGTCAATTATGTAGTCAGTATTAAAACATCACGGTGGCTAACGTTGCTTGGATAATTAAAAAATTATCATATCACTTTTGTTCTCAGTGTCTTCTTATTTGTCTGATACACGAAATAATTCATCAAACAGGTAATTTGAAATAATCAAAAAAAATGTGTGAACTAAAAATATTAACGATTTAACTGTAGAATTCAGTACACAAAGGTTAGATTGTTTAGCTTTTGCACGCACATTCAGGGCAGATATTGCAAAATATACTAATTATGTATCAGTAGAATACGTGGGCCAATTTTGGTGGGAAAATCAAAAAGTACAGAAACTAGTTATTTCTGTATTTTTCCTCACTATATTCTTATCTATCTGGCAGTTTTATTCGCTGTTTTAATATACTATTTTTTACTCAAAATATTCAGCATTTTACTGTCATATTCGTAGAATAATAAAGTTTTTAGCTTTTGAACTATCAAACCATCAGGAGGATGATAAACGATATAAGTTGTTCCTAACATAACATTTTGATTGAGGGCCTGATTTTAAAAAATGTATCATCAAATAAATCAGCATCAAAATTTCATAACTAAACCTTTTCTAAATTAACTTCGCCCCGGTCTACTACTCTACTCTACACTACTCTACAACCCAAAAAGTTTAGAGGAGAAGAAAGCATGGTTTAACTATTAGTAGCCCTGCCAACTTCGAATTTTTTTCGAGAAATTATCGTTTCCTATCAGTATCTACTACTGGCATTATCTTTTCCTATCAGTAGCTCCTATCAATCGCTTTAGGATTCAGTAGTTCAGTTACCGTAAGACTTTATTTTTGTTGCGTATAGTACGGAAATTACAAAGTTGAAGTTGCGTTCTTAAAACATCCACTCAAATATATTTGATTTCACTTTTCCTCGCCAGTTTTGATTTATCACATATTAAAAGCTATTAACATTTTCGTATCATCATTTGCTCTGATCGACTCCCGCAGAACGCAATGTAAAAAGTAAATAATAACCGTCTACCCGCAAACGATTCTGCACAAACATAAAGCCTAGAATCGGGAGAAAGGCTTATAATTTCGAAGAATATCCAATATTATTTTGCGTCGACGACCCTTGGAGTTTTTTGTCAATAAAATATAATAGGCAATAACTCTCGAAATTCCCATCTTAGCTAAGGGTGCTCGTTTAATCGCGAGCACTAATCTTCCTCTGTGAAAAATTGCCACGTCAGAGTATACAAATTACAGCTCACTCTTAAGCTTGCCGGTTTCGTACAGTTTTTTCTCTTGAAATCTGCGCGAAAAATGGTCCTAATTGGCTAATGCTTTTTTAATTTTGTTAAAAATGGGATCGCGGCAACGGAGGTGTACAAATGAGGGTTGCATTAGGACGAAGAAAAGTGATACCGACATTACTAGGGGGCAGCAATTTTGTACACTGTTTTCTAGCTAACTGCAGCTATTAATACTTGAAAAAAATAGCTATGCCTTTGCCATTTAACAACTTTCCTACTAAACTAAAAAAAAGCTTACATTAAGGTCGCGTATTTAGGGCGATTTGGCAGCTCAAACTCGCTTTGTGCAAGCTCTTGACTGTCTGTATTAAGCAACCAATCCAGCAAAATTGGATTTCTAAATTCTCGGTTATGACGTGCTTTGTGAATTATTATCATCGTAACTGTCGGACGCCGCTCAATTTAGGAGGGGAGTTTGTCGCAGGATTAAGGATGTACAGGGATTAAGATTAACAGGTGCATGTTTGCCTAAATTGAATCAAATAGGGTGCCAGCAACGCTGTTCTGTTCGCTGCGAACATGCGATTCAAACATTATTTATTAATTTTCCAAACCCCTTTTTTCAGCATTTTTCTGAATGCGTCCATATGTGAGTTTATGCGTGTCCAGAACTAAATATAATAAATTAACTAGCAAATTCCTGGAAATTCCGTTGCCTAAAAACATCTCTTGGAAATTTTCCTTCAACTATTTCTTTGCCAAGTATGAAGTTTACTAAGTCATTAGATCTTCTGCTGTCTAGTGTTATGTATTTAGGTAAGACCACTTAAGATACCTACGTTTATTTGCGTCTTTTTTTCCGAAATTCTCTTAAAAACTTTGATTGTTCTGTTGACATTTTGAGCTACTAGTAGCGATTTTTAAATATTTCTGTTGCTTTCATTCATTGAAATGTTTTGCACTAATTTGTCTTGATCTCCACCTTTTCCCTCTCTAAAGCAGAAAGCTTTACTTCACCATCGAGCTGCGATATGCGATCCACACATTCCCAAAAACATTAAATACTGATGTTGTGCATTGACTAAGCGTTTGATATGTCGGATAAACGAAATGTTTAGCCACTGAACTAATTTCTTCTGATTAGATAGATGCGCACTTCCAACCGGAAAATAACTTTTATTTACATTTTACTTGCCATAAAACACACACTCCCAGTTGGAATATCTTATCAAACAAAAACGCCATTATTTCATAAATAAACTAAAAATTCATTGCCAAAAATAAATCGATTCACAGCATATTAAATGGAATTTGCAACTTCATTCTTGGTGGCCGTTCCAATGAACCATTTCCACACAAACAACCGGTAAATGAATGTCAATATTAAAATAGAAAAATCCATTTCCAATACAGCTATTTAACTTCGGATGTGGCGCTAATCGTTTCTTTGTAATACTCGATGATTAATGCTATTCAAGCGTCATTACGTGACTGTAAGTTTGAATGGGAAGCCACAGATAGTCCCCTATTTGTAATATTAGTTAATGTATTTTCCTATTTCATTGTAATGCCGCATCTGATATCTGAACAATGAAGGCTAAAGGTATTAGTGCGGCATGTTTTAGAAATATCGCTGATGCAAATCGATTGATTAAAGCTAATTGCTGGCTTTAATTAGAGATGAAATACGCTTTTCCTGCTATAAAACGCAATTTAAACTAAATATTTCATGCAGATTTCAGTAAAGCTGTAAAATATTCATCACTTGTTACCTTTTCGATCTCGTCTAAATTGGCGCTGACTGTTCAAATATTCACTCACCTGAAAAAAAAAAAGAAGAAAAGACGTGAATTTGCAATTCTATAAAGGTTTCCTTTAAATTAGCCCGAAGGACCTTTTATGTATTAACCAATTCCCCATTATCCGCCTGAATGCACATTAATGCGCTCAGCAGTTGAAATGCTAAAATTCAACTTATTTCTCATGATTTCTAATTTGAAAAATCTCATTTTTTTACTCAATAATTTAATTAATTACCTTTCCATTTTCCATTAGGAAATGCTACATGTAGAGTAGGGTCAAATGTCAGTCAGAAAATGGGCATAACAGCGGTGGAAACTCGGGGAATTGTTTAATTTCTGCTTAGTTTCAATAATTTCACTACAACTTTGAGGCCTTTCAGGAGCAGACCTTGATAATAGAGTAGGGACCATGTTGGGCAGGAACAAATCAATTAAACTAAATTGTTTGAAAATATCAAAAAAGTATATCAAATTAAGGAAAAGTTTTCGCCAACCTCTAATATTAAACTCTGGTAAAAATCAATTTCTTATTGCTCCTATTGTGACAAAATCCAACTTGAAACAAGTGCGTTTCATACATGAGTCTTATGGCCAAGATTTATTGGATACATTTTGGAAAACTCAAAGAACTAAAAGAAATTTCACCACAATTGTAATAAAAAAATGTAAAATACACTGCCATATCCTAATTTTTCCCTAACTTTCCACTGTGAATATTTTCTCAGTCCATCTTCGGATTTGAATGTGTTTTTGAATTGAGAATTGAAAAAACTTTGCCTGGTAAGATAAGCAAAAAATGAAATGAATGTATTAGATAGGATGTTTATATACAGCCATATATTCTTGGTCAAAGTAAACTTTTGACAAGTTGCCAGCTTTAATATGGTAAAAAAATTTTCATTGCTCATCTTTCTTCAGATTAAACACAAAACGTTTCAATAAACCTCGTGCAAAAAGTGTGAATGGCTAGAAATAAACAGACGCTTAAAGATTAAAATTACGCAGAAGACGTGAGACAAACGCAAAGCAAATTTTTTGCTGTCCGCGCTAACAGATTTTACACAGATGGTTTTAAACTTTTACCAAGAAAACATCACACTATTTAAACACTTTGTACAAGATGTTTATTACATTTTCAATAGTAAATAAAGAAAGTTAATAAGTTCAATCGGAAGGCAAAAACAAAACCCAACAAAAAAACCGAAATTGATAAAGTATTAATACGGACGAACCTAAGAAAAACCAACTACTTTGATTGAATAATAATTATACTGAACTGTGGAGTTCTCTTGTGGAGTAACTTTATTATTGCTTCTTAACTTAACCTTTTACAATAATTTTTGTCAACAGATTAAATTGTGTGACCATTTCCTATAATCAAGACTATATTTCAAACTAAAATTCATTGGAATATTTTTTCGTAATTCGTTAACGGTTAGCACAATTACCATCCCGCTGTAGCTTATGGTGCAGACCTTTACCTGCAGTATGAGAAAAATGATGTAGTAAACTAGGAAAACCTTAGGATAGCTTCCCTGCGCAATATGTTCTGCATATAATGGCAAATTAAGTCATTTTCCAGAAATTTATTGCTTTAATTTCGCCCCGGCTAGATGGTGACTTTAAATTTAGAAAATTCAGGGCGATTTTCCTTTTGGTCTTTCCCACTTTATTTCCCGAATAAATAATTGAGACTAAGGACTGGAAATATTCTTCTATGCATTTTGAGCATTAGTTGTGCTGGATAATTAAGTTCCACCAGAGCAAAGCGTTGTTTTCAAGAAAACCATCAGGCATAAAAGCGTATGTGTTGTACCATCAAACGATCAATAATCAAACTTTTATTTTGTAACAGGCGTTTAAAAGAGGTTTCAGCAATTTAACGGGGATAAACAATGCCTGTGCAATTTTATCCGCAATTAGTGTTTGATTTGTCGGATTTTAAAAGTGCAAAAACTAGCGATTTCCAAAGCGCAGTTATGTTTTATTGCAACTTTCTCCAAACGTAGTGCAAAACTTGGCTAATTTACTGGCTTCCTTGTTAACCGTCGTAAATTCTCCGGATATCACGTCTACTTTTACCAACTGCCATTTCAGCGCGTTCAACGCCAAAGTTATAGACGCCAGCCACGTTTTCGAGTTTTCATCTTCCACACGGAACTTAGCAGGAGGTATTTATAATTAGAGCCTTTCAACTCTAAAAGGTTGATTGATTCGAGACGTCTAAAGTTTGCTGAACGGGGTGATGCTGTTGTAAAATAACTCTATAAAATTGGGTCGACCAACTCAGAAGAAGAATAGTAGCTAAGAAATCTTTTAGACTTTGGTCTGTTTGCAATTTGGTTTCTTGAGCGAGACATATATTGAAATCAATTATATTTATTCAACTTGAAAATACAAAAAAAGAGAAGAAGCTCAAGAAGAATTCCGGGCAGAGACTGAAAATTTTTGCGAACTGCTTCAAGCTGTAGAAAGCGTTGTTGACGATAAACTCACTTTATAATTCGTGAAAATCAATAGTGCTTTTATACCCAAGCAACAAAATCAAGGCTAAATAACACTGAAAAATAAAATCTGTATTTTTCTCATTTGATCTTTTTCCCTTTTGTTACCAATAACACTATTGAAAGCTATAAATCGTTGTTGTCCCAAAAACACCTTCTATTATTTAATGAGAGTATTTTTCTTGCAAGTTTTATTTGTAGCTTCCGTTATGTTACGGTATTCAAATTTCAGACCTTCGGATGCTTTTCGATGCTTCACTTTGCGGTTTTAGGTCACCGTGAAGTCGATAAACAGCGGTTCATTCAGAGGAACACGCATGTTCCTCCACAATAAATTTTTCGTCTGTCCCAACCGGACCATTTTCTTGACTGGCTATTTAAAATTAATTACCCAAAACGCAAAGTTATGCAAAGGCCCCTTTATTTGAAACCGGTGGCAACTTCTCCTTCCATCACGGTAAATGAAATGGTCCTGAATAAAATCAGATATATGTTGTTCTGATATTGCCATTTTCCCCAAATCCATGAAGCGAAAAAATGCCAACATAAGTTTTATTTCAATACGACTATTTAAATTGGGAATTGAATGGATTATACTTCAATGAAAGAAAACACGATTCCCAAAAAACGACTGCGATGGATAAACTGAGCAGAAAAGCTCTCCATTTAGTTGCTCGGTAACCTAAAAATATCTTCGAGTAAGGTAAGCCGTTCTCGAATACAACTTAAATCCCCAGCTATTGAACGTTTTCTAACGGTCACATTTAATCCCCTTCCTCCTGACGACCTAAACAGAACAAAGAAACGAAATAAAAGTCTCTATAGGACTTAACATCTTAAGCCTGTTGTTTGTTCATTATTATTGTGTTCGCAGAACACAAAGACGAAGTTTCTGCCCCGCAAAGAAACCGAACTTCCAAATGCTTTTATTTTAAAACAAATATAAATTCTGCGGCTTTTGACTTTTTCTCCATATATTTTCTTGCGTGCTGGAGGGGAACACTTTGATGCGAGTGCTTAAAGGATGCCTTTAAACTGGTTTTAATCAACATTCCAATGCGGGCCTTGATCAAATTATATATAAATAAATCATCTTTATTTCCTACAGAAAAAGGCTATCGACCCAATCGGTCTTTCTGCCCATCAAATTATATAATTGTCATTTTTTATACTTTTTTTTATACTCTTAATACAGTATATACATACAGTTATTTCGTTTTTTCTGAATTATTAGATACTTTTTTAAAAACGTCTAACACCCTAAAAATTTGAGTTGCGTAGATCTTCAAAACAGATTTAAAAAACTAGAAATTATCTGTATGTTTCTCGTCGTACTTAATATGGTCAATAATTTGAAATATGCAGAAGGCATCAGTCAGTTGCAGAGTGTTAGAACCATCGACAATGTATTGCTTTTGTGATGAGGAGGATTGATGCTCTCATCGTTGGATCGCCTGGATCTCTCAGGTTTATAATATTATTCATTTCTGCCGTCCAATACTTCTCACGGTCCTCTACATAAATGTTTAAAAAATCTGGAGAAAAGATGCATCTACTAGTATCTCCAAGATACAAAGGGTAGTCCCTATTCTTCTAGTAACTGGTTCTTATGAGAGCAATTAGCTGTTTTGGTTCTCTCATCTTGTGAAAAATCTTTAACAGGATTTTGTTCCGTCGAAAGGAGCTTTAGGCATTTTCCTATAATGCCACTAAGAAAGCTTTCAAAATCTCGATTGGATTTTCAAATAACATTAATTTTGGAGTTTTGGAGTTGACTAAATAAAATATTATTAGGCTCTACTTCATATTTTTGACTGCTGGCAGCAATTTTCTGCCCTTACCGATGCTTGAGATACCATTTAAATGGTACAAACTGTCTTGATATAAATTTCAAGAGAAATTCCCCAACGCATCAAAAACAATACAAGAAAATTTCCTCGCATAATGCAACTGCATTCATTGCGACATCGGAGTCACAATATAAAAGCAAAAACCCGACACCATGAATTGCTTAAAGAATTCAAAAATAAAAGATAAATTTAAATACGTTTAGGAATATTTTCGCCATTTCACATATCTGGTGAAGGTCTATTAACTTCAAATTAAGTCATTCTCTTGGCCTGCGTCCAAATTTGCACGTATTTTTAACATGCATGTTTATCAAACATACTTTAAAACCTACACGCGATGATTCATTACAACTGTAAAAGTATTGTTTTTCTGTAATTGTAGACAATAAACAAAATAAAAACCTGTCATTACTTTAAATATTATTATTCGGTGTCCTAAAAAATGTAATTACGGTTAAAAAATGCGTTTTTTTTGTCACGTAATTTGGCAAACAGCCCCAGTAGTTTTGAGTAATGAAACGTGACTTTTCAAATTTACGACCTCTTTGACAGTGGCCATTTAATTTTAGTTTCGAATTGTTCGAACAGTTGATTTGGACCTACGCATTTTTCGTTGTCCCAGTTAATCCGCTCGCAAATTTATTATGCCACTCAAATAATAAATTTCAGATGTAGGTTTCTAATTTATGGCAACTAAATATAATTTTCGTTCTAAGTGAGCGAATTAAGTGACTATAAATGAGGTAATGGCTTAAGGCTATTTATAAAGATGCAGTTCAAAAACCTGTGGAAAATTCTGGTTGTTTTCTGATAAGTATTGGAAAAGGTAATGAATAGTTGATAGATTGAATGCAACATTGCCCACCCGAGCCAGCAAATACAAAACTATCAATATTTTTGTCTTTAAAATTAAGGGAAACTGTCAGTTTTCTTCGCGTATGAGTATCAAATCTTCCAAGCGTACGTTTCTCAAAACTGTATAATAAAAAAATCTACATGTCTAAAGCTTCGAAATTTTGTGAACCTTTCTCCTATTTCAAATTGAATACACAATTTTTGCTTATAAACTAGCAGTAACCCGTTCGAACTGGATTAAGTTAGTATTCAAGACTTAGTTAAGATGTTTTATGTTATACTTTTCCTACTCTGTAATTGGAAACTCCTATTTGGGACGCTGTATTTCAATTAATAAAATAAATATGTGTTTCGACGATTTCGGCAATAAAACTGGATTTGAGGAAATTTTACCCATAGTTATGAAGGAAAGACTTTATGACAAATGCGAATAATCCGTGTTGAAATTGATATGAAAAAATTTAAATGGCCTACTGGTCAAGTCACTAAAGCAATCTAGCTCGTTTGAGCTAGGTTGTGTAAAATCAATTTAATCCCTTGGAAAACCAGTAGGTCCTCTTGTACCAATTTATCTTAATAAAACATTGCAATTTCGGGTGTAACTGTTCGTTAAGCGATTCAAGTTTCATGTACGTCCCTTATCGTCCAACCGAAGTAATAGAGCGCGTACATGAAAGCTCGATTGTGCCTCACTAAACGGTTTCTAAAGACCATTTGTATGCGAACACGCTACTGCACAATATCCTCTGTTGTAGCCCCTTATGCATTTCGTATAGCCTAAACTCGTAATTTGTCAGTTAATTTCGGCAAAGTTGCCCCTCAGTGGTTTCTCAAGTCCGGCAGTTCAATTCGCATTTTGAAATTATCAGCTATTGGCACTTCAAGAGTTTCACCAGACCCGAACATCATGCGACGTATTTGTTGAATTCACTGTTCTTTGATAATTCAAAAATCTTTATTTAAAGTTTCAAGCCATTAAAAATACGTTGTAACTTTTGAGCCTCCATTCTCATCAGCATCAGACATAGAAACTCTGAATTATGTTGTTTTAACAATTAAATCTCTTCAAATGACTGTATGCCATGATATGTGAATAACCGTATACTATCGAGTTAGATTCCATTAATACCTATAATAGATGAATGTAGTTGATAAAAGCTGCTTAAAGTGCATCTTTGACAGTGACGAACTGTGCAAGTCCGTTTGGGCAACTGTTCTAGAAAATTAGAGCTCTGTAAGCTGGCTTGAGATTATTTCATTACATTAGTTAAATGGATGAGTGCCAAATGTAATCATTAGTACTTAGCTAAAGCGGACCTGCCAAAAAATATTGGTGTTTTAATTGCGCGTTTTAGGTACTCATACACGCAGCATTTTGACAATAAATTGATCAAAAATAGGCCAAACCCAAACATTGTTTTCTGTATATTTCAGAAGAATCGGAGAATGTGAGAAAATCACTCAAAATTTTCCGTAGCACTTTATCAAGCAAATTTTTGTTAAGCTAGATTTAGTAGAAGCAACAACGATAGCACTAGTATCTACTCTGATACCGGGCCTAAGCAGATAATATTATCGATTTTGATGGGAATAAACAGTTCAATCTTTCATGTCATGCTTCACTTGTCTAACAAACGATCGCTAATTTCCGGACGCTTTTGCCGGTGGTCTATAATAGTCTTTGGAAATTAGGGCCTCATTAATCACTTTGCATTCCTAGAGAGAGCTACATTCAGTTTTCAATAGTAATGCCGTTTTATTCTATAAATATTTAATAGAAAATAAATTAATCAAACTCGTTTAGATGAAAGCAACGTGCCTTAATGTGTTATTTCCTTCTTTGTACTTGTACAGCAATATTTGAAAAATTACTTCGCCTTAAGGCGACCGTCTTATTAAATTTACATCATTTGAGAGGATTGATGAAATAAGGCATAAATAGTCCCTACTGTTAAAAATTATGAGTGCTTACAAATAGTGAAAGAGTCTCATCATTAGTCACGTCAAAAAAAAAATGTTCAAGAAAAAACCTAATAAAGCAGCAAACTACTCCACTCGAACAGCAAATTTAAACTATTTTCCTGCTTTTCCAGATTTTTAGGAGATGCGAAAAACTGGGTCAAACCCCTCTTTACGACGGTTTGCACGAAATATATGCGAGCAATCTCTCTGAACGATGTTTGAAATATGAAACTTTCGGGATTGGCTTTTTTAATACGGGAGTTGAGGCACAATAACGAATTTCGTAAATGGGAAAGGCCAATAAACTCGATTTTGCTGCTGAAAAAACCTCGATGTAAAATGACTTTCGTCAAAACGTTGCCATTTTCAATTGGTCGGAAAAATTGCAATTAAAACTACCAAAAATAGCGAGAACTTGAAAAGTACAAGACCAGAGTTAAAGTTCTTTTAATATCGCCAGCAATCACTGCCAAGTCCGTTGAATCAATATCGTACCACTGTTTAGAAAGTACTCACTCAATTAGAATTTTTTACAACTAGAACTTGATATTTTGGAATTGAAGACAAGAGACGAAAAACGTAAAAAATTGGGGTTATTTTGATTTTAAAGTTTAACCGTTCACTTACTGCAGATTTGAACTTATTAATTGATATGCTATTGGAATAATAAAAGCTGTATTTCATAATGAAATTCGAAAGAAAAAATCAGTTAATATTTATTTGTTCAATATCACTTGAATAAAAAGTTATTAACTCCAACTCAAACCGCGAAAAACGAACTATAAGTACAAACGCAAGCTGTAAAAAGATGTCAGGACCAGTTTTCTTTTGTACAGGTTCGACCAGTTCTTCTCTGGGTTGGTAGAACCGACAGAATAACCACAACACTTTCTTAGTTTCCGCAAGTCTACTTCTCCCTCATTATAAAAATATTATCTAACAAACTGGACTTACTGGACATGTTTTCAAAAACTTGCCTCGACATTAAAACTTTCCCAAATATTCTCTTGATTTAAATAAAATTAAATCTCTAGTTATGAAGATCATTGAATGCCCGCGGTCTCGAGGTGATCAAATTTCCATTATAACTATCACGGCGCGTATCATCATTATGCCCTAATGTTCTGCAGTTACAATCATTTCTCTAAAGGGCCATGAAAAAAAAATTCACTTCAGTCCTTCGTATAAGTAGCGACGATTCAAAAATCCACTTCAGTCCTTCACGGTGGTGACGCTTTTTCGCTTTAAATTGTGATGCTTAGCTTTTGCATGCATTAATATCTGGACCCAGTTTTCTAGTAACCCATATATGGTTTTATAGCTGATTAAACCCATATCTTGTCGCACTGCATATCCGCTGTCGTTCTTTCGCGTACTAAATGGTAAAGATATCGAAATGTTGAGGACGTTTTGACCTATCCACTACCGAAATTGCAAAAAATACATTAATTCCGTACGTGCCTGAAAAGATGATGATAACATAATCATATAAAAATAAACAGACGGCATTTGTTTCATTTTTCGCACAATTTTTTCAACAAGTGTACAACACAGCATTTTTTGCGGTTGTCTGCTGGGTTGGATGTACAACCTCGCTTGCGGCAGTAAAGAGATGGATTTTCAGGAGTTGTGTTTTGTACTGAAAGGTTTTGTCTTTGACCACTTATTTCATCCTCACTTGCATTTTGTGTAAATTTTAAATTAAAAACCTTGAAATTGACGGTAAATTGGTAGCAATAGCTGCAGGTAGCCGAGCGCGGCTATCCAAAACTGATATTAAATTCGGTAGAGAAAATAATGCAATACGTTTGGTAGGATATTCGTTTAACAGAATGCATTGCTTTGTATATTGTATGCATTTTCCACATTAGTTTCAGATAAGTATACTTTTCTTTGTATTCTTAAGACTATAGTGACTGCTCGCTAAGGTTTGACCTCTTTTATTATCGGTTATTCCGTGAATTGAGCAAACAACTTGTAAGAATACTGGAACACCAATAGCACCAGACTATTTACGTACTCTTAACTTATATTGGACCTTCAATAAGAGAGCTCAAATAAATTAGTCCTGAAAGATATATCCTTCGTTCATTCCAGGAACGCAGATATTTGAGGTTTTTGTGGTTCAATATTTTCCACATTTCAATCTGATGAATGTTCTGTCCCTGTCTCATGACTCCGCAAATTACTTTTCTTAGATACCTCCGCCACAAGACCCATATTTTCCTATAGTTTGCTAAGTTTTTTAGTTTGTTTAACAATTTATTCGTCACTGCTGATACACGCCTTATAATATCGTAAAGAAAACTAAAAATGTTGGTAATGATTATTCGCGATTTTTTACTTAGTATGGGAGTTGACACGTTTTTTGAGTTTTGAGCTTAAGTTGCATTAAATCAAAACAGTAGCTAAGCTATTTGCGTAATTATTTGGTTCAAGTCATAGTGAAGAAAACGACGCGGTCTGCTAAGGCACCTTCCACTCCAAATCCACATGTAAGAAAAGTTGTAAAGCAACTAGAAACTGAAAACTTTTCCAGACCACACCAAAAGCGACAAAACGATTCAATAAAGGAACAATTTGTCTGTACAACTTGCGATCCTTAAACTACTAGGCCTTGCGGTTGGTAGTAATTTTTCCTAGCAATTTTGCTATATTGCACTGCCCTCACCATTATATCCCCATCCAGACCCACAATAAAGGCAAATTGAAAAAGGGTACGAGTATTAGTCCAAGGCCTCCGATTCTCTCCCCGAACTTACCTCGTTAGCTGTAATCATTTCTGGCCAGCTTTCGAATTAGAAAAGGGTCCGCACAATGAATCTTGTAAACTTTGCCTTATTTTAGGGGCGCAGATAATTTTTTACATTCTGCAGGAATTTCAAACCGACAGTCGGAATTGCTTTCAATTGTAGTGAGACTGGCGGGGGGTTTTCTTTCGAAGTTGTTTGCCAATCTATTTTAAGACATCTATGAGTTTTATTTCTCGACTTTAGAGCACATTTCCTTGACATGTTCAGTTAAATTTATAAACTATATAATAAGAACACAGCAATAAGTTTTGGTGTTGCTCCCTCACTGAGATGCATTGAATCGTTACCTCAGTTTCAAAGTTCAAAATTTTAGTCAGTTGCATTTTTACACAATTTTTAAGAACGTCTATTCTTCAACAGTAAATTTCTCAAAACAACAAGCTTCATGCCTTTACCCGCGTGCCCGACTGAAAAGTTTTAATACCTGATGATTGTATCTTAGATTTTCAAACATGCAGAACTTTTCATAAAGATTAGGTAAATTTTTTCTTTAAATTTCTAATAAATAAGCTTCCCTTTTGTTCTCAACTTAAGTAGAAGTTTTATTGAATGAATTTTTTCTCAGCATTTGTCCTTATTGCAGCAGAGGTCTACATATTTTTCTTCATGTATTTTGAAGGCTTCATGCTTTGCTTCTTGTAACGTACAAGTACGACGGACAAAATCGAGCGTGTTTAGCGAGTTAATTTCGTTTTTCCACGATAATTCCCGATTATTTTATCTTCCTTTGATTCGGTTATCTAATCTGCCACCTGCTATTGTAGAAGAAATAGTTTTAATTTGGTGGTTTGAGATGAGAAGTTGGTTTCTTGCTGCATTTGATGTTAATTTTCGGGTCTTTGTAAACTCCAAAAAAGCGATCAACAGCAAATCCAAACCCATCGCTGATTGGAGAATCGTCATAATTAGTTGGCATACTATAAGCGTTTACTTTATAAGTATTACGGGCAAGTTGGATTTTTGACCGCAAAAATATTCCGAAACGATTCCTTGGAAAATATTTTCACGGAAAGCAAACCCTCCTAGGAGCTGAACAGTTTGTATCGTCTTCATACTATGTTTTCCTTGGCTGTTTTTCGATTTAAAAGGTTGTGACGAAAAAAAACGAAATTCTTATTTGTGTTGTTGCGCAAACTACTAAGTAAATACACACATATATCTAACTAAAACGAGTTATATTTGCCGACCGCCCCATTGTTCTCGGATGACATCTCTTTAAGATTTACCCTTCACATTACGACAGAGAACAAACAAAAAGCCCTCAGGCTGCAAAATGTATATAGTTAGTTTCATATATTTGCTTTTTGCTTAATTTATCTGGTTGTAACGGGTCGAGTTGAAAACGTCCGCCCAGTTTTGCCGCAACATTTGCAACAGTTTATTCGAAAAAATCAACTTGAAAATTCATTAGCAAACGCACAAATTTAACATTTATGTCTGTATAAATGCGGCTAAAAATGATTTTCCTAGAATAGTTCAAATCTCCAGAAACCCAGTGTTCAGATAATCAAAACCGGCGCTGCCTTAAATTTTAAACCGAACTGACAGAACAAAGCAAAGCAGTAAGAGAGCAAAGGAAACAAAGAGACTCTTAATGACGTTTAAGAACACAAAATCTCTTTTTATTCCATGAGGGGAAAGTTTGCTCACATCGTCGTGCAAAGTGACTTTGTAAATTATCCTGAGATCTTTGTGCCTTCTTCAGGCAAATATATTTAGATTGAAACCTTATGTTCTTCAGAATTGGATTTATAAATTATGATTAACTGGTTTTGCTTTAGCTGCCGTAATTTAAGTGTTGAAGTTTTCAGATCAGTCCCAAAAGTTTGTAAATATAAAATCCCAATTAATACACCTCAATAATATTCTTCAGTACCAACTTCAGCACTCAGCATCTCTTCTGGGTGCCAGATTAATGCTCTACACGTTAGAAAAAGGCTCTCTGCATCTGTCACAGATCGTGAATTATGGGCTTCTTGTGTGAGAGCGACAACTATTCCGGAGTGGCATACATTTTGAAATATAAGTTTCTTTTTAAAAGCAAATTTTTTTCTGAGACTTGTGCGCATTAATTTTGAAACAATATAAAGTTTACCAGCCTTATATTTGCCTAAAATCAAGGACATGCAAGCAACACTTATGATAAATGGCCAAAGTCGCTGAAAAATTAAACACCTTTATTCATGTACTGAAAATTACAATAAACCAGCACATTTTTTCAGCCAAAACAAACCAACTTTACAAACAATACCTCCTACATCGCTGCAAGAACAAATAAGCATTTTTTTACTGTTTCGCTTCACTTTTGATTTTGTATTTACATTGAACTTTTGAAAACGTTCCCAGTTTAAAACACCATATCAGATTGATGTGTTTAGATCTGTGGCAATGGAGGCGCAACTTTTCCCAGCTATCGATCAATTCGAAATCAAAATAAATATTTTAAAGTGTTAGGTATGATCCTATTTGCATAGTAGGACACTTGAGTTATTGATGTAATGAGATCGGCATAATATTGAATTGTTTTGAGACAAATGAAGCCAAATATACCGAAAACTTCGATAGAAGGTGCGAGTTAGACATACGATAGGTGTTCTAAAATTTAACTTCAACTTCTTCAATTCAAATTCAATCAAACCCAAAGGCCGTTATGGCCAGTTTCTTACGTATGCGAAGTTACAAAACTTTCCCTTTTTAACAGACAAATGGAAACCTTAAAAATTTGCATTTGGAGAAACTCCTGAACCTGCATTGTTCCTTAATTCTCATAATTAGGTTTTAGCTAGATCAGCAATGTAGAATGATATGCTCAACGAAATACGAAGTGTTTTTAACACTCTAATGATTGAGCAAACTTATGTTATCTAAATGGATTGTTCTTTTTTATTTGCAAATTTTGCTGTGTTTCCAACCCATGTTAGTGTGTACAACATATAATGTATCCAGCTCAATAGCGGAGAATGTTACGAATCAATATACCTAGATTTGTGAAAACCTGTACCCAAATATTTGGACTTTTGATGTAATTAAAGGAACTTGATTAACACTGTAACTCACGTTTGAACACTTATTTCACCAAAAGTCTTTGTCTTGAGCCCTAATTAAACAGTTTTCCAGAAAAAACGTTTGTTTCAAAAACACTAATGAGCTTTTCCGAATTCGCTGAGTTTCACTGATTGTAATACAATCGTACACAAAAAGTCCCCAAATACAGTTTACTCTAATGGTCGTTAATCAATTTTTGTCTAGAAAAACAATTGATCTTCCGCTAAACTATTTAGCGACGATGCTATTAAAGATACTTTTTGAACTCAGAAATATTAATTAAATTATGGTGGTATTCTTAGCAAATATTGTATAGAGTTTTGATGAAAATCTGCTCAATATAAACATTTCGGGTACGGAAAATGCCGAAGCATTATTGTGAACGCGAACACGATTCCTGTTGCTCATATTTTTGCAACCATCGCTTAGATCTTGCATGAGTTCCACATTTTTTTCTTCCATTTTGTTTATAATTGAAGGTTTACCAACAAGAAAATAACACACGTTATCGATCACCAGTTTACAACAAGAACTGCACATTGAGGCAAATTAATTGCGAAACTAAAGAAAGCGATTTAATTGTCCAATTAATTGTTTACAAGTTTACATTATGCAAACTTAATCTCACTTTTGCAACTTTAAATCATTTACATGCTTGCATTAATTAGCTTGAGAGAGACTATTCCTGAGTTTATTACCTAAGAACATTAAAAAACTAGCTGAATAACTATTTTATCACCGTAATCTGACGCGTCCATTCCAAATAAAGCGCAGTATCTCATTATGGTGTTCTTTTTGTTTCATTTTAAAACTCTTAAAATTAAACTCTCATCACGTAGTTCACTGAATAAAGCATTTTAATTTTTGCGGTTTAACGCTTTGCAAGCTTCGCCTACCTGTTTTCATGTAAAGATGCTGGAAATTGGCTCAAACTCCAAACATGAAGAGAGCAGCGAGAACAAAGATCCCTCTAAATAAAGTTGATGAATGCGAAATCCCTTTTTATTTCTGGGCGGTAAGTTTGCTCACATCGGTGAAAGATCAGCCCTCAAAATTCTATTTTTTTTCTGCCATGTTGTTTCCTTTGTCGGAGAAAAGTGAATTTAAATAAGCAGCTAGATGTGTGGTGAAGCTCTATTTTATGTGCGATCGAGTTTACATATGTTTGGCACTTCATTGTTTCGTAAAATACGAACAGAAATTGGAAACTGTACAAATATGTAGACAAAATAATAAAACTTCTATGGTGGTGAGCTGTGAAGGTTTTAAATTACAACATGATCAATTTCTGTTTCTAAACACTATGAAAGGACCATGAACATTGATAAATTGATAACTAAAAAACGTACCTTTCACACGAGCTTACAAAGTAAATTAAATGTATTGTTACATGGCGGCAAAGGAAATGGGAAAAACCGTCCATTCTGAAGCGATTCACCAAAAAATAGTGAAAATGGAATGTATATTATATATCAAACCAATATGTTGCGAAAAGCATCGATTTCAGTTCGAAAATGCGATGTTGGAAGTAGGGCAAAATAAACACTTTGTAAATGCAGTAAAGAATATGGCTCACAGTTCAAAGTTGTCATTATCCCGAATAGTTTTCCTGCGCTTAGTTGTTAGACAATATCAGTTCTAGCCAGCGTAGCTGTTCGAATTAACTTCACTCGCTAATGGTTGATTTGACTCATTTCATAAGAAGTAAGCAGACCCAAGCGTAAGCGAGAAACACTTCATCGATAGAAATATAAGCAACGACACATTTTATGGTAAATATGAAAACTCATGAATATTCAATAGGAACTCAAGATATTCTTGAGGCTAATCCAACAACTAATGATGACTGTTTTCAAAAAACGTACGGACGCTAGACGGCGCCAATTAATTTGCACAAAACATGAAACAGAGTGTTGAAAAACATTCGTTGCTTTTAGGATGATCTTCAAAATAATAAATAACAACAGATGAAATATTTTGATTGTGATAGACATAAAACCACATTGAGATTTTTACTATTCAATTGGAAACCTAGCGACATCCAAAAAATACCCGTCCATTGGTTCACAAAGTCACCTTCTGAGCGTTTTAAAAAGAAAATCTTCAATATCCCAATATAAATGTATGAGATAGAAACCATAAAAATGGTTTACCGTATTAACTTAAAACAGGTTCGTATTGAATTGGACCAAATGCCTGAATACGCGGCTGATTTTTATTGTACCCACCATCGACCATTCATAATCCGGCCAAGTCTGAAATTTGAAAGGAAACTGCGGCAACAATTTCAAATTTACTGCCATTTAAGCCGTAAATTCATACAATCGAGCTCCTGAATAGGTAGCTGTAAAACAAGAGATATCCCAATTTACAGTTTTGCATTGTTCCCAGTTGGCATTTACTTACTCTAGAATAGGAACGCAATTTAAATGAGAATAATCGTGGTGCGGAGCCTTTTCTCAGATAAAGATTTCGGATCAAATCCCAAGCAATTAAAATCTACTAAAGTTTTCATGAACATAGAAAGTGTTTTTATAATTAATGTTCCAAATGCCATATCAGAAAACAAAATTAGAAGAATAATTATAGTACACCCCCTTTTCGAATATAGCTTCTGGTAAATAGAGGTTAACGTGCTTAGGGGTAAATCCCTGTCGACCTTGACTCGACTGACCATCGCAACTACATGTAGGGTCTCGACAAAATTAAAAATTACTTTGAAACTGATAAGATTTTCGGGTTTTTAGACCGACGTAGCAAACGACCTTCCTAACGTTTAGAGAGCACGAGCGATTTACATCTTCAGCGATGAAAAACACTGGTCTTTCCGCTCACTTCCAGCAACCAAAACCAATTGTTTTTCACAAAAAATATTTTTCTCATATGGAAATCATTCTGCTTCAATCAAAAATTAAGTAGAATACCACGCCCAAGTGACGTGGATTCTATAACTATTTTATTCTTACCCCGAACTAAAAGTTTGGCGGATTAGAACTTTTCTATATATTAATTACATCTACCCCCGTTAATTTGCAAAAAACTACATTAAAACCTATTTAAGTAGAATGCTCTGTATGTTGGAAATTAAATCGAGATAAATTACCATCCTTGCAAAGTGAGGAAAGTGCACAAAAGCTTATAATGCGGATGGCACATTATTCGTAGATATCTCCATGATTGCACCTAAAATCTAATTTTATTTTGAGAGAAGATCCCATTAGATAATATTTACTTTAGAATGGAGTAAAAGAAATTCCGCATTACGGTTCTAGCACCGGATGCTGAACTATTTACTTGGAAATGGTAAATTCCCGTTTTCCAGCGGCTATAAAGCGCGGCGGATACTGAATAAAACTGCCAGTTAATTTTTAGAGGTCTAGTTAATGCCTTATATTATTTAGATACGGTTTTATTCTTTGTTTTCTTATGCCGCACAACGCAAGATTTTCCAAATCGTCAGACGAATAAACTAATTTTTAAGACTTATGTTTGTGTTAACAAATTTATTGTTAGCGTCCGATGAAATTAACGTGCTAGTTTTTAACAGAAGTTGATTATTTGTTCAGATTTCTGATTATGCTTCAGGAGACAACCGTAGCTTATTTTGCAGTCAGGTTTCCAATTTCATTTCATTTAAACACGCTTTAAAACCGTCAAGATATAGCAAACATTAGAAAAATAAACGGGTCTTAGCATTTTCTAGATGATTTATTGCCTTAAATTTAAATCGCCTTTGATTTAAATAAAATCAGCTTTCCAGGCTGGAAGATTGCGGTAAATAAAACCGCATGTTCACCTTTACTAGTCTAAGGATAATTTATTGTGAAGGGACGAGGAAAAAGTGTGGAAACTGCTCGATATTACGGCCGTACTGGTAATGAAGACGCAGCGAAACGATTGAGTTTCTGATGTTTCATGGACCGGATTCATTTCAGATATAGGAAATTTCCCGTATAGCGATTTCCATTAGGTTCTGAAGCGCAGTAGGAGAAGCAATTATAAAACGTTTCGGCTATTTTGATAAACGTGGAACGGTTTTATGTTGGAAAATGTTACTTTGCGTTGGTTCATTCGAGTGTAAATGAGTATCACGTCAGAATCAGACCTCACATTTATAATATAATTTGCCATTCGGTCTCCATGATTTTACAGTTCTTGTTTACGGCTTGAGTGGTTGTTGACTTAAGGTTCTGACTGGTTTCCGGCCGTTAGTTCAAAGCAAAATATTAAAGTAAAAATAAGTTGCCGTATATTAAAAAATACGGACAACTGAAGTCAATTTATCAGAGACTCTCAGGCGAATGCAATCATTTTTACTGCAGAATAAAGTTTTAAGTGCTCCATTTATTTGTCCATTCCAAGCAGAATCAAACATTACTCATATTTCCGCGCGTTTCGTCATAAACTGGGTTCGCAGATGACGTGACCGTCTGGATAATGCATCAACTAGGAACAACTGTCCGCACGGTCTTTTCCTATGAATTTATCATAACGACCGACATTTTATACAACCGCCTTTTACGTTCTGCATTATTATTTCAAGCTTTATTTCCCATTTAGATTTTGTTTAATTTGGAAGTTTTTTTTAAGTAATAGTGACAGTGTGAATTGTATATTTTAATGATAAATTTGTTATAATCGATAAATGTATATCATGCTTTTCTATTAATAAAAACACAGTAATAACAGCTCTCCATAGATTCATAAAATTTCTGATCAATGGTTAGTAGTAAAATTAACCTCCTATGGTTTAACCAAGTATTGTCCACTGAGCATATTCTAGCAAGTTTTGCACCTTTAAATGTAAATAAAAAACTTTAAATTTAATTCAAAAAATTACTAAATGACATCAATCTTAAAAAACGCACACAATCAAGTATTGGAAATATTATATAACTTTTAACAAAATGAGTAAAATCAACATCTTCATTGCTTTTTATACACAGCAATTTCATTATTATGAAGTAAGTCACTCCTGATCAGTCCGCGTCCGTAAAAAAATAAAAGAACGTGAGGAACATCTCCCTTTAAAAAAAAAAAAATTTTGGAGTGCAATAAGGAACCAAAATTATTTTAAAATCATGAATCCTCATCAATCACATAAAACTTATTTTGTTTGACTTGGTCAAGGCTTCTGACACGCTGAGCAATGAAAATCCGCTCGACAAACTTACTATTAGTGGATCAGATCCCTTTTGAGGTGCGGGTGGCAGTGGATATTTATTTTATCCGAGGCGGGCTGAGGTCTGTAAAGCATTCTTGAGCTATTATTATTTATTATGTACGCCACTGAAATCAACCAGTTAATAAGGCAGGAAGTCGACTTGGAATCACTGTGCTGCAGATAAAGTTTGATAGTTTCAGATACAAATCTAATCATGATCCTCGATAATAATTAAAATTGGCGCTTGTAGATGTCTACTTATGTAGTCAATGTGGTCAAGGAAAAGTTGCTGGTAGGTACATATCGAACGCGAACAGTTTAAAATAGTATTTTGCCTAGAGTGTGAGAGCAGAAAAATCGTTCCTAGACAAGTTTTCTTGCTGTAAATTGACACTATTTCTTTGAAGCGAATTTTTAAATATGAACCAAATGGAGCAAAGTCATCATTATGAGAAGAAAGATTCAACCAAACCAAATTTAATCAGTGCGATTTATTTTGCAATGCAAGCAAAAGAGTTATTATTTACATCCAAAAATTAATTGAAATAATTCCCGATTCATCCACGTTGAACTCCGATTAAGCAATCGGAGTTTCGGAATCGCAATAGCGCCACAACCAAACATATACACGCTGTCGATTCGAAGGCGGATACGAATAATAAATTCCGTATTAATTCAGAAATTAAACCTGTGTTCTCAGCTTATAGTCGAATAAAACCCGACATGTAAAGCTCAATAATGCATTTTCCAGTTTCCATTAGACGGGATTGTGTTGAGAAAGCAATAACACTTTTCAAGAACATTTGCAGTGGAAACAAGCAGGAAACTGAAATATATGGATAACTAAAATGCTACTGAACATAATGCATAATGAATATGGGCCCTAAAGGCTTTACAGAGTTTATTCAAGACTCAATTGCTGAAAATCGATGCTTTTCTAATATCATCGAGATCTGAAATGAAAATGTAACGCGAACTGTTATCTTAATACTTTAGAACTAAACAGTGAGATAAAAATAATTTTATATTGGATTATTTGTTACAATCCAATTTGTGGTGCTTTGATGCCTCATTACAAAGATTTTTCTCAATATATCCACATCATTAACGCCGTAATTAATATTAGGGCACAATGCATGCAACACATATTGTAAACAACAAGCATTTTTGAGCATCCCCAGTTTGCTAATTATTATTAAGCACGTTTAATATTTAAACCCAATAACCCCCTATCAAATTATCGAAATTAACGCGCAATTTAAATTTTTCCGCGACCGCAACCTGTATAATGGCCATCGGCCTTATCGATTTCGGTCTGGTTAACTAGCAAATAATTTCGATATAATTTATCTCTTATATTGCCGTTCAAATCGTTATTAGCAATTATCTTTTGTTAAACAGGCAGTCAGCGCTCCATTTCGATATTTAATTGGATTTAGCTTCAGGATTCCCCCTTTTTACACTGCAATGCAGTGTTTCGACAACTCTTAACCCAAATCGGTTTCAAATATTAACTTGTTCCCATTGGAAACACGCCGTGCTATCTGATTATTTCGTTTCAAGAGCGGTATTTTTAGAAACGGAATTAATTGCTATCATTCTCTGTTAGTAGCTAAGAGGGCAGAAACTCTCCAATATCATAGATTGCATGCAATCGTTAAATTAAGATTTAAATCCTTTTGAAATAAAAAAAATAATTTCCAATATGGAAGAGCAAAACTGTAAAATTAATATTTTATAATATTTAGAGACAGAAGAAAATTATTTTCCTGCTTTTAATGGAAATTAGTAATAAATTTAACATTCCAACGTTTTATTTGGCTACAGGATGTTGAAAATGCCATAATAAGAAAGTAGAACGGTGAAAATGCGCCCCAGTTTAAAATCGGCTCGTATTTTCATTAGAACTCCTCACCTGGGAAAATTTTATTCTCCTCTAATGCGAGTTACTCTCGTTTTATCGGTGGTAAAATTCATGTCAATTCTCCCGTTGCCTTTTGTTCCTTTCAGTACCTTTATCTGATTAAACGAAAATGCCGACAGAGAACTGGACGAAGATTGAACCTCGATTTTAATACTTTCAAGGAGGGTAGTTCACGAACACTTTACTTAATGATAACTTTCACGAGAAAAATCACAGAAAAAGACCTTTAACTGTTTGAAAAATATTTCGATCCGCAACTAATACAAAGATAAAAGTTACTATAGTTGAATAAAATATATCTCCTTTAAAAATCATGAGCTTTAGTTCCAATTCCAATTCGAATCAACTTTTTCTTTATTACCTAAAAAACAAATCCAACGTGCACTAACTGAGCTCAAATATGCGAAAAATCAAAACAAAGCAAAAAAGCCCACATTGAAAGACATAAAATCTTTCTATTAGTGGATATAATGTCAGGGTCTCAAGATGTCTGAATATCTTTAGGTCCTCGGACGACTGCATTGCAGCTACCAAAAAAGCAAAATTAGCTTAGTCTGCATAAATGACCATTTACAGTTGTAGCGTTAAAGATAATTAGCAATAACGGCTTTTTAGCGCTATTTAGAATAATCGTTAATTTTACATTAAGTTCGCGTTTGTATAAGTTAATCGCTAAGAGAAAACATTCGGATTCACAAACGGTTCGGCAAATTGCCGTGGAGATTTTGGCAATTTTGTACAAAATTGCACCATTAAGTTGTTCTGGGATTTGCCTTAAGCGTTTTAAGAAACAGAAATATATTATGTTTTATAAGAACTTTTGCAAAATTGCAAATAACATTTCTTTGATTTTTGACAAACACTATACTAAAAACAAGATAAGGCCATCGGTTCAAACACGACATACCACTTTTTTGCTCATATCTCAGGCACACATTGAACTTGCAAATGCCCCACTTGATAGAGCACGAAACTAAATATTTATGATGTGAAAGACTGGAGAAATGTGGGCAGTTTTCACACACAAAAAACGCAAAAAATACTCTCTCAAAAACAATTTGTATTACAGAATCGTTTTTTCTACCACTCGACAGATATTTTGAAACCGTATTCACTAAGTGAAATTCGAGTTAAGAACTAATACAAATTTTTACAGAAAAAGCGAAATTCAAATAGACTACTTATACGTTTTTTTGGTCAAATCGCAGTAACCAATTGAGCTACGGTTATAATTGCAGCTACATTTCTGTCCTAGATAGACAACTAAACAGCAGATTTGTAAAAGGAAGAAACAGCTGGAAAATGCTTTCGCTCGAAAAAGTTTTCGCAAAAACATTTTGTACGGTTTTGTCAAAACCTGACTGCAACTTCTTGGCGTAATCTAGAGCAACATTTGAGCTACCATTGGATAGAGGATTGGAAAGTCCAATTACCTTATTAAAACCTTACCAAATAAAATTTCTTAAAATAGCATATATTTTAGTGTTTTAAGAGCCTTTAATCCACACGTCCCTATACTTCGAACGTACAGCCATCAGGCTCGAAATCTCTGAACATTTCTTGAACAAACAGAGTATTTTCGGTCTTTTCTCTGCCAGCAATCAACAAATAAATGTCCGCCATCTGGCTTACAAACGTATGGTGAAGCTGTTTGTTTTCTTACAGCGAAATTACGTGTATATCCCCATTAATAAAGTATCCTGTTTGATATGTAATTAGATCTGACAGATAGAGCCCTTTTTATTCCTCGTTTTTTTTCGAACAAACGAGATATTAATGACTTTTGCGTGGATGCTCGGTTTCACGATCTCCATTTCTGTTTGCTGTAATAACACGGTTTTTGTTAAGTAAACGAGAAAATAAGTGCAAAAGCAATGTAAAATTAATGGCCATCTGTATCAGAATGAGTTATATCTGCTAGAAATGCTCGTTGTAGTACTACAAAGATCTATTTAATGTCAAATGGCATTTGCACAGTTTGAAACAATATTAAACCCATTTAGCACATAGGGAAATAATATTATTTTAATAATGTTAGCATGTGGCTCAGATGAGAGCAAGTGCTAGACGAAATAGCACTCCAAAATGCTAAACTAATTACTTGTGTGTGCACCAAAGTAGTATTTTTGATGGCAGTGCCGTCCATTTTTTAATTACTTTCCGGCAATGATAAAACAATATTTAAATGGAAAGTCTGTGTTGGTAGCCAGAGTATATGTAGAGCCGAAATTAAATTAGCAAAATCCGCAGCCACATTGTCAGAGCGAATCCATGTCGACAAATGCATAAAACATTTTACTAGTATGCGGTCAAATGCAGAATGGGGAGCTGAATAATTATTTTTTAAATTTTGTAAAGATTGGCTTTTATCTACAACATCCAGAACGCCAGTAGGATATAATGCTGCCCAATAAATCCAGTTTTTCCTAATGCAAACATTTATTCTGCAATATGTCTTCAAATAATCTCTAACTCGTCGGTTTATCTGTTATATCGATGGTACAAGACTGCAAAACAGGGATGCTTTCACAATTAAATCGTCATTATTATTTTCCGAAACTCACTTAATTTGAAAAATTCGAGCAAAATGCAGGCCTTTCTATAATTCCATTTTCGCATAAATCACAGACAAAAGTGACGAGAAAAATAAATAAAATCTATACAAATTCCCATTACAAAAAGCCGCGGCAGTTCTCGCCCGTTTCGCAATATTTAGTGTATTCCTCAAGGTATGTGTGACGGAACTGGGTTGACAGTGACAAATACCCCTTTCTTGTATTCAGCAGCAGAAATGAATTATGTAATGAAAAGAATATTCCGAGCGTCATAAAGCGTCGGACGGAAAGAGAAGGATGAGAAATTGGACGTAGATCTGCAAGTTTCAGCTTCACAGTGCAACGTTTATGCAATTCCAAATGGATTACCGTTTCCTGATTTTGAGCGAACACAATGAAACTAAGTCTTAAAAGTACCGTATTAATCGTGTTAGGAAGTCAACATTATTAAAAAATTGCTAACATCGACCTGAACTTAAGAAGAACGGATAACGATTGCATCCTTCATTGAGGCCCTTCATTTCTTTCTGCATTTCAACTAATATATTTCAAATAATGAGCCCTTTGGGGCCAGCCAGAGTTGCATCTCTGATCTTCCCTTCGATAAGCTAGTTAATATTCTTGCATCTGTCCTCATCCTAATTCATGTGCAATCTTTTGTCTTCCATTAAATTAATATCAACTTTAGAGTGAATTTTATAGAAGAGTTTTAAAACTACTAGAAAAAGAAGTTCTTAAATCCTATGAGAAGTTAATCTGAAAAAACAGAAACAATTCGCGTTTTAGCTTATGATAATGTTACGCATCCAATGGCGAGCAAACAGTTGATATTGTCAAAGTTATACAGATACAAGCAGGATGAAGGATAACTTGAGAACTGAAGTAAATAACTTGGTTAATTGAATTGCAAGTATGCTACGGAGGTTTGAAAGTTGCGACCTACAAACCATGATCATTCATCTAATAATGGAGAAACTAAGGCTTGCAGCAAAGTTAAGCGAATATGTCTTCGAGCGAGAGTTTTAGACAGAAGAATATGTATTTAGACGTCTGTTTTTTATTCATTCATCAAATCTAAACATGTAGAAATACAAGTGGCGTAGGTAATGAGGAGGTAGGAATGCATGGAAAAATATCTCCAGATGAATGGCCGATTAACTTAATAGCAGTTAATAATATGGATTGAGAAGTTGTTGACAGAAAACGAGAATGGCAAACCACGCATTCTACAAGGCTGCAAAAGCCGTTAAAAGCAATTCCCGCGTTGCCACTTTTATGGAAATTTATAAATTAAATTTCTTCCCGAATCGGAGGCAGGAATTAATAAAAATTGTGAAAGTTCAGGGACGCGCCACTTCACTGAGCCACTAACGAAAACAATTATTAAACTCCATGCCGACATTATGTAAATGGTATGAAGGAACTTTCGTAGTCAAAACGCTGGGGAAATGTTTATATGGAGCGCAGCTGCTAACTCTCAGCACCATTTAATGCGAGGGATTTGTATTTTATGCCATTGTTGGGAGTTTTGCGTGCGAGCCATTTTTTATTGTTGCTGATGCCGCTTTGATGCCAAAAAGAGCTTAAGTGAAAAATAACCTGAGATTAGGGCTTTATTGAAAATTTTATGGTTCGAATAAGCCTCAATTTTTCATTCTAATCAATACAGAAATAAACCACCAGTTGATAGGTCCATGATATCTACCTTTTATGCGGGATTTAGAAACAAATGACAAAACACGTTAGAAAAGAAAGGGCATTAGTGAAACTAAACATTTCAGAAAGCAGTTTATAGACAAGTATACACAAATGATCATTGCTTAATAAAATTCAATATAAAACTGAGAAGATAAAACATATGAATGCAACATCAGCTAACCATCAGGTGTAACTGGAAATGCCCTTCAAACTAATCTTAAATTATCAACACTGACAAATATTGCACATCCTAGAAACCCACTTACTTCTCGCACTAATGTAATTCGCTGCCCGGGTGTACAAGTCGAGACCGGTTTGCAAATAAATGAAAATTGAGAACATATTTCAGGATGAAATGGGATAGAAGTCATGATGGAAAAATCACAACCCATCCCGGTAATTTATCATCCGCCTTTCCTGCCTACAAATGCGATCCGCTTATATTTTACCTACCGTGTCCCCAACATATCATCCATCAACCATCCGTTCAGGTGCCTTGCGTTATTCGCCCAAGAAAATTGCCAACTTTTCCAAAGGAATTTTAACGGTTCATGGAGAATTTATATTACTGTCGTTAAGGGCCATTGTTAGCCTAAAATACCCGATATATTGTAATAAAGGAATTTTTAATGTGCCTGGTAATATTTACGAAATTGAGTCGAGCAAGTACCAAAAAACCGAAAAAAGTATATCCTCAGAAAATGAAACCTATTTGAGTAAAATAAATATTCTAATTAAATAATTCTTAAACTTTATTTTATGTAACACATGCAGACTTGCACGATTAAAGCTGGAAGTGCAGATTTTTAAAAAAAATGTTGAGATTAGAAATTCGAAAGGAATACGCGAAACGCATAGAATAAAAGACACTTTATTAATTATACTAAATTATGGTTTCCTAAATTGTTTCCCAAAATCTTTAAACTGCACTTTATGAGGTGCAACGAATTCAAGAGTCACGTATATAAATAAATACAAAACAAATTTTACGCGTTTCCTTTAGCAAGTACTAAAGGTTCTGGAAATTAAGCCAGGACTGTGCTCTAACCGCAAAACGTTAGAGAAACTGTACATACTTTCCTGACTGTATTTCAATTCCAAATGAAAATCAATTCCTGGGCTTCAGTCATTTATTGTCTATTTATCAATTAAAATACGTTTCGGTGTTTTCCACCATCATCAGTTTCTCTAAAATAACAGATAATAAAAGAAATGTTTTCATTAATTTAAAAAACAATCACAGTTTGTCTAAAACTACTCTCACTAAAATACATTACAATTGCAACACTTTAAAAAATTCTGAGATTAATTAGGCCTAACAGGTGATTAGTCAGGACAATCAATTCTGGGAAGAGACTAGAATTATTTGTTCAAATACTCAATTATTTTTACTTACATGTGTAGCGTTTTTGCTACTTTAAGCCTTGGCATATATTTGGAGTATTAATTTTGTCCATTTTGCACACCAAAGCGAAATATTGTTTATATTGATTTCTTTTACTTTCAGGTATTTTTCTTTGCATTCTAAGAATATTATTTTTGGTTTGCAAAATTCTTCAATATACCGGGTGTTAG
>NW_026017153.1:0-4069 GCF_020466585.1 Dendroctonus ponderosae
GCCGGTGTCAAAAGTGTCAAAATCCCTTCACAATGGACGCATCCAGAGGCCGTTTATGACATATGGCGAATTCACTTCTCCACATCCTGTCAGTGTCAAGTTTGACAGCAGTTGCCCCGCTGTCAAACCTGACAGATCAAACTGATCGAGACGCTTGGCAACTGTCACAACAAGGCGATTGCCATGGCAACCCAACATGGCTGCGTGTTTCAGGCGATGGCAACGTGAGTTTCGAGGAGTTTTTGGACATGGCGTGGACGGCGGGCGCTGGCACCGACCCCGATCAGGTTCTGTCGCGCGAAGAAGAGGAAAAAGAGCTGCGCGACGCGTTCCGCGTCTTCGACAAGCACAATCGAGGCTACATCACGGCGTCCGACTTGCGGGCGGTGCTTCAGTGCCTCGGCGAGGACCTTTCGGAGGAGGAGAGTGAGTCGGGAACGCAGTCGTTTCAGCGCGGGTTGATTAATCGGGGCGTTTTTCCGCAGTTGAGGACATGATCAAAGAGGTGGACGTCGATGGGGACGGCCGCATTGACTTCTACGGTAGGTAGAGGGCGCTGCGGGCCAAGCCGATGGCTCAGGCGCGTGTTTTTTTGCAGAATTCGTGAACGCCCTCGGGGAGCCGGGCAATGACGACAGCTACGAGGAGGACGACGACGACTACGCAGGCTATTAACCACTTATCGAGCTCCAATTAACTTATTCGCATTCTAACCGGCCCTTTGGCGCACTTTCATCCACATTTCGGGCGTTTTTTCTTCAAAATATTAACGCACACATACATGTATAAATATAGTGATATACAGGAAATGGACGAGTTTCACTCAGTTCAAACTTTTCAAACAGCCCCGGTAATTGGCAGGGTTTTGTTGCCACTGGGCGAGCACAGGTCCCTTAGTGGCGCAGCGTGTGGACAAGTTGGCGGATGCGCCCGACGGAAAACCACAACTTAGCGGTCTTGGCCGTTGGATGGCGCCCGCGCTTTGGCCAMTTGAGTGGYCGAAGCCCAAATCAASAGCGCCTGAGTGCAGTTTGTGCGAAAATTGCCCAAACAGTACACAAAACCCTCAAACTCCACCTACCCAGCAACGGAGTGGGGGCAAATTKGCAAGTTTTTTTCCAAAATTKACGCCATTGAGTTGGCAATTTGMCACYTTCTGGCGCAARGCGCTTYYTACGRAAAAAWCGCMAMAACMKYTMMTRWRCCWGGACRATTTGGCRAATGCGCCCAAAGRGGGGAACTTSAAATTTGCSCGGKTTYCTGTCAAMGTCGSRCTAGTTGGTTGACAGTTGCRGGCTSGMRAGTCGATGYKTCAACYTCCTGAAGGGCSGCTTCTGTCAAAAKCACCAAWAAAATGRCCATTAACCTGAAGATTCCCCGCCACTGGCCAATTTGGCGAATGCGYYGCAGCAGCAGGTCGCAATTTGCGAGCCGGTTTAGGGCACTTTTTGGGGCAATTTAGGGGCTTTTTATGGCAAATCAGCTCGTCAACTGAGCCACAAGCTCCGGTTTGGTGACTTTATCGCATCAAAAGCCCCGTCTAGACGCTGAACGAYGRCTCTTTTTCAACACCCCCGGTAGTGAGCGGGGTGTCACTGTCAGTGGGCGATGACAGTGACTTAAGGCCWGACGCCCCCTGRTGGTTAAACTGATACCTRCAAGTTAGGTAGTAATTTGACACTTGTYCTGTTGACATTGCTGTCACATCTGATTGYGATTTGTTCTGTTTTGCTCTAATCRACTTTTGCTAGCGCAWACAAATCGAAACAGATCGAAAAGTGTGTAAACAATGTTTTCTGTTATAAATGTCATCAACTCCRATGACCRGATCAGTCTGASAAGTGTCAACTGTCACTTGACAACYAGTAATTTGACGGTTGGCGCGSRACTWSCCGTCGGTGTTGACAGAAGGTACCGGGRGCAGTYGGAAARTACTKATGGSGYTTTGATTGAAGGGAAGATCGCATGTAAACATACGAAAAGCTYGTCAAGTGGAACAACAMGCAGCCCAATCAATCACCGATCGACGTAGGCGATTAGCCAGGATTTGGCAATCAAGTGGTCGGTTGGTTTTGCGGGGACGGCGGCGCAAAATGGGCCCGAATTCCTCGGGAAATCGGCCGGTTTTGATGGGACGGCTGGCGCGCTTCGCGCCAGCCTCCCCCCAATCGGGCTAATCAATCAAGTGGCCGATTAGAGTTATCAAAACCCCGCGATCCTTCGGATCTTAACGAAATCTTGCAAAATTCCAGCTTTTGCGCCAGTTTCGAATGCAATGTGGGGATTTTTCCGCTCGAAACCAGTGCTCCGATCCAAAATGATGATAATTGGGGCGGTTTGGATGGTGTGGTGGGTGGGCGCGTGTGGCGCCGCCACTCTGCAGCTGACCGAACAAGGTAACGACCCCAAACTCGGTGTTTTCCTGCTGCTGAGCAGTTTTTGGCAGATTTTCCCGAAATCCACTTTATGAACCTGACGGCCGATCCCTGCACGGATTTCTACCAGTTCGCCTGCGGGAACTTCGGAAATCTGCATCCGCTGCGCGATGGACAGGCGCTCATCGACCAGTTCAGCCTGCTGGAGGACGCACTGGCTGAAACCGTCCAAGGTAAGCAGTTGGCGACTTACCTTTTAACTTACCGAACTTCAACGGCCAGACCTGGGCATGTTTCATGGAGGCGCATCCGCCATGCTGCTCAGAACCCGGTCAATTCTCAAGTTTTTTCAGTTGAACTGCGTTCGGTTGGGGCAATTTTGCCCAATTTTGAGCCGCGCGAGCCCGTTTTCATTGACCAAAAGCTCCTTCGACCGCCAGCGGTTTGAGGTGCGCTTTGGCATGAAACCGGCGCATTCGCCATCGCGACTAGACCGAAGGATTTCGAACCAAAACGGCGAGAAAACAAGACGCGGTGCTCCACTCATCGATTCAATTCACTGGTTCTGATGCTCCCAAAGCCCGCTTGGGCCGCGACTTTCGCAAAAACTGCATCGGCGCATTCACCAGTTCGAGAAGCTTCAATTTGCCCAAAAAAAATGCCAATTTTTGCCGGTTTCTGTCTCTGCTTTGCATGTTTTCACGTTTCCGCCCAATTTCTGCGATTTTTAGACGGTTTTGGGAGTCCGGGGCGCATTCACCACACTGCCAAGAGCCGAAAAAATTTCGAAAAATTACCAGAAAAATGAGAACCCGGACCCTTGTGCGCCCCTGATGTTGCAATTGGAGCAAGATTGGCGATCGAGTTTGGTGGCCCAAACGCTACAGGGCTTGTAGCTTTCCATTAAAGGGTACAGCGGCGCATCCACCAATTCGGCCAGAGGCCACAAAATACGTCAATTTCGCCCAGTTCCAAACCGATTTGACGACTTGCTTTGGTCTCCCAAGCAATTTCGGGCCCGGCGTTCCAAAAACGACGGTTTTTAACGGCAGTTTTCCAAAAAATTGCGAAATTTTCTCCGGTTTTCTGCCTTTCGTTTGCTTGACAAGCCGCTTGCTATTATTTTGACCAAAAAAAAATCCGTGATGATGCCAGTGAATCGAAACTTTCACACGTTGTAGGCCCGACTCTTCTGCTTTGAACGCAACAAACCCGAAATTTTCACCATTTCTGGTTGGGATGCAATTAATTTCTCAATGGTCCATCGCATCCACGCGTATTGGAAGTGAAAATGTGCAAACTTTAAAAATTCCTCCAAAATTCCCTGATGATGGCAGCGAATCGAAACTTTCACACGTTGTAGGCTCGACTCTTCTGCTTTTAACGCAAGAAACTTCAAATTTCCAGTTTTTCTGGTTGGGACGCAATGAATTTTTCAATGGCCCGTCGCATCCGCGCGCAATTGAAGAATCCGAAAAAATCCCTGATGAAGCAAAAATCCTTTGGCTTGAAAAACCGACCTTGGCATTATTTCGGCTGGCTAAAAAACCCTGAATTTTTCAAATTCGTGCTAAACTTAACCAACATTTCATAGAAATTGAAACACTAGTAGCGCATTCACCATATCGGCAAGAGCCAAAATTGCGAAAAAATGACCAAAAAATTGCAAAAACAACGTGGTGCACCCGTGAATC
>NW_026017154.1:0-3922 GCF_020466585.1 Dendroctonus ponderosae
TCGTGATCGCTCAAAAAACGCTTCAAATGTGCCGAAAATGTCTATTATTTCGGATTTGAAACTTCTACCATGTTTTTCAATGAGTTCGATGCATTACTCGCGTCCGTGAGCTGAAAATGATGTAAAATTTAAGAGATTTTGAGAAAATTTTAATTTGAAAAAAAAAATCGACCCCCACCCTAGCAAAAATTTCGACCAAAAATCAAAATTTCACATGCGTGTTTTTTTAGCTCAATCGATTCCTTTCGACGTAAAAAGGTCACAAATATGCATTTATAAAGTGTTTGGGTCAATAATAAAGAAGAAATCGTCGGCTAAAGATCGCGAACGCTCAAAAAACGCTTAAAATGTGCCGAAAATGTCTATTATTTCGGATCTGAAACTTCTAGCAAGTCTTTCAATGCGTTTGACGCATTCCTTGCGTCCGTGAGATGAAAATGAAGTAAAATTTATGACATTTTGAGGAAATTTTAATGTTTTCAAAAAATCGACCCTCACCCTAGGAAAATTTCGAACAAAAATTAAAATTTTACACGCGTGTTTTTTGAGCTCAATCGATTCCTTTCGGCGTAAAAAGGTCGCAAATATGCATTTATAGTGTTTGGGTCAATAATAAGGAAGAAATCGTCGGTTAAAAATCGCGATCGCTCAAAAAACGCTTAAAATGTGCCGAAAATTTCTATTAATTCGGATCTGAAACCACTAGCAAGTCTTTCAATGAGTTTGACGCATTCCGATCGACGACCCGATCAAGTTCAATTAAAAACTCATCCATTTTAATCTCACGAAAAATCAAGACGCAATAGGATGCACCCCATTGAGGGACTAGATCCATTTGCATATTTGGACTTGGATAAAAAGAGCATCATTTGTAGGGAAAGAGGGAAAAAAACAGCCGTCAATCGTTTGTCTAGCCGCAAAACGAAACAGCTGTCTGTCAAGCGTAGTTTTCTATTTTTCTCTCCCCTATCTTTCAATGGATACATACCCCTATGAATTTACTTGATTAATGGTAATTTTCGTAAAAGACCCTGAATCGAACCGAGCGGAGAAAATGCGGGTCATATGGGATAATTACAGTGTAAATTATTAGGTTGCTTCTATGGACTACAGTTTATTGATTCATTTTGCCGGTAATGAGGGTTATTAAAACTGTTCAATGGAAAGGACATCAATGACACCCTGTTATCAACGCAGTTGGGCCTTAGAATTGAGTTATTTTCTTTAAGGCCCTTTTTATTTCAATGTAAATTATGGACGAGAAAACACCAAAAATGTGAAGAAAATTTGAACAAACCGTGGTTGGGAAAACACGCATAACATCTGCGCGAGATTTTATTGGTCGCCGTCACTACACTAAGTGGGTCACTAAACCTACTTCCAATAACATGGATAGTGACGTAACTTTATTGTTAAGATTCGTATATGGTTGCCGGTATAAACATTGCCTAGTACAATTGAGAAGAGGACAGAGGCCACATTTTCATTCACTTTTGAGCTGTTAATTCATAGGCGGTTTGAAGGTTGAGCAAACCCTTTTCAGACAGATTTGATGAAGAAAAATATGGTTTTTGTGCACGAAACACTGTGGTGGTTCAATGTCACGTGAGAGGCAACAGATCAGAAGCATTAATTAATCAAGGAAAAGTGACTGAAATTAAGTGAAACCTTGCACACATAGCGCCGCCATAAAAACCAGTCAACTGGAACAGTTGTTTTCTTCATTGCCAAGTTCTACACAAAAAAAAACGCAACTGATTGGAACGTTTGAGCATTATTTAATTACTAATCAGGCCAGACATCACCTGCAAAACCAAAATTGGGGCAGCTGTTTGGAGTAAATTTCTTCGGTCAAAAATTTTGGGCAGCACATTTCATAATTGTTTAATAGGCCAACAGATGCATTTCCTCGAACCCATAACGTCGGCTAATTGGTAAAACGTTCCTTAACAACTCACAAAAACGATAAATCCGGTTGCGGATGTCTCCGAGTCTTATTGAAGTCGCTTATAGAGGGTGATTCAAAATTGGTGTCGTTCCTTTTAAGAGGGGCTCATGTTTTTTCGAAAGACAAAAAGATTTTAACAGTTAAAAACTTTGAAATGGTCCCATGTTTGATCTGAAATGCATTCGCAAAGAAATTGCGTTCTTTATGTGCTTGAAATTATGAAAAATTTTATATTCAAAAAGTACCTACTCTTCTATAATTGTCTCCATGATGTTTCTTGTCATTAACGGGTACACAGGTAGAAAGCTTTTGTCAATAATTTGATAAATCGTGAAAAAAGCGTGTAGGTAAGATAAGCGGACACAAGGGGACATAAAATGCCTGGTCTACCCAACACCGGTACAAATTGAGCAGGCGCTAACCGACGTATTTACGTAATGTATCCGAATTTTCCATGACTAACAATCTGATAAGTTATATACAGGGCGAATTTTTGATAGGAATTTGCATACATTTTCAGTTTCATTTGCTACTAAATGAACTGCTGTGGTTTCATTGGAAAATTAAAAATTTGGCAATTATGACTTTGAAGTGAAAACCACAGTCAATAATGGGTGCGCCACTGTTTTAACTAACAATCTAATCGCCGTGCATGGCTAATGTGATTGAGTTGCATTCGCTGCAGCTCGCAGCGTGCATATTGCAGATGTTGATCCAGTCGGCCCTGACATTGACATTGCGCGACCTCTATCGGGTGGAAGGGGCAGGTGCACGGACACTGGAGCACAAAAATCAGATTGTATAGGGTTTCCTTACTGGTGCCCATTCTGGTTGCGATTGGGTTACGTTTTCCCATTGCCCTAAATTCGGTTGCGGAAGCGACTTTTGGGCTCGATTTCATTCATTGGGGGTGCCAAACAACCACCCCAGATGGAAATTTAGCTGGCGTACTGCTCGATTCACTGGCAAAACCTTATGGCACCATTACGCATGTATTTATTTATTTATTTTCCGTCGGATTGTTGTGGTAAACTTCAAACGATTACAACAGTACTATGGTACTAACACACATGCCGAAACGTGTCACGTTACAATAACAATATACAGCGGTGTTGCAACACGAACGAAATGAATAATGCTGATTCAAGCAATTATCGTTACATCATAGAAAATGTATGCAAATAATAATCGTGACAAATTGTTCAAGAAATTGACTTTATTATAATCGGTTTCATTGGCCGACGTCGGCGGAAACCAACCAATCATACCTGGGGAATGCTTGTGTGAATACCCAGAGGCTCTAAATGAAATGCAGAAAAGTATCGATAATTAAATTTGCAATTTGCAATCTACAGAAGCGCAACATGATCTTCAGTAGTGATGAGCAATGCAAGAACAAGACCAACATTTTCAAGGCCTTGCACACTGAGTATTCTTTCTAAATAATTTTGAAAAAGCGTTAATTAAAGGATGTTTGATTTTTATATGATTTTCTTACTAATTGTAGGCACTTCTCAAAAATTCATTTCTTCCAAACGTCGGAAGCACAAGGCTTCAATTTGTTTGCAGCTGCACCAGCGTTACTTTTATTAGTTTAATAGTGCTGTAAATTTTGCTGAAGCTGATCTTGAGACGGAGGTTTGTAGGTCTTTTTCAAAAAATAGTTGCTCCCAAACGTCGAAAGCGCGAAGCTACAAATTTTCCCTGAAACTGCGCAATTGTTGTTCTTATAAGTGCTGTAAATTTTGCTGAAGCTGATCCTGATTTTTGCGGGTTTTTCGCAATTTTGGTCGATTTTTTCTTTGGGAGTTTGCAGGTCACTTCACAAATTCATTTCTTCCAAGCGTAAAAAGCATCAAGCCTCAGAAATTTGGGAAAAATCCCAAAACTGCAAAGAATCGCTTTTATCAGTGCTTTAAATTTTCCTCAAGCGGATGTCGAAAGAGAGTTTTACGGAAGTTTGTCCATATTTTC
>NW_026017155.1:0-4036 GCF_020466585.1 Dendroctonus ponderosae
ATCGTGTTTTTTGCCCTTATTGGATTGTTTCCGACCTAAGAAGCTGCCCAATAGCGAATATAAAAGTTGTGGGTCGATAATAAGGAAGATATCGTCCGGTGAAGATTGCGACCGCTCAAAAACCGTTCAAAAAAGGCAGAAAATGTTGATTATTTGGGAACTGGAAAAGCCCAGGTGGTTTTTAATTAGTTCGTTGCATTCCTTCTCTTTCCGATGAAAATGATGTAGCAGTCGAGGTATTTTGAGAAACTTGAATTTTTTGGAAAAATCGACCTCTTACTCCCCTTATGAAATTTTCGACCAAAAATCAAAATCTCGCAATCGCGTTTTTTGCCCTTATTGGATTGTTTCCGACCTAAGAACCTGCCCAATAGCGAATATAAAAGTTGTGGGTCGATAATAAGGAAGATATCGTCCGTTGAAGATTGCAACCGCTCAAAAACCGTTCAAAATAGACCGAAAATGTTGATTATTTGGGAACTGGACAGGCTCCGGTGTCTTTTAATTAGCTCGTTGCATTCCTTGTGTCTTTCCGATGAAAATGATGTATGACTCGATGTATTTTGAGGAACTTGAATTTTTGGGAAAAATCGACCTCTTACTCCCCCTTATGAAATTTTCGACTAAAAATCAAAATCTCGCAATCTCGTTTTTTGCCCTTATTGGATTGTTTCCGACCTAAGAACCTGCCAAAATTAATTTTTGAAGAACCAGAAAGTAAAGTATGAAAATAGTCGAGCAGTCGCGGCCAAAAAATGAATGGAAAAACATCTTCGGGGGTGACCCGCATAAAAGCAATTGGTGTCTAATTTGAGGATCTGCAACAGAGGCAAAACGTATCATTTTTTGCAACGCGGAAACCTGGCCAGAATCTGCCAACACGTTCTGTGTGAAACCCGATGTTTCCCTCCATGTGGGAGTATTTCCCCTTTCAGTAGGGCTGGGCCCGAGCTGTAAAACAATCCGGCGGCGGGTGGTTTCAAAGAGAAGCGAACGAGTATGGAATGTTAACATCTTTGTAATCTCGGGCCTCTGTCGTAGAATCCGTAATTACTGTATAGCAGGAAATGAAATGCGACTGACGGAAAACAGCCCAGTGTGTTTTTATTTGCTTATTTGCTCCTGCCAGCTTATCAACGGATGAGACGGCATTATTAAATTTGCTTGATTTTCACATCCTCAAAGCTCTCGAATATCTATTTTTCAGCTAAGGGCTGTTCCGCAAGCAGTTTACTTGTTGCACCAAAGGAACAACATTTACAGCCGAAATGTGTACGAGTTTTCCGATTTTCAATCGATAGAACTGAAGAAATCAACAGAATCAACAGTTTGGATTGCACGTTCCCGGTCCCAACATTTGTGGATGATTAATGAGACCTGCAAGCATATCTTATGAACATTTGTCCACAAAAACATCTGGAAATTGCTTTAGGTAATTGTTCTCATAGTCTAACTAAATATTGACTGATCCAGATTTGTAAATTGTAGTTTATTTTTTAAATCGGCCTAGTTTGGTTTAAACTGTTTTTGGTTACCCTTTGGTGCTTCTTCATTTCTGACAAAGAAAGGGACAATTAGCAAAGTATCGAATCTTTCAGATTAAATAAATTCGACATTCTTTATACACATACACTGAGCTTACTTTGGCAAAAAATTGAGTATCGAGCAATCATAAAATTTCTGCAGCTTATAGAATCGACATTTTCTGGTAAAACGATGCAACATAAGAATGTTTAAACAATTTTTGCCTCGTTATAGGTTGTGACCAGTTTAAGCCATTACGAATGCAGATAATTTTTTGATTTTCTTACATACCGACTCGTAAATTTACATAAACAACTTGCGATTTGAGACTACGGGGGAGGATTTATGTCCCAATTTCGGTGCGCCCGTCAGATATCTTGCGAGACTCGCGCCGGACTCGTACGATTTATCAGCGCAAAATTCCGACTGTGGCTTGATTTATTTATAATAGCCGAGTAAATCATTGGAACAATTGAACGAGAGACGCTGTTTCCGACACTCGTTCCAGAATCGGGAGCGATCCGTTTGTCGCTAACTGCTTTTTGAGGTCGGGAGGGGTTCGATTACAAAACCTCCCAATTGACCATGTGGAGCGAGACCAAAGCGCGATTTTTAATTTTCTAATCCGATCAAAAATACGGTGATTGAACTTTTCTGGACAGAGTTTATAGCCCTTTTGAGCATAGGGGAAAATTGCTTTGAAAAGACCAGACATAATGTTCTTGCGCAGAAACAATGAATGCCACAAGATTTTACAAAGAGGACTAAAGTGCAAAAAAAATCAGTTCATTCCAGCTGCGCATTAAAACGTGCTGGTAGGTTTTGTACCAGCCACTCAACATTCACCACTTGCCCAAAGCGGATGAACTCGGTTGCTTTATGAAAATGTAGCAGTTTGCGTCCTAATAGCTTCTGTTGCACTTCTTATTCTCCCTCACGCCTTCAACATCTTCATAATCATTCAATCTTCATCATCAGTCGTCATTGTTTTCATCAGATTCATTACCAGCAGCTTATTTAAATATTCCTCAAAATGTTACTTAAAAAATGGCAGACTCTCCTCAACTATTAACCTTTAGTGCAGCACCACTGAAACAAACCGCTGGCAGACAAATCAAATTAATATATTTTTCCGAAGTTTTAGGAGTTTTCCAATAAAGAGCGACGGCTACCAATAAATAACAAGTTAACTTTTCGTTACATCCCAAGTTTGTCGACTGGTAAATTCATCATAATTTTCCAGCTAACTTCACACCGTATTGTTGTAATTGCATTTTGGTCTTGGCTAAAGTTCAGTAAACTTCCACTGACCTTTCGGTTTCAATTGTTTTTTAGGGCGTCACATAAATCATTTAGTTGATTCGCAGCAAAATAATCATTTAGAGACCTTAAAGATAGCAATTATTCGCGTCTACAGGGAAATTTGAAGAAGTTGATCTTGAAAGTGGTTTAGTTCAATAAATTGCAACTTTTGCAAGAAATGCATCCGATATATCAAAAGAAGCGACTGGGGGTGTGTGACAATGTAATAAAAAGGGTCAACGAGAAGGATTAACGGATGAACTGTTCTTGTTGAAGACATAGAGCTACTGCTACTAGCTAGCATATTAGCGACGAGGGACTTGCGACGACCTATTTCCCCTTTTGCAATATTATCGATACGGGCAAATATATGTAGTTTATTTGGCCTTATAAAGTTCCTCGTCAATATCGTCTTTTACGTCTTGGAATTCTTTCCGTTTGGGGACATTAGAACAACTCGTCTAAATGGTAATAGAAAATAGTCAATCGGAAGCGTATTTCCACTACGAGTGTTTTCGCTTATTTGATATCAGTGGCGCACTCGAATCATCATCACTGAACTACATGATAAGGGTAATTCCTAAGTTGATACTTTCTGAAAATTGTCTCTTTTGTGTTGTTATTGTCACATTTTGCATCATCCAACACCTACAGGTTCCGAGTTAGACTTACTTGCTTAAATCACGTGTAGGAATTTAAAAATAAATATGTACACTTTTCAGGTGTTAGAAATTGGCCTCTAACCACTTTCAAGTCACACAAGTTAATTCAGTTTCCATCTCATTTTGACGTCGGGATCAATTTCAGCTGCAGATAATTTTCGAGCTTCCTCCATAAAGCGCAAAAAATGTCACTTCCAGGAGTCCGTACTTATGAAAAACACTTCAGGAAAAACAAGAGAACGATGTGGAATGACAAAACCGACATTCTCCTCCAGAGACATTAGATATACAAATATTGACTTTATGTTATTCCGGCCTTTGTGCCACGAATTGCCTAAGGGTTTAGCAGGAGCGACAAAAACGTAAAATATATATTTTTAAAAGAATTGCCCATTGTTCCAGAAACCCCATTTATTTCGCTGTATGACACTTGTGATCTTCCGCTTTTTGCTTCTTTAGTTAACACAAGCTCATCAAATAGACGATTACGTTGCGCCACCACCGCTATTCGTTCTTAATCAGCGAAATTGAGTTAACGTGTGGAACTG
>NW_026017156.1:0-4035 GCF_020466585.1 Dendroctonus ponderosae
ATTATATTGTGATGAATGATTACAGAACTATGCGTCTTCTGTCTAGCTGAATATACGGTTTTCCTCTGGCGCTCCATTTGTTTACTCCTGTTCAAAATAACTTCAAAATTCGCTTTATCCGTCAAACTTGTCTTTATCTACGATAAATGCCAATGGTACCAACCGAATGATCATAAGAAACCTATGATCCGTCACTTAACAGCCACTTTTCCAAGTCACTCTCGCGGTTGCAACTATAAAATGGCTTCTATCTCAAGTGTCAAAAGTCACTCAAGTCGTTCTTCGATAAGTGTCTCTCAAGTGACACTTGGCACTTGGACTATAAATACGGCCATCAGGCGCGAAGAGGCCGGAGTGGGGGTCGCCATGGCCGAGAAAAGTCGATTTACCCTCCCATAAAAAGTTATCACTTCAAAAATATATTTTCTACTGCACAAATAGAAAATTAGGACTGATTTTTAATAATACCAATATCTCGAAGATACTTTATTACGGTGGTAACAATAGACGACAAGACGGAATATCGCAAACGAAACGGGTGCAAAATAAATTCAAAATTGTATTACAAAAACAATGCAAATAATTAGCGAATGAATCAGTCCTCATGGGGCGAGGCGACACAATATACCTACAATATGTATGTCTTGGCACCAATCGAGACCAAGGTTAGTGAATAAATAGGCTCGGTCCAGGTAATGGAACTTCACATCTTCAATACCTACATAGTACAGAGCAATAAAAAAGAAATGTTCGGAATTGTCAGACAAATGTACGCTCTATCGATATGTACCGTAACAAGAACTACGCTCGTTGGCCCACTTTTCAAGAAATAAAGTTTTCAAACTGACTTGCAAAACTATTTCGCTACGAAGCCGCATATGCAACAGTCAGTGCAAAAATTGGCCAGTATTTCATAAAACTGGAAATGCAAGTGCAACTTTTACAAAAACGAAAAAATAGTGTTTTTCAAAAATTATTTTTTTGCCACTAACCACACAAAACTGCCATTGAAGCGAAATTTTCGGAAACGAGACAAAAAATTACACTTTATGCAAAATCGGGATCAATATTTCTTGTTTAGATCCCTTTGTACAGAAATAAATTTTCGCGAAAAAAGCAAAATTTTCTCTAAAAGGGGAAAAGTGCTTTTCGTCCAGTATTACAACAAGCATTTCTCCAGCTGCGACTGTTTTCGAGAAATAAATTTTCGACTGTTGCACAGCCGTTCCACTGTTACGTCCACTGGTGTACCAAAATGTTAAAAAAATCACCCGAAAGTGCAATTAAAGCGAAATGTTTGACGTTGTGGGATTGCATGGGGACAATCAATTGTTAACTCATAATTCTATAAATTATGATTTATTTCTATGTTTGAACAAAAAGGTCTAAACTACACTAATTTTCCAGCGAGATAAAATCTTAATTCTTTCTTAAAACAAAGCCGAAATGAGACTTGTCTTTATCTATGATGAGTCTGGCGTCACCAGGGTTGCCAGGTCCGAAAATCGAGTTTCGGTAGATAAGCTCGACACTTTTCGGTAGAAAATCGGTAGACTCATTTTTATTTCATCATTAAAGGCTCCATAAAATGGCGCGTTTTTCAAAATTTTTAAACTTACAGGAATACTAAAATAAACATGATAAACATAGATTAACTTGTGAAAATATCCGTTCAACTTGGCTGATGAGTGAGGTAGAATAAGCAGGTTACAAATAAAATTGGAAACACAAATGTATCTGCTCCATATTTCAATATTTGTACTTGGCTCCACAACTCTTCAATATTTTCAGAATTTTTTTAAATTTCTTCAACATTTCGCAACAGACGTCATTCTGTGTCCAGACCTTGTAATTCACTATCATTTATTAAATTTGGAAATATCATTGCAACACCAGAAATATCGGATTGTAGGGAACCTGATTTCACTATTGAAGGATCCATAAAACATAATTTTATCAATATGGCGGGCTTGATTGCATGAACCTACTTTGATCATTAATGGAAATATGTTATATTATTTTAAGTAATCCACGGAAATTTTTTCAATTTTTGTTTGTTACTTTTCGGTAGAAATCGGTAGGTTCCTTGACAAATCGGTAGACCTGGCATCTCTGGGTGTCACACACATTCATGGGTTAAAAATAGAACCACAACCGCCGGAATAGTGCACAGGGAGTGTTTTACATCGTTGCCATTTAGGGCTCATTTTCGAGAGTCTACCCTTAACAGGCATCAAGAAAAAATGTAAAAATCGTCAACATTTTTTTTAGAAACTATAAAAAAATGTATGATTGATCCAGTGTACCAAGAATTTCTCTGGTTAGTCCAAGTTAAAAAAAATATATAATTTTTCTACGAACCCGCATATGCTAGCGTCAGGGTAAAAATTCGCTAAAAATGAAAAAACTGTTGATGTTAGCCAAATTGTCTCCACCATTAGGTAAAAGTGCACTTTAACCAGCGCTAGAACAAGCGTTTCTCAGGCTATAACAGTTTTGGAGATGGCAAAATACATGTTCGTATAATCCCCTTTGTAAAGCCAATCCGCTGTATAGTCATGGTGCATAAAAATGTTTGAAAATTTGCCACAAATCACCGGAACGCTTGTAACACTCTTTGAGATACGAAGGATTCTAAGAACTAATCATGAAGCACGGATAAGGGCTTCTTCATTGACAATTACAATACCTTTTTATTATTATGCCCAATGGAATGTGGAGAGTACAATCTAACATAAAGGCCACTCTCAGTACAAATAACTATATTATCACCTTTTATAATCCCAATAGTACAATGTCTGACAGGATTAAAACAATTCGAGTGGGGTTAATGCCCTTCTGAGCTCTGAGAGATGAGCAGGCAATTAAACTTTAATTATTTGTTATTAACACATTATAAGAATGGTGAAAATGGCTTTGTGTCGCATCAAGAAAATGCCATTCTAATAATGGCATTTTTTTAGCGATAGTTTCAATCACGAAGATATTATTGTTTGAATAGTTGATTAAAAGGGCAATCAACATATCGATCGATTTTATGACTTATTTGGTTTGTAAGCAATAAATTGGCGATAAAATCGTTTGCTTTTGTTCTGATTCAATATACTATCATGTTTAATTAGTGCAAATGTGACTGTCCTTTTATCGATTGAAAGTACGATACCAACCAATCTAAATATGCTGCTTTTATTAGTTTACTAGGTTCCGACCGCTTTCGACATTTAATATAGTGAAATGAGATCAGTTTGGTTTGTTTCGTAAATGCATCGAAAATAAATCTAAATTAGATGCTGGAAACGTATGCCATAAAACGAACAAGAAGTACTGATAAATTGCAGATTAGATTAAGCAAGTAATTGTCATTTAATTGTAAAATAATAAAATCACTGAAATGATCTAAGGCCCATCTATGGAATATGGAAATTAGTCAGCAATATTTACGTTATTCGTGGACGAAGGCTAAGAGGCATGGGGAAATACGCGTCTTGGTCGGGAAGGAAGTTGTTAGGCGTGTGTCGATTGTTGAATCCCAATTAGAATTCTAATTAAGTCCCGTGTGCACATATCCGATCGATTATGTTTCCACTCTACAGGAGATTTTATTAAGCGTTTATCTGCCTTTCAAGTACTTTATCAACTGGAAAATTTTTCAGTGATGACAGAATGTTTGATAGTATTGAAGTAGCTTGGATGTTTACAAGACTGGTTGTTTGCCAAAGTCCATTCTCGAACTTTCCATTTTATTACCATTTGTAGTTATTAGTTTGGTTTGGTTGTTGGTTATAGATAGGCAAATGAGATCGAAACGTTGCCTTTTGCTTTATCACTCATCTGGCCGATGTACATTATATTAGATTAATTCAAAAGAGATACACTTTCGGGGCCATTCCTTGAAACTAATGGGTTTTTCGGGTTTTCAGGCCGTCGTTCGGTAAAATTTCTTCTTGACGTTTCGCAAGCACGAGTGGCTTGCATCTTCAGAAGTGGTTTGCTTGAACGCTTACACTGTTCTCATCAGAACCCGCGTTCAGTTCT
>NW_026017157.1:0-3947 GCF_020466585.1 Dendroctonus ponderosae
TGCGTTGTCCATGGTCTTGAGGCTTAAGTTCTTGAGTCAATTGGACTTTGTACGGATGGAGTTTCAAAACCAATTGCAAAATGCGCATCAATGAGCCGTAAGACACGCCCAAATGTTGAGCACGTCGAGGAATCGACGAATTCGGGTCTTCCTCCACACTTTAATCAACAACAGCGATATTTTCAGCTGAACGAATGTTGATATGATGCACAGGCCTTACAATATCAGTAACCGATCCAGTCTATTCAAATTTTTCCACTGGGTTCAAAATTGTTTGCTCTGTGGGTCGATTATGCCGACCCTAATTGGCTCGTAAAGCCCTAAACGTTGATACAGCAGAATCACCATTTTTATAGTAACATTTAATAATTTTTACGCGTTCTTCGACAGTTAAACGATCCATATTCCAAAGTAGCAAACCTTCAACTGAAACAAAATCTCTTCGGGTGACGTTACAGATGTTAAATAGCGAGGTTTTACTTTCCCAACCTCAAATAGGATAACCCGTTACTTATATTGAAATACATGCTATAAGAAAAAATGGTTGAATAAATAAAACAATAGCAAGACACAAAAGCACAAAATTCTGAAATATACCATGGTAAAGAATCTGTAATAGAGCGAAAAATATTTGAACAGAATATGGAGGAATACCAGAGAGAAGCGGGAGGAAAACTGTGTAAAAAAATATATTGAAAACCATCGTGATACATAAGAGATAAGAACACTATAAGAACATATAAAGAAATAACAACAGATTATTCAAAATAACCCCGACGGAACATGCAGAAATGAAAATCAACTTTCAGAAAATTTCAGAAATCCAGTAAAGAAACCTGTGAGGAAATATGTGGAGCGCGCAAGAAAATATGTAGGCAAACAGACCCATAACACGGTGGTAACAGAAAAGTAAAATTCAAATAAAGCTGAAGAAATACTTCTAGAAACGACCTATCACACAAAAGGAACAACATTTTGAAGTATTACTCGAGTAGAAAAAGCTAGCGATCATTTTGCACCTCCGAAATTGAGCAGTGAATTCATACGGTTAATCAGGACCCGGACCGGAACCGATATGGACCCAAAACTGGAACGGAACCGTTTGTCTTGGACCGGAACCGTAACGGAACCCATATTTGATATTAACACACTGTTAGGTGCTGAATCGGAACCGAAATATTTTATTTCGGTTTTTTCGGTGTTTTTTCGGTTCTGCTAGTAACGTTTGAAAGAAATTACTGTACATTTTACAAGCAAATGAAAAAAAAACCTTGCTGGGATATTTTTGGATCCTCGGTATAAGGTAATTTTAGATGACAATCAAGTTGAAAGAGCAAAAGCACATTTAAAGTCTTTATGGACTGGACTGATATACTTAAAAGAGTGCAATTCTTCTAATTCTAAATATGACTCTGACCAACACGATATGGAAACTGAATTATCTAATTCATCAAGCGATGAAATGGAAGTCTTTTTGAGACATAAAGCTTCACAGCAACAATTTTTAAAAGGAATTAATCAGCACGAATTTTCTTCACAAGGTTCATTTGTAGCTCTTAGCAAAATTGTAAATATTTTAAATTCCTATAAAGTGGAACAAAGCCGCATATGCTTACGGCAAAATGAAACGATTTTTGATTGCTGGAAGAAAAAGAAAGAACTTAATCCCGAGTTATACATCTTTGCTCAAGTATATCAAGTTAGTGTTGGGAGGTTATTCTCAGGACTCAAATTTTTGTTGCCGCATTCGAGGTCAAACATTAAAGAAAACATTTTAGAGGAACTATTATTTGTGAGAACCAATCGACTTTTCAATCGAAAAGAACAAACACCGTACGTTTATACACTATTTTTAAAATTCTTTTTTAAGTTGAATTATTTTAGTTTTTCAATCACCGACAAAGAAACATTTGAAACTGAAATGTTGGACAAAAGCAACTCCTCAAAAAATGGTGAAGACATGAACCAAGAAGGACAGCGTTTAAATGGAAATAAGAGTGAAAGAAGAGGAATTGACGAAGTTGTGAACTTGAGTGAAAACGGAAGGAAGAGAAAAGCGCTAAAGTCAGAAAATTTAGTGACAAATTACTTTTCAAAAATACGATTAAATTAATTTTTGTATGGGAGTCTTTATTGCATTGTTGTTCCATTTAATGTTACCTGAATTTCAATTCTTGTGTGGGGTTGCTAGTCGTCCTACATTCCTACCCCCTACCATACAACCAGCCGAAGTATCATATGAAGCAGTGGATAGTTTACGCATCTTTTATCTTGTATAATACAACAAGCCAGGAAAAAGATAGTGAGATTCCTAATTAGAGTATCTTTGTCCTCGTTCGTTGTTATATATAGATTTTGGAACCGAAATAAATCGAAAAAAAAACGGAACCGGAACGGAACCGAATTGGAAATTATTTTCTAAACCGGAACCGTAACGAAACCGAAATTTTAAATTTGGCCTTGGACCGAAACCGGAACGGAACAGTTATTTCGTTTCGGTCCGGGTCCTTGCGATTAATATTCAAAATTCCTTCATATCTAATACTTCTTCATTTCATCAAAACGTATTAAGTTTTGATGCTCATTTATTTAAGCCCAGAAAGCTGAATAAATAATGCTAAAATTGCTTATGCATGTCGCCCGGTAAATCGAAAATGCATCTTTTAATTGTTTATTACGTGTTAATGCGTCGCGCTGTTGGTTATCCACCGAAATTGTGTAATAATAATTATTATATCCATTGAACGGACTAGTGTCTATATTGATTTCGACACAGATCCGAATTAATCGGGCACGATGCGTGTTTATTGCAATTTTGTTGCTCCCAAATTGTCGTCTGTTTATTATTTTCAACGCGACAGGCTTAAATATAAACGAGTAAAAGTGCAACTCGAAGTAATTACTGAAGAAAGGTTTGGGTGTTAGATATTTTGGACATTCGATAAAAACTGATGGCTATAGATAAATTGTCCCAAAGTAGTCACGTGATCGCATACAACACCAGACGGTAGTTAAAAATGTTCGCTATTAGATGTCTCGCAATGAAATTCCCCAAATTTGTAAAACTTTCCTTTAATATGTTTAACATTTTTTAGATTGTCGATGTTCAACAGAACGAACATAATCAACACGCTTGTTATGCATCGGTGCACTTTTCAGCTTTGGTTAAAATGGGTTTTGTTAATTAGAGTAGGCATCGAAACAATAACTTTTCAACTAAATGTTTCGTTTGTATTGGTCATATACCAGGTTTAATTAAGAGTCAAGCAAATTTAAATAACCATTGTTAGTTGAGGTGGTTTTTGTATTGTGTAAATAGGTTTTTTTTGTTTTTCCATTCGCGAGATCAAAAGTCCAGACCCCTGATGGCTAAAATTATAATTACAAGTTAAGTAGTTATTGTGACAGTTGTTTCGTTGACATTGGTGTCACATTGGTGTTTCCGTCTGATTGTGATTGGTTTTCTTTTGTTCTAATCAACTTTTGCAAGCTTAGAGAAATAGAAACCTTTCGAAAAGTGTGTAGGTATTGGTTTATGTTATAAATGTTATCAACTCCAATAAATAAACAAGTCTGACAAATCTCAACTGTCATTCCATAACGAGTAATTTGACGTTTCGCTGCGCCACCATCGGTAGTTAAAGGACAAAGTCCTGTCAATTCTGTCATCAGCCTTCCTGTGATCCCGATGTCCAGCTTTCATACCAGCGTTTTGGAGGCTTGCCAGCTTTGTTTCTGGGTTTTGTGTTTTGGCCCACTTTGCAATAGGGCGTTTTCATTGTATCAAAAATTTCTACAAACTGAACATTAATCTATGGTAATATATATAGGGTGTTGCGGTAAGGATGGTAAGCGGCTGAATCATGGAAAGTATATGTTGTAGAGTGATCGGAAAAAAATTTGATAACAAACTTGACGAAAAGAATTTGCTGGAAATTAATTGTCTC
>NW_026017158.1:0-3992 GCF_020466585.1 Dendroctonus ponderosae
TTTAATCAGGAGTAAATATCAGCGCTCGTCATATTTCATATATGCCAGTTTTACTCCATCAGTATTACGACCAGAAAAAAATTCGAACAAATCCACATTTACATCACTGAATTTAGGAAAATCTTCTTATATGTTAAGCGACATTATTCTATAAGTGTTTTATCCAAGGGGGGCGACAGTGAGTGCCACTTAAAAAGATTAATAACAAACAGTAACTTGCAGGATTTTAAGATTAAAGGCTTGTAAATCATTAGATCCGTCGATCTCAAATTATACAGCACAAATTAAACATAAATCGAGTTTTTTAATCTCAACAATACGGCGTTTATGAGAAAACATCTACTAAAATGCATGGAAAATGAATTGAGCACCAACACCTAAACTCATTAAGTTGATGGAAACATAATGTCCGAATTTATAATAATTTTGCAAGCAATGAACGTCCGATTTAAAACCCATTTTCACACCCTGTTGCAACTATTCAGATAAGTGCGGAAATGTAATTCCATTCTCATTCCACTTAATTGCTTTCATGAAATGGGAAATATCAACTATCCAGATTGGTGCCATTGGCCAGTCACATTAAATCAGAATTAGCTGTAATCCTAAATTCGTTATACGCATATTTGAATTTCGCTAATAAACTGGCTTGTTATTGATTTCGATATGCGTTCCAATTTACATTAAAAATATATATTCTTTTCAATGAAAGACTTATTGGAAAATTGTAGCATAGAATATTTTAAAAGCAAATTTTTATCACAAAATGTGTATTTATTGGACAAAACAGCGACTTTGCATCTTAAAGTGTTCACAAATCCTCAATTGCTGTTTATTTGAAGAATCCTTAAGGATACGAATGTTAAGGAAAACGGTTTAAATAATTAAAACTTAGCTACAAAGAACTAAAATAACATTTCGAAATATCGAAGTCATATTTGTGAATTAGGTACATATAAAATGTTATAAAGCAGGAAAAGAGGTTCATTTTGAGTTTTATTCTTGGCCTTTTGGAGGCTGCAAGAAATATACAAAAATAACATCAAGTTGAATAATCTTAAGCTCAATCACGTCATGTGTTAAATCTTTATAAATTTCCAAACCATTTAGAGATATTCCAAATTTGTGTAAAGCTGGTTCCCGGAAATCACGCGAAATAAACTGCGTATCAAACTGTATTAAATGCTGAACATGTTGAAAGCTATTGTTTTATGATATGGTGAAAATGGCAATTTGAAATTTTCTCGAAACCATTGTTTGCAAAATTTGGTAATATACTTTTCTCAATTGTTTTATGTAAATAAAGTTTGAAGTGTTTTTTCATAAAATTCTGTTTGAATCTAAAGTTGAATTTCATATGGATCCTGCAAAAATTTTTATTTCTGCCACGTATTGAACAACCTGGAAGCGTTTAACTTCAATGCTGCGTTCACAAGAAGCTTCTGTTCATATAAATTCAATTAATCACAGGGTTTTTAGCATTTAGCATCCAACTTTTACCAGCGCGTATTTTCAAACGTTATAATACTAATTTTTCTCTAATTAGGTCAGTAAGAGTTTTGACTTTTTAACATCTAGCTTATTATACCCTTGCATTTTTCGTCAGGTGTCTTTGTTGGTTTAGGACTTAAGTGGATAGTTTACGAAATGTTTTAAAATTGAATACAAATAGTAACAAATAAACAAATAACATATTTTATACAGCCCCAAAAAATCCAAGTTAATATATCTGGAGAAGAAGGGATCTTCAACAGAAAATTCCGAATACATCACTATATTATATACAATCACCAATTAGGAGCTATTTCGAAAAATTATTTTTCACGCGATTTTTAGGAAAATGTTCTATCCCACTTGTAGAGATAATTGAATAAAATTGGTGGTATGTTCTGGAAAAATTGCAGGAAACGTTGCATGACGCAAAAATAAATTATCTACGACACGTGTCGCGGATATTTTGATAAGATTGCATGGCTATGAATTTGAAAGCATTTTCCACTTTTTTTTGTGGCATTTATTTTCAGGAATTCAGGCTTGGTTCGATTCCTTCTGAAGTTGGTCCAATTTTTCAGTCATTCAATGTACGAAGGCTCCATATTCGATAAAACATAAATACTTCAAAGCGATGTTAATTGTCTTAAACCATAATTTTTCTTTTTTTTTCAACTCACTGTTTCTCTGATATTAAGTTTTTGACTCCGGCGATGGTTGCGTCAGTTCAAATTTTTCAAACTTTTTTTTTTGAGAAACCCGGTTTGCGTTCGTAATATGATTTTAATTTTCATCGTTAGAACACTGTTCAGTTTAATCGATAAGTCAATCATTGGGTTTGCATATTCAAACGCAGTTCTTCTTGTAAGGACATACTGATTATATTTACTTTGTGACTATTAACTTTGACTTGAAGAAATTTGATTTTTTTGTTAAGGCATTCTCGCAAATTTGATTTAATTTCTCCGATGATTAACTTGCTTTAAAATGCTGTAGATTATAAATGTTGTTAGGTGATACCTAACCTCCACGCGGCAAACAAAATTGATTTTAAATTGAAAAACGGCTATCGAAAAAATTACCTTTACTATATTTCTGCTCGTTCACTTTAATCAAAACCCACTATTACCATCCAAGTAAGTCTCACAAAAACTAAAATAAGTAAGTCGAATTAGAATGGCGCGCTTTTAATTTCAACAAGTGTCCAGAAATGCGGCGACGGAAATGCCTCATCCACAGCCAAAGCGTCGCGACGTTAAACTGAGTCATATCGCGTTGGATGCAAGAGATGCGACGCCGATTTTTTGCCACTGCTGAGTAGCGTCGACGCCGCCTGTTGCAATGCATGTCCAGTTTAAATTGCTGATTATCTGGACTAAGGTTTTTGTAGCATTTTCACACAGGGTGATTAGAAATTGCCGTCATTAAATATACCTTCAACTTTGCTATTGGCGACAATTTTTAAGTCAGTCAGTGTTCTAAAAGAACTACAAATAACGCGTCTTCTCTTAAAGTGCCATGCACAATCATGCGTCGGCGGCCTCCGATTTCTTATGATTGTTCTATTCATTGCTGTTAGCTTTAGCAAAGTCGCTTTTTCCTGTCCACTGGCGGATGTACCGAAGCCAAGATAGTCTTTTCCTGTCACTGCTTCATCTACCACCCGCAAACTTAACCGGCAGTATTATGCTTTAGAAGTCATATCGCTATTCCCGTACAAGTCCAGCAATTCTGAGCACTTATTAATTTCTGACACGGCCCGTCCTCAATATTTTTAGCAACCGTCTCAATACCCACATTTTGAATGATTCAATTCAATAGTTCTCCCGTTCTGTACAGGAGAATCAACCAGACATAAGATTAAATCGTTTAGTATTTGATTTTGAGGTTTAAATTATGGTCAGTGAGGAACTTGCTTAGCTTTATTAAAGCTGCTATTGCTTGATTGATCCTAAACCTGATTTGAAGTTCTGGGTCCCATTGGTCGTTCCCAATAAATGCCAAGTAGATAAGTTCTAGATTGTTGAGGCGGATTCATTTTTTTACAAACTTCTTTTTGGGTATTTCACCTCAAAAATGTTTTGCCTTTTAAAAAGACAGAATTTCCTCACGTCTTTTATTACAGATTGATAAATAGTGCTTCTATTTCGCAATAAGAACGAATTATTTATCAAAAAGTAATCAAGAACTTATCAAGACGATATCCTGCGACACACTTAGGCTCAAGCTGTAAGAGAAAATTACAATTAGTAGAGAAATTAATTTGAAAAATTATCTTGACGTTTCGATAGCTATTTTCTGGTATCGTTATCAAAAGAACCTAAATGAACCTAAAAAGAGTATGTTAATAAATTGTGTAACAATAGTAGGATAATACAGTATATGAAAATTAGCTCTGATAATTCGTCTGTGCAAATTGTCAGTTATGTGACTTTGACTTAATATCATTGTTTAAATTAATAAAGGTAATGTTAATTAATAATTTTGGTGTAAATTTAATT
>NW_026017159.1:0-4026 GCF_020466585.1 Dendroctonus ponderosae
CCTTAGCTGAGTTGTTCGCTCTTGAGCATCTATTTCTGATTAAGTAAAATAACGCGAAAGAACGGGCAGTTGGTTGGCTAAAAGACAGATCAAACTAAATGAAATGATTAACACATTCGCATTCGAATGAATCAAGCGAAATTTAATTTTCCATTCGAGAACGCAGTTGGCATCGGAAGTCTCCCTCGAACCTATAGAAGCCCGAGGGAGATGCAAGATGGCCGGCGCGTTGCTACGTGCCAAGTTGATACCTTTGCGGCTAAAAAATCAGTTTATACTGAAGCGAATCTGAGATCTCTGATTTTCTGATTGAGATTTTTTGCGTCCAAACCAGTGTCGTGCCCCAACTGGTAAGTTTTTCAAGCTTTTAGACGATGGTGGAAAAAATGTTTTTCTAACGTTGCAAGCACGAATGGCTTGTGTCTCATCCCGAAGGTGGATCCAGCAGTTAAACCAGTCTTAGTCGAAAAGCACGGGAGATCGCTTCGCCCACTGCCTCATCGCCTTTGATAATGTACACCGCAGTTGTGGACGAAACGTCAGCAAGAAGTTTCCATAGACCACGGCTTCAAAGCCCGAAAAACATTTCAAAATGTGAACTCATTCTCGTCCATATTTCTGCATCTCTTAGTATATGCAAATGCAATCTGTTGAGTTATTGCGGCGTGCCAGCCCTAATTGCCGTTCAATAAGAATAAATGTTGAATGCATATCAATTAGCTAGAATTATGGGTTTTTGGTGCGTATTGGTTGAAAGTTCCAATGCAAATAGCCTGCCTACGCACCAGAATTTCCTTAATTTGTCCGCGTCTTTTTACCGTTAGAGTCCAACAGGCATTCGGTGTTTGGAAATTAAAAATCTCGGTATAGCAACAGCAGTTACAGATTAAGTTCACGAATATAAAAGCGCACAGAAAGGTTTCGTTCTGGTGTCAGCGCACTTTGCTTCTTGCATGCAGGAAACATGCTCACTGTTTATTTCCAATATTAGACACAGAAGGTTATGAGAAAATATTGACTAACATCCAACGGCATCCAGCCTTATTTGAAATTCTAATCTGGCTTTATTCATTGTTCAAACGAAAAACCTGAATCCTCGTCAGTGTTTTTTTGCTTCGCATCAGTTGGGTTTTCGAGAAGGACTAGAATCGGTCGCACCAACTCATCTGTGTTAATGTCGCTGAATTCGCCACCTAATGTGCTTCAGACCATCGCAATTATGCAATTTGCTTTAATTTCTTCGGCTAAATCACGAATTCCGTCCATCACATGCTGCCTGCAGCTGTTTCGGTTACGAGGCAGACGAGATGGACTTGTCAAAAATCCAGTTTGAATTATTAATTCTGCTAATAATGAGTTTTTAATGAACGCAGTAAAGTTCAAAGATGTGAAGAGTTTAATTTGTTTCAACGGGGCGTTGCGACAACCGCAAATTGATTCGCTCAAACTCACTGAGCTTGAGCTTTCGTTTGCTCCACTGTAGCTCCAATTTGGACTCTCTTCCGTTTCCAGAATTAATAGCCATTCTTGAACGCTTTGGAACAAGTTAATCAATCAATAACATTTGGACAGTCCGTAAACACGCTGGCTTATGATAGTGTATTAACAATTCGAGTGGCCCAACCGCCATCTATTCAAATATTTACTCGCCAGTGCGGCACTTGTATTCTGATATGTCATCGTGTAAATGGACAAGAATGGCCTGCAGGAATTCGGTGCTTAAAATGTACGATGCACTCGAAATGACCACCGAAGGCACCAACATGGACAGTTTCTAGTAGCTTTTAACTGCGTTGGGCTGGAAGTTTTTGCTCGATTTAATGCAGGTTTTCCTGTACACCTACATCTTAATTTGATTGACTTAAACCTTTAAAATGTCGGGAAATTCTTTGGAAAAACTCCATAAAAGCAAATTCAGAAGCACACGCAAAAGATGTGTCTTTTGCGTATGCTCATATTACTCGTATTACCATGCAGAGATGTTTATGAGTAAATTGCTCACAACGTGGCGATCGTAAAATCACCCGCAGTTTTTTAGTAGAGCAAAATCGGCAAAAATCAAATACTTCTGGAAAATTGCCTGACGGTGACTCAATATCCAAAATTTTTTCACATTGAACGTACTTTTGTCTACAAAATACACTCAAAACATTCGTTCCAGCTTCGCCGGTTGCTGAGCAAATAAATCCCAAAGTGAGGCCTGCTAAGGTCAAAAACCTCAAATTCTATGGCAATCTAAAAAATCTTGAAAACTGCCCGTTGGTGACTCAATTTCCAAAATTTCGCCACATTTATAGAACACCCCTTGCTCTACGAAATTTATGCAAATGTGAATTTCTAACTTTGCAAGTTTTTGAGCACACAAATGTGAAACTACGACCCGTTTATTTAAGCGGCTACTTTTCGCATCCAAATTTGAAATTTTCTTGAAAATTGTCTGATGATGGCAGAAACCCGAAACGTTTAACAGTTATAGTGCAGACTTTGCTCTGCAAGATTTATTCAAAAGTAACTCTCTCAGTGCTCTAGTTCTTTAATAAACAAATGGCAAATTCCGATCAGTCGAAACAACCGCGTAAACCAAACACAAATTTGGGAAAATTGTCAAATATTGCCTGCAGATGACTGAACATCGAAACTTTGTTCACTTATAAGAAGGATTTTGCCCTACAAAATGCATCTAAAATCGACCTTCTCACTTGGCAAAGGACAAAGAAAATAAATGCTAAACTCGTTCTGCAAAAACCATCACAGAAAACGATTTTGAAAATTTTTTGAAAATTGCCTGATTACTGAAAATCGACATTTTTCACTTGGAAAGCATACGTTGTCCTACAAACTCACATAACACATACTTAAGTATACGCAAAAATCATAAAAATTCTTGAACATTTTCTGGTGATGACTGAAAATCGAAACTTTTCGCGTGTATAGAATAGATTTTACCCGGGGAAATACAAACAAAAGATACTTTTTCGGTGTACGAGTTCCTGAATAAATCACTGCCAAACTCCGGTCTGCAACATCAACCTCATAAGCCGAACGAAAATTTGGAAAATTGTCAAAAATTTCCTGACGATGACTGAACATCGAAACTTTGTTCAGAACGAAGAAGAGACTACCGGAGAAAATCCATGCAAAAGCGACTCTTCCATTTGCTGAATAAATGAAAGCCAAAATCCGGAATGCAAAACATCAACCTCATAAAAAAATTCCTTCGAATTTTGAAAAATTGTCAAAAACTGCCTAATGAGGACAGAAGATTAAAACTTTGTTCACTTATAGAAGGAACTGTTCCTTGTCAAATGAGCCTAAAATAGAATTTCTCGCTTTGCAAGATGCAGAAAAATAGCTGCTAAACGCCTGCCTGCAAAAATGGCGGCAAAAGCACACGATTTTGAAAAATTATTGAAAATGCCCTGATGACGGCTGAGAATCGAAACGTTTTTGACTTAGAGAGCAGACCCTACAAGCTTGATGCAAAAGTGACCAACTTTTCAACTTTCTAAGCAAGGAAACGTCGAACTACAGCCTGGTTTCATATCGACAAAAGCACATAAAACTTTGAAAAATTCTTGAAAATTTTCAAATGATGACTGAAAATCGATACTTTTGCGTCTAATAGAATATACTGTGCCCGGTCAAATCCATGGAAAATTACCCTCAGTTCGTTAGTTCCTTAATAAATAAACACCAAACTCCGGTCTGCAACATCAACCTCAAATGCCAAACCCAAATTTTGAAAAATTGTCAAAAATTACCTGATGATGACTGAAAATCGAAACCTTGTTCACTTATAGAAGGGACTTTGCCCTATAAAACCGTCGCAAACCGGACTTTCTCCCTTCGCAAGTTACAGAGGAAATGGATGCCAAACTCCGGCCCGTAAAAAACAATTGACACGTTTGTGAAATTTGAAGAAAAGATCGACACAACAGTAGCAAAATGTGCCTTTTTGGGCCAATCGGTACAGAAAACTTCAAACACTCTATCAAGCTCTATTGGCGGAAATTTGCAAATCCAATT
>NW_026017160.1:0-3260 GCF_020466585.1 Dendroctonus ponderosae
TTTTGTTGCGAGGATCATTTTAATAAAAGTACGAACAAAAAGCTAATGATGTGGCAAATAGAATATGCCTTCGATCGTACTTTGTGTTCTGGGCAAATTCTACCCAGGTGCACAAAGAACCCTCGCGTTTCAATTCCACATATCCAATAAAACCATATTGTTCTCGTGATTAAATTAAACAAACGAATATTATTTAAACTTATTTATTATTTATGGACAATGTTATAAAGTTATATCGAGAATTCAAAATATTTTCTTATCGTCTATTTTGGGTGAGCAAATATTCAAAATACCCAAACATACCAATTGGATTCATTCAACAGAAAGCTCCGATTTTCATTCATGGTAACATTTACGCCACTTTACTATTCCTTCGATACCGGTTTTATTGCGCATAGAAACCGGTTTAGAAGACTCCGACGGTCACGTGGTTTAAAATTCCTTGGGCAAACCCACTCTCTATTGGCCGTAGTCGGATTCCACGCATTCCGACGAAGGTCTCAACGGCGCGTTTCCCAATATTCAGGTCTCCCCATCGGCCATCTGATGAACGAAGATTCCGCAAATTCTTCGGGAGATTCTTCACGTTCTAGATGTCATCAGTTAGAAAACCAGATTGGAGATGTCAAAGAGTAAATGTCAAAATGATAGAACTTAGCCACATACAGGGTGTTTTTCTCGCCCAATTCCAAATCTATTTTATAAGTTCGCTAATTTCTGTGAAAAATATCCGCATGAACAAAGTCCAGTTGACCCAAAAATTGCCACTTTCGCCATGGCAGCTGAGAGTGACTGTTCTTAAAAAAAGATGCGGCAAAATAACCATATGAAAACGATAAATTGGAATTATTTCGAAAACTAAACACTTTTGGAATAGAAGAAAAAGGAAAAGTTTAATCAATATTGGTTACTAACTGAAAAACAGTTGGAAATCAATATAGAATATTTATATCAAATGGGCCTAGAACTTTAGGAATAGTGCAATAAAAAGTACGACATTCCAATTAAAAAAAGGTAAGTTTGAATTGAATTTGGGACACCCCGTATCAATTTTTACTATCTTCAATTTTTTTGGGAGGTTTTTTTTATGGAATTCAAGTGTTACAGTAGTTCAAGTTGTTGCAATAAATTTAATTCTCCAAAATTATATTTTCTTAAATTTGTATTTATGATACCTATACTAGTGCTGTTGGTTCTAAGTCTAATGTTATTTCTGTTAATGAAAAATTTCACCCATATATTCGTGGACAAATATAACTTATATAGTTATGCATTAATTTCCTTTTAATAAAATAATTTATCTCTTAAACATACACCATGAGTGCATGGCGAATGTGGACGTTTAACGGTTGGCAATTTGGTGAATGTTGCGATCCATCTATGTATGTTCACATTCACTAAATTTCGGTACATGTAAATCCGAGAAACAAACTTTTTCAAAACTTTTCGCTACTGTAAGTCCAAATATCCACATCTATACAGGGTATCTCCGAAATGCCTGTACAGCGCTTAACCACAAATTATTGTAATAAGTAATTATTGTAACAAGTAAGCTATTATATACCGAGAACTTTTAGATATAATGTGCAAGGTATTTAATAGCCTTCTCTACCGAAGATAACAGATAAAAGTTACAGTGAGTTTAGAACTGAGAATGGCTGGAATCTCTTTTGAACTTATAGAGGTGGGCAAACAAAAACTAATAAAAAACGTAAACATCTTTCATTATTTACCTAGGGACTTTTTTATTATTTTTATTGACCTAGGAGGAGAAATATAACTTCTCATTTGGGAAATAGAGTAAATAATAGTGACTTCTCAGCTTAGTAGTAAAAAAATATATTTTTTTTCTGCTAATAGCTGCCTGGAGTTAACGAGTTATAACTCATCGGTTAATGAGTCATAAATCATTTATTAAAGCGGATTAAAGGTTTACCARWTCCGAGACTGGAATTTTAACATCTAAAAAAAGATCAAMATTTTTTCATGCGAATGAATAAAAAACGGCCATTTCGSGCTCGGMAGCGGTGATCAAAATAAAGCACTTTTCTCTACGGTTCATTTGTTTTACTTTTACGCACATGTACAAAGTAAATGTGACAAATTGAACGTGTCACTGTCATAATACGTTTTAAAGTATTTTCTTTAAAAAGTAACCGATGGGCTTGATCGTAATTGAAAGTTTACTTACAACTTGTAAATTATAACTCTGTTACAAGTTCAGTCTCAAAGTTGTTCAAAAGGTTTATTTTTCTGCGCTCGCCGATGTTTCCACAGGCAAAGCATGATCTTTTTAAATACCGCAAATGACATGCAAAATATGCATCTTATACAGACACAATACCGCGAAAGCAGCACTTCGATTTTCAACACTCATTGTTTCACTTGTATATGCTTACAAAAGTACGCATTTAAAAAATTACAAACGTCAAAACATGACAATTTCAAAAATGGCATTGCCATCAAATTTTACATATGAAGTTGCTGTCTTTTACTTTTGGCTATTTTTATTTATTATAACTTATGATTCGTGTTATGTCCTTTTTTCGAACACCTGCGGATTGACACCCTCGACTTTGTATCGGGTGTCAAACGCCGTCGTCGTTCGAAAAACAACACTTTTCGCCGTGGTATCGAAAACTACTATGATGAGTAACGTTTTACTACTTTCTCCAAATATTTAAATAAAAAAGATCAGCTAGATTTTTCCCCGCAACAGAACTGAGTCCAAAGAAAGTCCAAACTGAACGCGTCCAAGACGACGCGTTTTCTTATAGTCGATCTGTAATTTTTTTTGCAGAAAAGGCTCAGTTTGCCAGTATTTTACAGTAACACGCGGTTTTTCTGTTTAGAGACAGTGTTGTTTAGAAATATTGACCTAAAAGTGAAGAAACCCCAGTTTTGAAGTTTCCAAATAAATTATTATAAACTTTCGTTTTTCTTGTTCGGGGTTAAGAAGGCTAGTATTCCAATAAAATGTATCTAAAAATTTTTCACAAAAAATATCTGAAGATTGTCAGCATTTTTAAGTAGAACTAAAAAATAATTAGTTTTTTTGCTTGAAAAAAATGCTTATCAAAACTGGAAAAAGGACTCGAAATTTTAAGGAAAGTTTAAACATCTTCAGAACCATGAGGGCGGCGAATTTTCCAAATTATTTTTTGTAAACTTTTGCTCTCTGGTCGTTTTTCAAGATAATCTTAATAACTGTCGGTGAAAAACTAAATAAAATTATTTGATTTTTGAGCCAAATTCGAAGC
>NW_026017161.1:0-4046 GCF_020466585.1 Dendroctonus ponderosae
AACAGCAATTCGAAATTTTCACTGTCTTTTTAGGACACTTGACTCGATAGACGTGGAAAGTTTCACAAAAATCGTCAAAAGTACTGATTTTTTCCAGTTTGGTAAATGTCGGTCTTGAAAAAATGTTTGTCCTCATCTGCGCCCTCCTTTAAAAAAAATCTAATCTTCCAAACTAAAGCCAGTAGCAACCTGAAATTTTTACCATCTCTCTGAGACACTTGACTCTACAGATACTGAAAGTTTCATAAAAATCTACCCCTTTTCTGATTTTCTCAAGTTTAGTAAATTCGGTCTGAAAATAAAGGTTTTCCTCATCTGCGCTCTCTTTTTTGAAAATTCGAATCTTCCAAACTAAACCCAACAGCAAGTTGAAATTTTCGCTATCTTTTTAGGACACGTGACTCGATAGACCTTGAAAGTTTGATAAAAATCGCTCAAATATCCGAATTTTTCCAGTTGATTAAAAATCGGGCTCCAAGGAGGGTCCAAAAGAGCGCAACTTTGACGTTGAATAGTCATCACAGTTTAACTATTACATCTGGCAATTACACCTTATAATTATTATAAGGTTTCGCTCTGAAATTTCCACCCTTCCAAACTAGCTTGTCTACATCTTAGATCTCCCATTACATAATATGGCCGTAATTAGTAACAACGCCAAATTAATCTGTACTAAGTGGCAGGAAAACAGTCCTGCCCCTGATAATTAGTGAGCCAACTGAACCAGACTTGATGAAAATTGCATTTCTATCCTACGAAATAATGGTTACGCAAACATAATTATTAAGCGTTGTCTTATGAGCAGCATTAAATTATATTTTATATCCAGGACAAGAAGAAATGTCTCGCGCCCACATTAAATTAATTGGATATCGAAAATAGAACTAGAAGCAATCTGGTGAGTGGTCAGGAAGAAGTTTTCGCACCTATGAAACAACACTAATTTAAAAAAAAACAAGCTTAATCGAGTGTACGATTTGCCTCATTTGTCAAACTATGCCACTTATAAAACATTTCCATTCTCAAATTCCATTGCTTTGTTGTAAATGCACATGATAAATAGCCATCATCATTCATGTAGCGGCGCAACGAAAGCAGTTTCTTTGCAACCGACCAATTCAGCGCAGGGAATGCATTTTAAGACGGATTATGATAATTTAAAGGAAAATTTCCCAGCTAATCTTACCGCTAATTCCCTCTTAAAACGGCCACACAAAGGCCACTATAAAATCTATTGAAACCTGCAGCTTTGGTTGCGCTTTATTTCTAATTAAAACTGACTAATTTATTATTTGCCTAATCTACTGGAATTCCTAATGTTATCGAGCGTAGATATGAACTAACACAGAATAATCGCGTTTAAAGCACCAGGGGAAAGTTGAAAACAGTAATATTTCCCAATAAAAATGGAATCGAGTAAACTTTTCGAAAAGTGCGCTTTTGTCGCCCACCAAAGAAACCGATCAGTGAAAAATTCTCTGTCTCTGCACTCCACGAAATGTGCACGCTCTGTCGATCTATTCTTTTACTGGCTCATAAAACATAAAAAAATAAAAGTTTGAAACGAATTTTCAATTTTATGTGGATTTTTCAAATCAAAACCTTGCGGCCTTATGGGCCAGATTGTTTAATTTTTAACTAATTGGAACATCGAGGTAATTTTTGCAAGAGCCGCCAGATTTCAGCATATTTTTGATTCGAAGCAAACTAGCACTCAATTCTAGAGCTGAATGAGAAAAAAGAGTGTTTCACGAATCTATAGAAATGTCTAAATGCTTCCAACCCTGCAGGCAAATTAATGTTAGTTCAAACACGCAGCCAATGTTTTTCAGAATCGTTAAAATCGCAATAGAATCGGTTGAATGTAGACGTTGTTTTAGTTTATTTGGTGATTTAATTGTGGCACATTTACCAAATGCTTTTTGGAGCATTTCGTTATTTTTTGATGGAGTTTTCCGCAATTCCATATGGGAAAAAGTTAACGAAACGTGCCGCTCAAACACCCTCGAAAATATGAGCTGACCCTAGGGCAGACAGATTAATTAGCAGCAATTCTAGCAGAAGATGCTGGAAAAAGGTTTTTGTGACAGACACCCAAAACGCTGCTCTGCATTTTTTGACAAAGTTTGCAGCGCGAAAAGTGAAACTGGGTTTCTATAAATCGGCTTAGGTGTAAAAACGTTAATTTTGCACAATTAACCAGCACTTAAGAAAATTGTAAAAAATGAGAAAATTTCCACCTGCTGAGCGTGATATCACTTCTTTGTCCGCTGAAATTTTCGCGTTTCTACTTCAACCGGTTGGGAAACTGTGATTTTTTGAAAGAGTTTCTGCAGATGTGTAACAATATTCATTTTAGACCCGCGCTTGCAGAATTGCCAAATTTCAGAATTTAACGACAATTTATCAAAAACTTCCAGATTTTGAGCCTCTATGGTCTGCTATATCTGGAAAAATCAAGGCTGCAGGTCTCTAGCTGCGAAATGATGATTTTTTAACGAAACCTTGCAAAATATTCAGTTTTTATAAACGACCAGAATTCATAAAGTTGCCAAGTTTAGCAATTTTATGAGAATTGAGCGAGTTTTTCCGCAATTTGAGCAACATGCCCATGCTTTATGTTGTAAAAATTTCAGCTCTCTACTAGTTCAGTCTTTAAAGATATGACGTTTTAAAAAGCACCTTGCAGATGTCCAAAAACTCATTTAAAGATCCGAATTTACACCATTGCCAAATTTTCGAATCTGATGCCAATTGAACGAAAACTGCCACTTTTTGAGCCTCGATTGTCTGCTATTTTCTTTAAAATTTGCAACTTTGCAATTGCTCCGGCTTATAAAATATGAATTTTTAAAACCTGCTTGCAGATGCATGTTTATAATCATGTAAGAACTTACATTTACAAACCGTTTCGGGAACTCAGAATTCGGCTTGAACAACTCAAGTAATCCTCAAAACACAAATCTTTAATATTTAGGTTTTTTTAAGTTTCTACTGAATGCGGCTGCGGAAAAGTGAAATTTTGAAGTCGAACTTGCAGTTTTGTGAACATTTTATTTTGTATTCCGCATTTGCAAAGTTGCCACATTTTAAGATTTAACGTTAAATGAAAGAAAATTTGACGAGTTTTACCCCTGAACGTCTACTTTATCGAGATTCGAAGTTATGAGTTTCTAAAGGAGAGGTTGCAAATGTATGCAAAAATTTATTTTCGGATCCACATTTACACAGTTGCCAAACTTTGCAATATAGTGCGAATCCAGCGGAMAAATGCGCTGGTTGAGGCTCTAGTGCCTGCTATATTGCACAAACACTTGCTTTAACCTTTTTCTGGGATAGAAATCTKAATTTTTRTAAGTGAGCTTGCAAATGTGTGAAAATAGTAATTTTAGGGCCAGCATTGACAGCGCTGCCAATTATGCGAACTTASTGAGAATTGACCAATTTTTWTACAGGTATKAGYTCCAAATGTCTGCTTTATTTKTTGCAAATTTCAGGTTTCCMCTGGTTCTGCCTTAAAAGATATAAAATTTTAAAAAGAGCGTGCAGATATATGAACATTTTCGTTTATTTKTTGCACAACCAGCATTTARAAAATTGCAAAATTTTAAAATAGTCCACAAAATGAACGAAAATGTCTGCTGTTTGAGCCTCAGATGTTCTGTAAAATTCTCAATGTTCTATTTCGCCTGGCTTATAAAATACGAATTTGTAAAAGTGGGCGTGTTTATGTATGAAAATGAGAATTTTCATTACCAACATTTACAGCGTTGTCAAAATTCCGAAATTGGACTAAAGTGCGTGGAAATTCCAACAATTCGAGCACCTAATGTTGGCTATAGGGTGTGAAAATTTCAGTTTTTGAATTGAGTTGCCTCTGAAAATATGAATTTTTAGCGCAGAGCTTGCAGGTGACTGAAAATTTTCACTTTAGAACTAGCATTTGCAAAGCTGCCAATTTTCAAAATATAGTGCAAATTTCACCAAAATTTTTTCGTTTCTGCCCTGATTGATTGCTTTATACTGTAAAAACTCCATTGTAGCAC
>NW_026017162.1:0-19056 GCF_020466585.1 Dendroctonus ponderosae
TTCGGAAAGTCCACTTTCTGGGTGACAACTATAACACAAAAATAATAGGAAATTTTGTTCGAACAATTAAATTAAATGTAGCGATCTTGGGTTGAAAATAATAGAACTTCAGATAAGAGTTGCCTTTCGATTGATTGATTTTCCTCGATGACCTCAAGACACTGACACCTTTTACCTTCGAACGTGTAGAATCGACGTGTCGAAGTTTTCACTCGTTCGAAGAATCATGAGATCTTGTAATGAGTTGGGGGATACTGAGGAATATTTTTTCAACTGTGCGCTTTTAGCGCTCTGGGGGAGGCTGGACTCTGGCGAACCATAGGTATATGTATGTTTCTAAATATAATAATTGTGTTCAAATATTCGATGTATTATACGTGGCGTTGTTATATGGGCTCAAACTGTAAGTGGCTTAAAGTTAGCGAGTGACCCTAAACAAACAAAATAAATTTGTTGGACATGTCCGCTGTTAATCACTTTGGGCAAAAACCGAAACAAACCTTCGTAAGTTTCTATAGAACTTCACTAAGAACAATTCATAGGTTAACCTTTAATTGGAAAGTGACCGGCACTTAGGAAATGTAATTTCAAAAACTGTTGCATATGAGAGAACTACACTGAAATAACCGCTGTTAACTCTTTAAGCACAATTAAATGAGAAGTTTGCACTGAACGACACACCACTAAACAGGACTTTGTTAACGAAATAACGGAAAAGACAACATGTCAATGTAGGAAACGGAAGGATGTTGGTAATTGCGGTCATTTGAAAGACAAAAAATAATATAATTGCTCAGCAAAACTTTATAAGTTTATTAACTTATTTTTTGCTACCCAAAATGATTCCGTCATACTTCTGTTGGAACCATTTCATAGCGTCCTCCTTAGTAAGTCGGTGGGGGAAACCAACTTTACCTTGTTTCCTCCTTCTATGTGCTACATTGAATCCGGGTCTTCCCAACACGACGTAGAAGTCCAAACCGTAAATTCCTATGCTGGGGTCATATTTAATACCCAAGTCGATATGCTCTTGGATACCAAACCCAAAGTTTCCGGATGCTTAAGACATAAAAAAACATTTTTAGGTAATTTAGATTTTGAAGCCCACAACAGAAAAATACAGGAATCTCGATAATTGGACGAAAATCCGAAAAAATAAAAGGTTTTACCTCAGACTACAAAAATAGCCAAAACATCATGTCTTTGATAATTGGAGAATATAGAATTTACTTTAATAAACGCTCTAGTATAAAAACAAGTTTAAAAGCTCAACTTTACAAAATAGACATACCTGAGAAATTGTTCCTTCGCAACTCGTATTCTCGAACTTTCAAGCCCCTTTCTAAGATTTCTTCTGCCTTGGCACCTCTAATGGTACAGTGAACCGCAATTTTTTCATTACGACGAATGCCGAAGGACCTGACAGTCAATCTGGCCTTTGAAAACACAGGCTGTTGACCGGTAAGCTGTTCCAGTACCTGGAGAGAATGAACTCATGTAAATATGCAAAAGCAGCCAGCCCAAGTTCAGTTTTCCAGAGAAATCGGCTGGTAAAGCTCTTACCTTGGCTGCTCTGGTAAGCCTGTCTCCACTTTCGCCTACACAGATGTTTAGGCAAAGTTTTCGAATGTGCAAGTCCCGCATTACATTTTTGGACTTATCCTTCACTTCCTTCCTCTCCTTTTTGGTCGTTTTAGCAACGGGCTGCAATAAAAGCAACATTTTAGGTTAGATTTTTTGCAACAAATGTAATCTAGTTGCACCTTAAGAAACGTAGTTTCTCATCTAAATTGTTAAAAAAACATGTGATTTTATGTGGTTTAGGAAATCAACCACAAAATAGCTAGTTTTAGTTTCTACACTACACGTAAAAACATGTAATTTGACAAAATACCCTAAGTCCCAGCGAAAAAATATGAAATAGAATAAATAGGTCGAAATACTTTCTCGTTTTCCATGATAAATTTCACAATTTTCCCAGTTAATTTAATAAGATGAATTAAGAATAGAAATCAAAAATAAAAATTAGTACCTACCGCCATTGTCACTTTTATCGAAGAAATGCTAATCGGTTTTGTCAAAAACGTCAACAAATGAAAACCTACAGAGTTGCCAGCGGAGTTAAGCGTTGTCAGCTTGTGCCGGGAGGCGAATTCGATTAGCATCCGCACACCTCAGCCACGCACGCACCAAATGAGCACTTGCATATCTGGAGATATTTCCTACATGCATAAAACTTCTACCTATTCAAATTAATAATTAGTTATCATTTCATTAAATTACCGATTTTATTGGCCTTCTGGTGTATAATTTTGGGACGGGATTGGTTGGTTGCTATGGCGAGCTTAGAAATTTGATTGATCGAATTTATTTTATTGCGCTACGATAGAGTAACTTAAACAGTTTTCGTATTTAATTGTCACGCTAAAATGTCTTCAAGAAGAAGTACTGAAATTATTGAAGATCTTGAACCGCAAGTTACTTCTTCTGATCCGAATGAGCGCAAGCTGGCCAGGCGGTTAAGAATTGAGCGCAGATGGGAAGCGTTGAAGAAAAGGTTTGATTTTTTAATTTATTACAGGAATAGAATGTTAAAATTATCAGTTTTTCAGTTCCAAAATATACACGGTGACTCAAGTACGAAAAAATGAGTTCAAAAGTTGCTTGCAAAATTATTAACGAATGCATTTCACCGTAGATTTCCGGTTGGATTCGGGTCAATTAAAAATTCAAATGTTAACTTATATGGCAAAATTTGAACACCATTTTACGCACTCACTCAAAAGTTCCACAACAGTTAAGAAGACTGGAAATTTTTGTTTTTCCAGTTAAAATCCGTCTTGTTTATTCGGAATTAGTCTTCGTTGTATATGTGCTTACAATATTATTGTTGTAGCAAGCAAAGTGTTCAACAGGTAGACAAACTGGTGCAAGGCGACGAGGAATTTAACGAGATACAAATTCAGTTAAAGAAAAGCGCGGAATTATTGGAAAAGTTTCTAATAGAAGGTAAATTAAAACATGTTGTCTTTTACAGGCTTCCTTGACCCATCCAAGTTATATTTTATTTCACAAATCCGTGCAATGCATTTTTTTTCAAATTAACAAATAAGCAAAATTTCACTGGCTCCTTACAGGTGAAGAATATATTACGAACGTTCGAGTGGCGAATGATTCCAGAGAAGTGGACAGAAGGGAATCAGAAGGATTAAACAAAGAAAAGATTTACGAACAATTAGATGAAGAAGCGCAGGCCGCTAGTGAGCTTTTCAACAACATTGCCAACAAATGGGCGGTAATGATCATTAAATAAAATTATACTGAGAACCAGTGAATAAAATGAGTAGAAACTCGCCTGTTTGCCAAGATATTTTAGTGCAAAAACCCCCAATAAAAGAAAATTTGCAGTCAATTCAACGCCAAAACGATCCTCTGCAAATAAACGAAGCTATAATGGAGCAAAAGGAGAAATGTGACTTGTTGATCAGTCAAAAGGATGGAATAATTGCGATGTTGAATGAGGAGCTGCGAAATGCTGACAAACAATTCGCTAAAGATCAAAGAAAACAAATGGAAGATGTCAACACTCTATCACAAAGAATTGAAAAGCAGGTAAGTTCGGTCCTTTAACCAAGGGTTTAACCTTGGAATACTAATACTTGAGACTAGTTGAACCATACATGCTCAACTGATGCAGATATCGTTTATGAGACGCGCATATCGAGAAGAGCTCAATATACTGGAAAATGTAATACAGCATGAGAGAGAAGCGCTAATTGAAGTGACCGATAAGAAATGGGAAGAGTTATTTAGAAAGCGTGAAAATCAAGAAATATCCAATAGCAAGGCAAAGTTTGAGCAAGTTGAGGAGTTTGATCAAAGAATGGAGTCACTGCGAATGGACTTTCAGGTTTGATAGATCAGTGAAACTTGGAGTCTTCTTCAAAAAAAGTGTAGGAGCATTTTAGGGAGACCAAGATTAAGTTGGAGAACGACATAGAAGAGCTTCAACGGGAATTGGAGAAAATCAAAGCTCTGGCATTGCTTAACAGTGAGAAGCTGGATTATAACTATCAGATCCTTAAAAAGAGGGAGGATGAAAACATTATAATAAAATCCCAGCAGAAGAGGAGAATGAACAAATTGCAAGACGTGATCAACGGCCTGAGAACGAAAATTTCTGAGTACGAATCCCGCATGTCAAATAAAATTAAAAAACTGTCCGAGAGTATTAAGAAGTTGCATAAATCCATCATTGATGTAAGCACTTAATGTTTGATTATTAGAGTTGAACAAACCAGGAATTTTCCACAGGTGGAAGCCAAAGCTGACCACTTTGCCCACGTAAACGACGAGAAGTTCCACATGCTATGGGAAATGAATAAAAACCGCACTTTGGCAGTTTTGAAGAAAATTCTGGACACCGATAAAATTCTCTACGAGCAGCAGATGGGACTCGAATGGGACCCACCACAGAACTTTATCGTCGACAAAAAGTCATTGCCGAGTTACCGGTTGGCTGTTAATAATGTGCCTGCAGAGTTTCTACACGGTAAAAATGCATTATCGTAGAGCAATTGATCTTGTTTCTGATTTTTTGCTACTCTCAAGTACCTCTTATCACAAAGAAAGTTGTTCCCATGTAAATCGCAATTTAATAGCGTTACAAACTTTGCGTCTGCTTCATATACATTTTTGTCGACACAGATGGCAAGTCGGTAGAGTCGAGATCAGTAGGACAAATACTGTCCGTCCAAACCATCTTCCAAGATAGCGAATCTTTAGATTCCAATCTGCAGGATAACAGCAACTACATGAAGGTATTAAAGCACATATTGACTCGAATCTCGGACAAATCGGGATTTTTGGCTGAAAAACGTCTCAAAGAGCTCCTGAAGGGATATACGGACGATCAGAAGAATATCGTCCGATTGGATAATGTTTTTGCTGTGAGTGGTTTCATTTACTCACGTTTTGGTCTTAATGCAACTTTCAGCGCTGAAAAATTAAATAGCACTCTATCAATTGTAGTTTTCCAGCCGCAGGAATTAAATATTTTTATTTATTTATTATTTATTTTTTCTTAGGCGATCGGCATTCAAGGCATTGACTATATCAATGTTTTGTTTAAACATTTCCAACCATACACGTATTGTCCAGTTTGCCAGGGATCAATGGGAACTTCGGCTTCCCGTATTGATAGTAGAACTTCAGCCTCATCTCAAATTTCATCGATATTTTCTAGTAAGTTTTCCAGACAAATGAGTATATTTTGAATAAATACATTGAAAGGGAAATCACATGCCAACGGAACAACTTAAGTGGATTATCGCCATTCCTTTCAAAAGAATTGAATAGTCTAAAAATGGGGAAAATCGAATGAATTGCATTCTGCTCATTTTATTCAGTACAGTTTGCCTCTTTAGGATTTGGAGATGCCTCAAATTTCTACATACCAGAACTAGACGATGTTATTGATGCCATTCGCCAGCCTGATGTGGTGCTTGGTTCCATTATTTCCCAATTGGTTAACACTGAGGATCTGGCAGAAGAACCAGACTCCGTGTCTGAGGCGTCCGAACATGAAGCCATTGAAGATATTTGCGGAGTGGCAGGTTTGGAGCAATAGTGAGTCGCTTAAAATGAGAATGAAGGCGAAACTGCAAAAATGTTAGCTTTGCAGATAAAACTAAGGATAAGGTGAAGGCAGTGTCATCCAAAAAGAAAATATCCAGCATGCGATTAACTGATTTATCCGCCTGCCAGTTTCGGCACCCTTTGGTGATTAGTCCTGTTTATGTGCTAAGGGCTTTAAAGGAGTTTGTTGCGTCTTATTATGTGCGCACGTCCGGGTAAAGTTTGGATACTGAATAGACCCCCAATGGGTCACTAATTTTATGCTTATTGGCCCAGAGTTCCTACCACTGGAGCCAGATTAGAGAAGAAACGATTAACCATATCGAGATATTTAACAGAACGTGACATCAAAACCTACTGGGAAAAGTTCAGGCAGAATTTCGGCGAAGACCGTGTGAGGGTTTGGAACGCTCTTTTGGAAGGCCTGAAGAAATATCACGAAATTCTGAAAGGTTTTTGCTGGATTATCCATTCAATTTCAATGAGGGGCCAAGAAGGTGTAGGTTTTTAGATCGCCGGACGATTTGTGATGACGTAATGCGACTTCGCAAAGAGAATGCTGAGCTTAAGCGACTTCTGGCCAACTATTTGGACCACCACGAATTTTTGACTCCGACGTGCGCCAACGACAGGAACCCGTAATAAAACCCACTGGGCCAATTAAATTTTTTATTTACATTTTTATTACTTCCATTTATACTCAACACGTAATTAAAAATATTTTATGTGTCCTTGATAAAGCATTATTCGAGTACTTTCCTTGCTTGGATCTTTACCACATTTATATAAAAACTGTAAAACTTGTAAAGAGATAATGAACATTGAACATCAAGTATACCACGTCAATTAGGTAAATACATTGGCACCTAATATAGGTTTAATAAATACAACATAGACTTGTTATAAAATGAAGCAGATTTTCAGATTTCGAAAAATTCCTTATTCTAGCTAAGCTGTGATTAAGACGAAAATAGTGTTTGATGATTGATGAAAAGCCGCAAACATTTAACATTCAATCTATTGGGTGTCGGATAGTAAATTAAAAGTAATTTTTGTCTTTCAACCTTTTAATAAATACCGGCTCCATGTCTTCGTCTTCCTAAAAAAATAACTGTCTCTGTTAATCGATTCAAACGCTCATGGAAACCTACCGGAAAATACGAAGGAGCTTCGATCTCAACAGTATTCTGAGTAACTCCCTCCTTGCAAGTTAACCAAAACGTTTCCATCAGTCCTTTACCCTAAAACATTCGAAAGTTTAGTTTTTAATTTTGTCTAACCTGATAGGGAAAATTTACTTTCACTTCCACTAGTCCGCGTTCTTCGATCTTGTACCCGCCAATTGCATCCAGGGCTTTTTTCATTTCGAGGCTTATATGGATCTTTGATGCTGAAATGTAACTTTCATAAATTTGAATGATTTTCCACCAAATTTTCTCAAAGTTCTCTAGTTACTTAAAAAAATATATGTTACCTACACCCGTCGATTCCATTCTCGAAGCTGTATTTACGGTGTCTCCAAATAGGCAATATCTTGGCATTTTAGACCCAACTATCCCAGCCACTACTGGGCCTGTATGGGCTCCAGATCTAATAAATTATTCAGGTTAAGAGCGAAAATTTCCCATAAAATCATTTGTCGATTTCAAACCAAAAAAATGTCTTTAATTTGAATGCACTACTAAAACCATGCTTTCATCATAAATAACGCACTAAATTCCAGCAGCTAATTATTAAATGTACAACATTATTTGCTAACATTGCTAAAAAGATACTATTTTCTATAAATACGTACCTAATTTGAAGCTTTTCGGATTTTCTGTGCGGGATTTTAAAATGCCTGGAACCTGCAAGTAGATCCAAAGCCATACTGGCTATTTCCGATACGTGCTTATTGCCTGAAAATGAACAAAATAAGCTGCTGATGGATTAATTATCTGGAAAAAAATACCATTTTTTACAGGCAGCCCAGAAGCCACCATATAAGAATCGCCAATCGTTTCCACCTTGTACACATCATAACATTCAATACGAGAGTCAAACTGCTTGTAGATTTTATTTAAGAATGTTACCACCTGAAATTGGTTGGATTAGCAGGATTATCAACCGGAAGGAAGATTTGGGATTTTCACCTCGAGTGGTGTGCTGATGGCTGCAATTTCCGTAAACCCAACTATATCACTAAAATACACTGTGACCGACGCATAATATTCGGCAGGTACCTAGAAAAGCATTAAATTAATTATTTTCGTGCTTAATATCGTTAGTTAAATTAAACCTACTTGTCTGGTTTGCTTAAGTTGGGTCGCCACACTCGGAGGAAGCATTTGAAATAACAGCAGATCGCTTTTCTTTTTTTCCCTCTTCAATTCGTTGGCTTTTTTCGACAAGTTCGCAGCATATAACTGAAAATAGCATCGATCAAAAACATTACTTACTTAAGCAACATTTTTCAGTTGTAGAAAAAGCATTAGAATGCACTGTTCTTTTTTCTGGAAAGTGTTGAATGGTAAAAATTTCGGTAATTTTCTTATCCGATACAAGGGTTTTTATTTTTTTAAGCAAAAACTGTGCATTTATGCAGAAAAACTCAAAAGAGCTTTTTTGTTTACAACTAATAGTTGAATTGGAAAATAGTCCTAATTTAAAAAAAAACGTTATTGTACACATCTTTTCTGGAAATTATTGCGGTAATGTTCTCGCACAATACAACGGTTTTTATTATGTAAATCAAAAACTACGCATTTAAGCAACAAAACCCAAAAGAGCTTTCTTATTCCCAACTAAATGTGGAATTGATAAATAATTTTTATTTCCAGAAAAACCATTGGCGTGCTCCTGTTTTTCGCGGGAAAATATCAACTGCCAAATATTTATTTGCCGTAATTTTCTCAGATACGACAACAGTTTTCATTTTTTAAATAAAAAAAGTGTACAATTTAAGAGAAAATCAAAGGAAATTTTTCTTCCCAACCTGAATGTATTTGTTTTTTATTTGCAAAAAACCATTGGGGTGTAATAGTTAACCGGAAAGTATCAAATGCTAAATATTGCGGTAATTGTCTCGCACAGGATAACGGTTTTAAAAATAAAAAACTGCACGTTTCAAGGAAAAAACCCAAAAAGCATTTTCGTTCCCAATTTCATGTAGAATTTAATAATAAATTTATTTGCAGAAATACTCTTATCGCACACTATTTTTTTTCTGGAAAGAATCGGTTAAATATCGCGGAATTTTTTTCGAAGAAATCAACGGATTTCCTTTTTTAAATCAAAACCGGACCATTTAAGCAACAAACCCAAAAGACTTTTCTGTTCCTAATTTATGTTCCTTAATTCCTAATAAACGCAGAATTGCAAAACAGTTTTCATTTGCAGAAAAACCATTGGCGTGCTCTGGTTTTTTTATCTGGAAAGTATCAAATGTTAAATATTTAGGGCGGTTATTTTCTCTGAAACGACAAATGTTTTCATTTTTTACATGGAAAAATTTGAATTTTAAGAAAAAAAGTCAAAATAATGTTTTTCTTCCCAACTGAATGTGGAATTGGAAAATATTTTTGTTTGCAGCAAAGCCATTGGTTTTTTCAGAAAGTATCAAATGCTACTTATTACGGTAATTTTGCCGCACACTACAACGGTTTTACTTTTGCAATCAAAAGCTGTTCATTCCAGGAGAAAACCCAAATAATATAAAATTGAGAAATAATTTATATTTGCGCAAATGCCATTGACGTGCCCTGATTTTTTTCTGAAAATTACGAAATACGGTAGTTTTCAAGGAGAATACAATGGCGTTTATTTTGTAAATAAAAACTGAATATTTTACATACTTTTTATTAAGGGCGCCTTTAATCCCGAAAACTCTGATCCCGGAAATAATTGTCATTCACATTCAAGATGTTTTTGAGGAATTGGGTAAAGTAGTTTTGTGAAAGTAGTTCCTAAGAACCACCAGGTAAGACTTAGTTAATTCTTAAATCGAAAATGACTATTTAAGAGTCATAAAAAAGAGTGAGAGACTGCTATAAACGATATTTCTTATTTTCGACGGAAAACTATAAAATCTGCACTTTGGCATCTTGCGTATTGAAAAAATGCGCATTTTGTTACGCAGTTTCTTTAGACTTACCTGAATTGTTGCTACTGCATTATGAACCAGCCAAATAATCACAGGAGATACGGCTAAAACCACAATTAAAATTGTTATGCCCACTGCCTCTTGGTTGGCCGCATCTCGCAAATTTCCACTTACATATTCCCTATAAAATAACATTGCTGTTAATCGAGTTTCTCCATAATACTTTAAGCATTCAAAATTCGTGCAAACCCATAAACGATTATAACAGCAACGAGTTCAGGCTATTAATGCGGTCAAATGGTTAAAGCAATAAGGATCTTACCCAATAGTAACTCTAAGGGATCGTTGTAGTTTGCGTAACTCATCGGTGTATAAAGCAATTGAATCGAAATAATTAAGAGCCTCTGTATAGTTGGGTTCTCGTTGGATATTTCTTATTATAATATCATTTCTGGAAACAAACTTTGCTTTATTTATTGCCAGCGTATGGGGAAACGTAACAAGGAGTTGTATATGTTTTCTTTTAACTGTAGCATATAAAGAGGTAACAAGAGAAGTAATAAAATGTGACAATATTTAAAACAACCAATTTAGTACTCATTTTTACACCCCTGAAGTGAATCATCAGTGGTAAGCACAGTTTTCAACAAAATTTTTAGTTTTGCAGTCTACCAGAAAAATAGTTCTTGTGCGGTTTTGATGTGGCGGAAAACCGTCCTTTGTACCCCCAAAAAACCCAATCATCTTTGCACAATTAAACTAGCAATTAAACAGCAAAATATGTTCTATTCTAGAATGGCCTTACCGGAAACTGAAAATGTACTTACTGCTTCTTAATATTGCCATAATCAATCATCGTTTGAGACAAATTGTTATACTCCTGCTTCAATTTGGCCACGTAGTTCAACGAGGTGTTAAGTAGATCTTTGGCTATTGAATCGTGCTGAATATAGCTGATGTAGTTTTGCTTTTTCAATATACCTTTTCCGAAATAGTTGACGCCATAAACGCTCGCAATTCCCGTACTTTCAATGCTTTTCAACAAGTTCTTAAACGCCAATAAGTATCTAGAATAAAGAAGAAAAACGATCGTGTAGTGAATTGGAGCAAAAAGATGTTTGAGACAAGATTATTTAGACAAAAGTTTCGAGAAACAAATGCGCAATTCAAAAACACGTATTTCATACATTTATTTATCCTTCTTTTTGCTTCGCAAACATTTCTTTAAATAATGCATTTATTTAGTTTAGTTGGTTTACCTCCAAACACCGCTGGTGTCAGTTTCTTTAATTTGTTGCGTTAAATGTTCCAACATTGCTGCATTCACCGACGTATACCAAGCTAGTACATCTGTAAATGTTGTTTCTTCGGACTGATTCACTGTTTGTCTGTAAAATTTAATTGATTGGTTATTCCAACATTTTTTGCATCTGTATTGTACCTAAATGTTGTCAGATTGGTCAAAAAGGTTTCCTTATCCAAATACACCTTTCGACTACCATCAATCTGAAGATTCAACGGCGGCCAGAAACTCATATTCCCCAATGCTTCATTGGTCAGCTTGAATCTTGCCTTCAAATCGGTCCTCTCGGTCCTGCTTAACATTAACAACATTAACATGTTAACTTGCCAAATGTTGCAAGCTCCTCCCATTTGATTGGCTACAGTTACAGTAAAAAAACTAATAAACATGCTCCTGATGTAAATGTAACTTAAGTGAAATCGACAGCGCTTCTCGAGTGATGAAAGATGGGGAATCATGAATATTTTGAAAGGAATAATAGCAAGTCGTCACAAAGCACTAAATAAGTCTTTATTGAAATTGGGGACTAATAAGAAGACTTTAGGGCTTTTGAGCTTCGAGTCTTGCTTCAGCGCGTTCAACTGTCTATTGGAAAGAGAAAACGTGAAATTGAAACAATTGGAAATAGACAAAAGTATTAAATATGTCGCAAATAATGAAACTCAAAAGGGGATGATTGAGGAGAAAATATAAACTTTTTAAAGTCATACCAATCAATGTATCTCCGACAAAATAAAAATCTAATTTTGCTTGTTTGGACTTTTGAAACATTTTCTTTTAACATCGGGAACTAGACCGTCAAAATCGGCCTTAAATAGAGGAAAATGCAGGAAATTTCTTTTCCGAGATCGTACAAAATCACATAGTGTTTTTCAATGAACATTCAATGTACTATTTCTGGTCGACTCGGATGATAATCCGATTAAAATTAGCATAATTTCATTAGTCACAATAATTTCTATAGACACGTAAATAATAGAGCATGTCAACACTCGCAAATTGAACAGGAAATTGCTTCCAATCTCTAATCAAATAACTCACATCAATTTCAAATTAATGTGCTGTTTCTGGGTCTGGCGAATAAAAACTCGTTTTCTGCATAAAAGAAAAATAACTTTATTTGACCGGAGGAATTATATGGAAGATTTTGTTAAATACGTTTAGATTACACATAAATTATCATTTTCTTCACCTAAAATCCATGCTAAATTTGCGATTTAAACGAAGTGCAATGCTCAGTACGAATCGAATCCGCATAACAGTTAATTGAAAATTAAGGTCATCCCTCTAGAGAAAAACTACTTTGTCTGATTATTTATAGATCTTTACCCCAGTTGATGATAGAAAATTGGACCTATTTGCTTCTATCAATTCGGCCAATCAATGATTCACGGAAACTTAATTATCTTTATGTTCTGTGTGGGGAAAGTCGGCTACCCAAACATTAAAAAAGTTCGCCTGTTTCGGCCAATCCACCACCTACAAGATTCAAAGTTTCCCTTTTATTATTCCCCAGAAAACCGAGGTTTTTCATTAATTTTCCGGTTCTTAATTCAATTAGTTGGTTTCAATGCTACTTGACTTACTTTAGCTCTTTTCCGCCGGTGTAAAGGTAAAAGGCTACTTCAGACCTTTCGAGCTGCATTCGAGTGACGACTTTGCCCAATTCCGTCGCTGCAGTCACCTGAAACTCTTGATTTTAGCAACCGATTAAGCTTCTTAAAGTATTCTTCAAAATACTTGAGGATTTAACGTCTTAAAAATCCCGGTCTCTCCACTGTTGTTTTAGTGCCAAACTATGGAATTGTTTGGCTTTGCGCTCGTTCCAGTATTATACCACTTAATATACTTAACGAAAGTGAAAAAGTTTATTTATCTCAAATTCTATTCAAACATTAAAAGATACAGGATTCTGCGGGTATCGTGTGATTTTCGGGTTATTAAGCCGTCGTCAAAAGAAATTTGGTCCTGACGTTTTGCTAGCACGCATCGGAACCATCCTCAGCGTTATGCCGCATTAGGCAACACCATTTCGAAATTCAATGTTTGTTAAATGAAACTGCTATTTCCATTCTAGAACGTAGCCCGCATCGGTATTCTCGCTCGCACTCATATGCCTCCATGAGCGATGGACGATTGACTGTGCGTTGCCGCGTTCCAAATTGCTACCTTCACGGCTTGAAACTTTCTCGGAAATAACCGACTGCTCGAAAACAAAACTCAAACATTCTCTTGGTTATCTTATTCGTTACTTCGTAGTAACGGCGTGAAGGACACATGCGGTTATAAAATTGGAATAAATCGGGTGTTGAAGAGGAAAAAAATCCAGCAATGATATAACGCAAAAAGGCCCATAAAACTCATTCACCAGAGGCAAAACAAGCTGAAACAACGAGGTTTATGCCATAATATAAAAAAAACTAATCAAAATCTCAGTGGTTGTTGTTTGATTTATAGCCCAGTGCGCTCAAGTGGGAAAATTGGGGTGCATCCATTGAATTCACTTTGGGGCATATGAAACATCAAAAAAATATTCGCTCCAATAAAACTCCACAATGAAAATATCTGGCTCACCACGTACTCATTCTGCTTGTATTCTGTTGTTTACAATAGGTGTGTGTTTTTATTCCTTCAGTATACTTCCCCAAGAGCCATTTATTAAGTTAATTACATTCAACGAATGACTCATTAAAATATATGGACAGGATCATTATCGCTTTCCCGTTAAATATATGTGTAATTAAGGTTTCTGATGTGATCCCAGATCAATATAGGAGCTCAGTTTCGATAACGGAATTCAGTTAAAAGGGCGCTTTAATTGGAAAGTACAGCTTCACTTAGTTTCTTTTATTAAGACACTATTTTCGGTGCTATTCTTGGAGACACACTCAAAATATACCCTTAGGCGTCTGCTAATTTAAGCAATTAGTTGGCGTCCAGTGGTGGTTTATTTGTTTTCGTAGTCTACCGAAGCTTATTTATCCTTCAAATTATTTATTTGATTTATGGTTTGAATTAATGATTAATTCAAAATGAATAGAGAGAGATGAAATGAGGATATTTACAAAAAACTTTAGAATTGTTGGATAAATCGGAGTGGAGTCAATTTCATCTATCTTTAAAGTTCTTGTGCAATTTGAGAGGCTCATTCGAAGTCTGTTCAGCTTTTCAGGTCAACTTAATTACCAAATGTCCTTTAAAGGCGATTGAATGCGTGTTTCATATCCGATGGGATGCTGGTTAGTTCGGGAACTTAATTTAGGTGAAGTCACCCATCTGCTAATTCTGACAATGCTAAGAGCATACGGGCGTTACAAATTAAGGGAGACGGAAGCAAGTTAGCAAATTCAAGATTGTAACTCTAATTTTGGTGATTATTAGATACGTGACTAAAATGCAGTCAGTCCCAGAAGTAATGTCTAAATTCGTTTAAAATTCAGCGGTGTGTTTTATGGGAAGAATCTCGGACTTTTTATGCTTAAGAGTATCTTCTAGAAATAAACTCAAGCTTGCTCCAACATTTAGCATTTACAAATAACAATTGACTAGTTTGGGCTTTTTTCCAAAAAACAATCCGCTATGTTTACAACATCTTGCAAATATTTCTGGGAACTGTATTTTTTTTTATGACACATGTTCTTGTTCTTTCTACTTCTTCTTGTAATAAATGTTGCGCTCCTTACTTTATTGCAATCATTACACGTGATTTTCTCTACCTTGAAGAACTTCTGGTTAAGACTAAACCAGTTTCCCAATGGTTTAAATAAAATAATTCCCCATTTCTGCAGGAAATGGCTAAGTGATATTTAGGTACTTTTTTCTCAACAATTTCCAAGATTGCCTCCAAGGGCAAGAAAGATTCATTGGCGGGACCAACATAAATTTTAATCTTTCTCTGTTCGATAAAATTACAGAAGTAAATCTCTATTACCTTAGATAAATTAGGTCAAAGTCGTCCGATTACTTTGAACTGTTCTCGCAAAGAATTCTTCATACTTTGGACTTAATAAAATTGATCTCTGAACTTTTTTGCTTAACGCAGCACGCTGGAGATTTTATTTTTTTGACTGGTTATCTCTGAAAGTGGTGCGTTTTCGCCCGAAAATTCAAGCCATTCGTGTTTGGGAAACGCCAGGAAGAAATTATTGTGCACAATCAGATCATGTTCTCCTCATATCAAATTGTGTATCATGTGTATCATAAGAAATTGTGTATCATGTACATGTTGCTTACCTGATTTTCAACTTCTATGCTATCATTCTTCAAAATCATGATGTTCCTCAAGATTACGGACGTTTGCACAATCAATGCAAGTATTGGTATGAAAGGCAACACCAACATCTGCAGCAGATGCAATTTTCTGCCTCTTCCGTCGGCCGGATTGATCGACTTTGCACAGCAATATCCTCTGGGTACCGCTTGCGAAACGTCCTCAGAACTTACCGATCTGATCGAAGCATCCTCGCAGTCTTTTATGTGATTTGTGATTGCTTTCTGATTGTTGATAGACATAGCTGGAATTAGTCGATTAGTTTAGGTGTTTTCGAGCCGTTCAAACTCCTGAAGATTCACCAGTAAAAATGATTGAAAAATTGAACAATATATCAAGAAGAAAATACTTTTTGAATTTAGGAGTGATAAAAGTTGACTAAAACCTCGCACAAGAAACATTTAAACATAGTTCTGAAAACATATGAATCTTGTCAATATCAGACACTCTACAAAGCCGGCTTCGAGCCCATCGGCTCTCATCAATCGTGTTTAGCCTGAAAATAACACTCACAAACACGCAATTTTATTTTGCCAATGCAAAATATTTCTTCCGTATGCTTCAAAATGCAGTTGAATTTTATATTGCCTGAACCCGACAGGAAAAAATGACTTCGTGTAACCTTCCTGTCGACCGATCAAGTGTACGTGTTAATTAATAAAGACTTATTGGAAATTTGACTCCAATTATTCGATGGGACATGTTTTTAATTGAATCGCTTTGCTTTCGGCTTCAATTAAGCTTCGGGCGAAAAAGTTTATTACAAATCGGTCTTTCATTGGGAGATTGTTTAGTCCATTGCAGGAAAAGCTCGAACATTTGCATCATCTATCCAGCCAGTTTGGAAATTTACTTACCAGTTACGCCTTTAATCCCTTTTTATATCCAGCCACATAATAAGAAATACCCTTTTTTCAGAAATGTATTTAACGTAAAACGGGTTTAGGCAGTTCATAGCAAGCAAGGCATTTTCCCACATTTGACTAGTTTGCAATGCAAAGCAATGCGATGCGATGCGATTTTTCACAGATAATCCGATAAAACATTATCCGAAAATGCGGCTCACTAAACTAAATGTGTCGGTTGAAAAGTAAGAGTCGATGCTCTGCCAAAACACGCAAAATGTATTTTCGTATGCTGTTTTTTTACGGATAGTGTTCTAAGGACTTTCAACTAACAAATCCCATTGGCGATTGAATTGTGGTGTAGTTATAATCAAAGTTATTTTTAGATAAGTTACGTCGATTAAAACGAGATTTGAAAAATACATTAGAGGCAATAATAGAGCGTGCATTCTATTATTTTTATCGCCCGAATAATGCGCTTAGGGCTAATAGGTAGAACATTAAAAAAAATCCAACGCTTACCGAGCTCTGGCAATTCTAGCGTTGACTAGGTCACATCAATTATCAAAAAAACCCTATAATTTTACGTTTTGAAGTTTTCTAAGATATTTAATTCGCCAAACAACCCTCTCGAGACTGCCCTTCAATAGAGACTGAACTCACTTGTTGCGGAGTTTTGCCACATTTTTACTGGAAACTTGCGCTCCACTTTCCCTCCGCTTTTCCCTCTGATGTGTGAATAATTACTTATCGATATCTTCCGTAGAAACTCTATTACGTGCCGTTTGATGTCTAGTAATGTATAAGTTGGAAAACTATGTTTCTGCGTCAATAATGCCCAGGTTTATTTTAACTGCAATTTTAATTAAAACGCAACAATGGTAAAGATGTTCAGTTGGCCGGATTGTGAACATTTTTTTGGATCCTTAGTAAATTAATTTTTTTAGAGCGTTTCCACATATTAACGCTTTCCAAATTTTGCGGAGGAGGGCAGGAAGCAAAAAATACACAGCTGATAAAGGGGGTTTTTGGTGTTATTGCTGCGATATCACTTTTCCAAACCGAACAATAAAGTAAAATTGGGTCGATTTAAACGGAAAATTATGTAATATTTCATATGTATTTTTGTTATAAATGTTTTTTACAATGCTACAATGCTGTTATTGCAAGTTTCACCTTGTTTCAGTTTTTAGTTTTCGCATGAGCCGTCTTAGAAAAAGGCATGAATGACTCTGAATCCAGCCGTTGCTTCGTAGCCCTTTTACACTTCCGAAGCTCTAGTTTACATGTTATTTTTTAACCGGCAAATAATTAAGATTTAAACTAGGTGGATGCTCTGGTACGGATCCAAATGGGTTCGGCCCAAAGCCTCCTAGAGGGCCAGGCGGTCCGGGAGGTCCTGGTGGTCCGAACGGTCCTGGAGGTCCTGGAGGTCCTGGAGGTCCTGGAGGTCCTGGAGGCTGCAGAAAACCTTCTGGTCCCCCTGGGCCTCCTGGTCCCCCTGGGCCTCCTGGTCCACCCGGGCCTCCAGGTCCTCCAGGTCCTCCAGGCCCTCCAGGTCCAAGACCTCCTCCTCCCCCAGTGCCTCCTACGCCTCCGTTTCCACCCACTCCTCCTAAAATCATGGCAAAATTAACTTTTTTATTTTCTTTAATACACTATTTACCTTGAGGTCCGATAATATGCTCGTATGGATTAGGAACATGAACGTACCGTCCAGAGTCATCCGGTTGGTAACCTCCGGCGCCGTCCGGCCGATATTGGCCTAAAATGAATATTATTTGAATGTTGATAGAATTTAAAAAATTGGTCAAACTAATGAAAGCTTAAACTTATGAAATCCCACACATTAGAAATGCGTCTAAACTCAGTTCGGTTGCACCGATTTTATTTGATTTTAAATCAGTTTGCAACATTTCATGTATAAATCAATTATGTGGGTTTGTCTCAATCTTCCACAAAAATGAATCACTGCCACATTAGATTGTTAAATTTCCAAATTCCTCGCATTACGGTATCGTTCGTAAAGTTCAAGGCGATGATATATTAATAAAATGTAATAATTTAAATAAATATTTATAATCATCCTTGACAATCTGCTAACCTGAATGGTTTCTCTATTAAAAAGATCTTCTGTTCAAGCTTGGTGAGAATCACACACATTTTTGTAAAAAAATTGTTCAGATTCCCACTGTTCGAAAATGACAAGGTGCTGTTTCTAATGAAACAATGATTTTAAGAAAACATGATCAATATAGATAAAATTTAAAAAAATATATTATTTTATGGACGTTTGTTGATGGTTTAGGGTAAAACCAATTAATGCATTTTCAGTGGAATTGTCCCTTTCCATCCAATATTACAAAGCATCGAAAATTGACAAAATAAACAAGAGCACAATGAGAGTCGTCATTAATCTTGATCAATGTTGCACCCCATTAGAATTAAATTTTTCACAAATATAATTTTTTCTGGCCATTTCAACCAACAGAAATGACAAGCAAAAAATGTAAATAATCGCGAAAAAAATTGCCAAGTTCAACAATTAATCACAAATGTCTCAATGGATGCAATAGATCCAAATTGACAGCGCAAATGAAGTGAAAGTTTCCTTATTCACTGCTAATATTTTCAAACCGATGGCTGATGTGGTTGCTCAGAAATGCGTCTCAGAAGAGCATACGTCAGAAATAAAAAACGCGCAAAATTTTTCTAAAGTTTAAGAATTCATTCTGAACAGAGCATTTGCTCAAATAGCACCAAATTCACACAAAAAGTAAACGGAAGCTTGTACTACTGATTTCTGATACCCAGGTTCCAAAATTCGGCGCAGTTGCTCAGATAAAAACATCGGAAGAGCAGAGCGCAAATTTAAAAATCGCGCAAAAACTATCCAAAGTTCAGCAATGAATTATGAAGA
>NW_026017162.1:19156-49498 GCF_020466585.1 Dendroctonus ponderosae
AAATTATTGGTTGTGGGTCTGAAATAAAAAGTTAGATCTTCAAATGGGACCGTAGCAATAGACCAGACACTGAAATTGGCAGCGAATAAAATGAGAAAAATAAAAAATTAGAAAAATAAACTGTTGCGGTATTCGCCATCTGCTGCCAATAATTCCAGATAAATAAACAATAAGTAAAAGTAACACAACAGGTTCTCCTAACTGGATTTTCTGGGATTTACATAATTTCGCTGGACGTTTTCCCGTAATTGAAAACTAAAGCCATGAAAATGATCATGCTTCAAAACGTTTTTACATTTTTCTTCGGAGCGGGTTTTAAATGGTTTTTGGTCCAGCAGGAATAACGTTTTTCCTCTTGGACCGATTTCAAACACCAGGTCAAAAATTCAGTTCGAAGTTCAAAATTCCAGTTGGGACTATTGAAGCTTTTTAAGAAAAATTTGACAAAAATTTGGTTCAAAAGGATGATTAAAGAGTCGGTTAAATGCGGCAATTCTATCTTTAGATAACTGCGTACCGACATTTGCCGTCCATCCAATGTCACAACAAGCAGAGTATTAAATTTAAACTGGCTGCAAAACGTCGGGATTATTTACATTAAATTTCCATTTAGTTGTATGAAAAAATCTCCAAACCGTATTGTTAGTAGCTGGTGCAACTCTATCAGCTCATTATTTGCAGAGCTCGGTTCTCAAGTGGCAAAAGTTGTCGTTTGCCCGCCGGCTTTTCCAAAAAATTATTAATAGACTTTGTATTTCAGGCTCGGTGCCCGTTTTCTTGTTGCCATATTCAATATCGTGTGATTAAAATGACAAATAATAGCCATCGATATGACAAAGAATACTCGAGGCTAAAACGGCTGACCAGTGAACTTGAGATTCAACAAACTAGCGTAAGTTTGCTTGGGGGTGCAAGTCTGCTAGTGTGAAATTTGTATTTAAATGTTTATCAACTTGCTTGATTTCCGCTTTAACCGTTTTCCATCGCACGGGTTGCCAATAAGAATAAATTATTTTTAGAGCCGCAATTTACATATTGGCGACGAAATACACATCATATACAAATTACCCTGGTCAAGGTGATAAACCAGTAAAATTTCCAAATTGTTTAGCTGGCTAAATGGACGGAATCAGTGAAAAAAAAAGAGAAAAACATATTGGTTTGGCACATTGGCAGAGTTTTGAAATACTTGCATTATCCTGCAATATGTTGAAAACCTGTATCAATAAAAAAATTCTGTTTATTCCATTCGGATTTACACGACTCTGTATATTCAAGTTTTTAATTAATTACATTTTTGCTGATGGTTTTTTCAACGAGTTCAACTTAACGAATTATTGCAAAGTTTCACTAGATCAATGAATCAGGCATTTTTTTAATGCAGACTGAATATGGACTTTCGGAAGATCAAGTCGCCGAATTCAAAGAGGCCTTTATGCTCTTCGACAAAGATGAAGATGGAATGATCACTATGGCCGAATTAGGAGTGGTTATGCGGTCTCTAGGTCAGAGACCAACAGGTAAAAATTTGATTTTTATTTAAAAACAAGTTTTTTGCAAAGTACTGGTAAATTGCTCTTGGACTAACAATATTCTACTAGAGCGTCGAAGTAGGAAAATTCTAGTCAATATTGATTAATCATTAGATAATTTCCAAAACAAGAAACATTGTTTAACGTCTTCTTTTCACCTGATGTTTCGCAAGAACGAGTGACTTACATTTTCAGAGTTGATTTGCAAACCACCTTGGAAATTCCATTCCATAATGGCTGAAAAGCTGAAAAACTCATCAGTTTCCGGACTACATTGCTTGGCTTTCCAGCAAAATTCCTCTGAAGATGCCAGCCGCTACTGCTTGCGAAACATCAAGCTATTTGGAAAAGCTAAATTATTATTTGTTTTGTTATACGATTTTGTTCAATTATCCGTGTTGTCAAGCTGCTTTTTCTGTTCATATCTAATCAAGCAGACTCAGAAACCAATGCCATGCTTAGTGATGCGGTCCGCAAGTCCATAGAATCATTTTTACGTTAATTCTTTAAAGAAACCAATTCAATGTGACCCTTATTAGTGACCCGTACCAAACAATCAATTTCATACTGAGATTGTCTGCAATTAATTGCAAGTAAAAAACTGTTGATATCAATAAGATTTGTGTTCTTGAAAGTGGCGATTTTTTCGAGTTTTTAAGTAGCTGCACCAAGCGAACCACTTCTGAAGATGCAAACCGGAGATAAATTTTGATTCCCGACGTCCTAAAAACGCGAAAGAATCACCAGTTTCAAGAAGCGACCGCACAAGTTTATGTGTTTCGAAAATGAAAAAAATTTGTTTTTATTTTATAGAACAATAAGCGGGTGTTAAAAGTCGATATAATTTTTCAGAGACGGAGCTGAGAGATATGGTGAACGAGGTGGACCAGGATGGAAATGGCACCATAGAATTTAACGAATTTCTGCAGATGATGTCCAAGAAAATGAAAGACGCTGATGGTGAGGAGGAACTTAAGGAGGCGTTTAGGTAATTAACGAAAACATCGACAGAGATTCACCAATTTATCTTCGATAGTTTAAATTACATTTTTCTTTATTTCTACTTAGAATCGAAGAAAGTATTCTTAGAAAGTTCCAAAGAATGTCCTTTAAAAATTGGGCACAAACTGAAAATATTCCATATTTGCAGAATAAACGTATTACATATACGCGTAAAGCCATTAGTATAAATTGTCAAGCACTTGGCTTCATCCCAGCGTCGCCTTTCTAGTACATAGGCAACAATTTTTAAAGTTTAGGGACATAAAATGTTTGTTATTTTTATATCAGGCTGTAGTTTCCTGAAGCAAAATTGCGATATTTAGGAAACGGGATTTAGGTTTGCGTGCTCGAACTTTATTCACTTGGGAGCATTCGATTTAATTAAATTGAAGCAAATTCGATGAAAACAAAGCGGGATCTCAATACAGCAGCATGTTTATGTATTTCCGTAAAACCACTTACAAAGCGGTGCATATAAAATGTCTATTTTCCCATTAACTAATCAGTAGTTAAGACTGTTTGGGGTTTTTCAGGGTGTTTGATAAAAATAACGACGGCTTGATATCGAGTATAGAGTTGCGCCATGTTATGACCAGTTTAGGCGAGCGATTGTCCGAAGAAGAAGTTGATGACATGATTAAAGAAGCAGACTTAGATGGAGATGGCCAAGTGAACTATGAAGGTAATTTAATTTTGCTTAAACCATTTTTTTCACTTTTTTCTAAACTGAATGATTTGCGAAAATATTCGTTTGCTTTCAGAGTTTGTGGGAATTCTCACTTCCAAAAACTAGTAACGCAGACTGCTTGAAAAATGGTCCAATTTCAACTAGATTTTTGACTGCTACTGACTTAATGCACGGCTCTACCAGAAGGATTACTATACACATTTATATCCATACGAATTCTAGCTTTAACTTTAACTTGATTTGGTGTTTGGTTGCAGGATTATTTGCCACCCGTTTGCTTTTTCCTCCTATCACTCTGTAAAGTTGTTAAGTCTTCCTACTAAATTCTAGTCTTTATTATACATTTTTATAATCATAAGGTAAGGTAAGTGTACAACCATCCTTGTTGTACAACTTTATTGCAATTATGCAGCTAATTATTGGATTTTTATTTTCGTCGTTTCCAAATCGTTTTATGTATATTTATTTGAAGCTGGCGCAAACCTGACGAGTTTGGCTCCATTTTCCATTCTGCATCTAAGCGAAAAAATAAGACAAACATTTATACATTTTTGATTTATTATTTTTAAATTGTTATTCAGATCTGAAAATGATGGGGCATAATTTCACTTTGCTATTGAACAATAATCAAGGTAAAAGATATCAAAATTATAATTACAATACGATTTGAAATTTTGTTTTGCAAAAATTTGCAGGTTTCAAAATTGCGCTTCCCCCATCATACAAATCAATTGAAAATTTGAGTTTACCAAAACCACGGCAAAAGTAGAATAGTTTGAGAATAAATGTTCAATGTAATCTGTAGGAAATAATGTATTTTTAGGACTGATGTTAAATGTAACGATTGCTATTGAATTCGCGACAAAGGGTTTTAGTTGTAAATTTTCTTATTAAAACGTATATGTGATAGGTTGATTAAGATAATTATAATATATAAACATACATTCACTAATAGGCTTTAACAAATTGGAGAAATAAAATACTCATATTTTTTCAATCTTGCCATTTAAATGCTGATTTATCTTATTGTTCAACTATTAAAGTAAACCATTAGACGTGTAAGGAAATTGTAATCATTTTCGTTTCTTAAGCTTGCTATATATAGGCGAAACAGTAAATTTTCTGAATTGCTTACAGCTCAATTTATTTTTCTTGGTAGATCTTTTGCTTTTGACCAAGTTTATATGACATGTTGTATGCTAATTTCGCTTTTAAATATCGGTTTTTATTCCTGCTTTAGCAGAAGTTCTTGTTTAGTATACAAAAAATACAATATCTGTATTTTTACAATAATTGCACTTTTTTTCTAGTATGTTCCAGATGTGGGAACTTGGGAATACGAAAAAAGCCTTAAACAAGCAAATTACTATAAAAGAGAATATGAAATTGAAAATTAAAGCAGATTTTTCAGATTGAGCGGTGCAAACTTGTATTCTCAATGTTTCGAACATATCCAGGTTTTGTAAGTGTCATGTTTTTATTCCGTACACTATGAAGCCTAATAAAGTGAAAAAATGCTAAAGGAGAGAAATGTTTGTTGCCTATTAAAGTAGCAGAAGAGTGTGAACTTGGAAGGATTGGAAGAAAATAAACCAACTCTTTGCATCTTTTATTGCTAGAAAATTGTACTGTTGATTAAGTTTTCTTTCAATAGATTCATAAATACTTAATACAGTAATAGACAATAAGAGAGTAACAATTAGACAAATAGACAATTGTTCATACGCGTTTTGATTAATTGAGCAAAATAAGCTTGAAATATTGTTGCTAAAATATGAAAGACAATGGCAAAACTTCTGTAAAGGAACTGGAAAACTTCTGGTCTTCTAAAGGAAAATTTTCCTGTCGAACTGAATCAAGAAGCAGAAAAAAGTACTTTTTATTATTAATAAAACTTAAAATTTCCTGATACCATCTATCTAAAATTTGAAACTTTAGAGAGCAGAGTTTAGACAAACGCTTTAAAAAATAATTTAAATTTGAACTGGCTCTCGACATTGGATGTTTGCGATTGAGGAAAATACATTTTTCGATTATTTTTTAAAGGGTATGTTAAAAGTTCTATAAAACTACAAATGGAGTTAGGAAACCAACCGGTTCACTTGAAATTATTTAATGATTAAGTTAAGCCTTCCATTTCCTTGTTTTTGAATGATTTGGATACAGTTTCAGAATATTAAAACGTTATAATGTGCGTTTCCTGTTTTCACTGACTTGGAAGCAATTACTAGTTCAATTTGCGCTAAACTTAGACTAATCAAATTTTTTTTCTGGTCTGGCATATAACGGAATAAATCAAGCAGCTATTTCCAAATAGTTTGTAATCTAGTAGAATTTGGTAACCATAAAATATGTAGAAGATAGTAGATTTTATCTAAACTCATCTCAATTTACAAGGATTAAAAAAATCGCCATTCATCAGCTGAAAAATGGGCTTGCAAAACATTTCACTTTTTTTTTAAGGTTTAGCATTTATTTAACGTGTGTTTCAGAGCTTTAGCGTGAAACTTTTCAATTCGATAATACGATATTGTCCGTAAAACGAATAATTATCAAGTGCATTTAGAGATTTTTTGTTACGAGGCGACGATAAACCGCGTGCGGACAGGGAATTTCACAAAAACGTTTAACAGGATTTCCAAGGATAACAATGAAAATTAAGAAGCGTTGAATGCAAAACTGTGAATTAATGAGGTTTTTTAATTGATTGACAAGAGCACTCGGCTTGATACTCTGACCTTAAAATTATGCACCTAAGAGGGAGAAATGCCAATTTATGTGCAGATATTTATATCATTTACCGTTCCACCGGTATTAATCTAATTGTTCGTGTACTTTTAAATGCGAGAAATCCTGTCCAGTGATCGCAAACTTCTTTGAAAAAAAGATGTATTTGTTTAACGCTTTTATTTTTGGTTGTGTTTTGATATGTGTCTCTGTGGCTAAACCTTCAACGACTAAGAAACGTGACTATCAGGGTAAGAGAAATTTAATTTTACAGCAAATAAAACAAAATGGGATTTTGGAATTTAGTTGTATTTTATGGGGATTTTTCCAGCTCAAGACATCGATGTGCAGCCGTACGCGAACAAGTTGATGAGGATGAAAAGTCCCGAAGAACTGAAAGCTGAAGAAACAAAGGAGTACTGGAAGGATGTTGCGTTAAATGCTATCGCAGAACGACTGGGCCATCACATGAACTTTAGTAAGAGCGATTGATTTTCGCTTTCTTCATAGCGGCTTTAGTGACAATGTGCTACATTCGTTCAATTCCTCAAATTAAAATTGTCAAAACGTCTTTTTGGTTCCAAAACTGTTTCGGAAATCGCAGCTTTGCGCCAATTTTCCACATTATTCTCTTCAAAAAGTGGGAAGTTTTATTAGCGTGCGTATATTTCCTTTAGATACAGCCAAAAATGTAATTCTTTTCCTGGGAGACGGAATGTCCATCCCAACTATAGCTGCCACCAGAGTGTATTTGGGAGGAGAAGAGAAGTCTTTGTCGTTTGAACAATTTCCATACACCGGATTATCTAAGGTGAGGCCAAAGGCAACGAAATCTACAATTGTTTGGTTCGTATGCAATGAACAATGTACTTTGAATTATTTATTTTAATCCTTGATATGCCAGTAGTTAATGGTCAATTAATCTGTCGTCTAGTTGGTGATGAAATTTCGAAAATTATTGACTAATATTTGCAATGTCCAATAAAGAAAATGAGTTACTTCAGCAACTAAAACCCTCTGATAATGTTTCAGACTTACTGTGTAGATCATCAGACGGCTGACTCAGCTTGCTCAGCTACAGCGTATTTGGGAGGCGTTAAAGCGAACTTGGGAACAATAGGGGTAACGGCTGCAGTTAAGCAAAAAAATTGCTCAGCTATGAATATGAAGGAAAACCAAGTGGACTCGATTGCCAGACTGTTTCAGTTGAAAGGAAAGCGAACTGGAGTAGTGACGACAACGAGAGTTACACATGCAACGCCCGCAGGTATTTAAATTAATTTTAAGCGGTTTTTTTGAAGAAAATTGCAAGAAAAACGTTTACTTTCCGTAGGAATTTATGCACACACTTCTGAGCGTGATTGGGAATCCGACACTGATGTTATGAATTTCAACGGCGACATCACCCAATGTGAAGACATTGCTCATCAGCTTATCTTCGGAAGCACTGGACGAAACTTGAATGTTATTTTAGGTGCGTATATGCTGTTCATTTTTCATTGCTCAGATTTTCATATTTGTCTCGTTAATTTACATTTTTCTGCAAATATCTGCTACACTAAGCAGTTACAGGACTTCATACTCAAGATGCTCTTTTAATCGATTTAGGTGGAGGACGCAAGAACTTTCTTCCCAGAGAAGTGCAAGATGAAGACGGGAACAGTGGCGATCGATCTGACGGAGTAAACCTGATAGAGGAGTGGAAGAGATACCGCGAAAGCCAAGGCCAATTGTACGAATACGTTTGGAACAGAGAACGACTTTTCAACGTGAAGGAAAACACTGAATATTTGTTGGGTAAGCGAAAGGGTTGCACCCTCCAAAACCTTTTGTGTCTTCAAGTCTGGTCGAGTCAACTTCCAATCGCTGCCGATCCTCGGTTGGTGTAAGCCTGTAAAAATCTGAAAATGAGGAAAAGTAAAGGCGCTTCGATGCATCCAAATCTCACAAAACCCCTAAGGAAACTGAACTAAACAAGTGCAGATTTTGAAACGCGCTCACCTCAGGCACCCCCAGGACCGGCTCGAAACCGGTTCTGGGGGTGCCTGAGGTCTATTTCAAGAGGTCTTGACGGCTCTGCTGATGGCAAAGCCTTTCATTGTTCCCTAAGGAAACTGTTTGAATAAATTGGTCAGATTTTGAGAAAAACTGTTTCAGAACTGGAGAAAGAAAAGCAATGGAGTATTCAATAAGAACCAGAACATTAATCAGTAGCACAAATTAAATGGATCTGTAAATTGTAAGTTTTTGGGGGTTTTCGGCCGGCCTGGAAAATAATTTATTTCGAACGTTTCGCACGCATGAGTCGCTTACATCCTCAGAGGTCTTCGCCCGAAAGCTGCAGTCCGCTGAAACGTTATTAAGAACTAGTTTTCCAAGCTCGAAAAACTTCGCAGTTTCAAGCAATGACCGCTGAAACCCTATTTCAATTTTACTTTTCTGTTGTTCAAATTTCGTTATCTAATTAATGCTAGCAGCTTCTGATGTGTTTGCTTCGTTCCCATTTCTTCTCCCAACCATCCGACATTTCCTTGCATCTCTTGCAAATAAATATTTAAATATGTTACTCGAAGCCCAGTTCCCTGCTGTTTGTGTTACGTAAATATGATACCATTCTCCGATATTTATTAAATACCTGCCAAAAATGCGCACTATTAAGCGATTTTGAATAAATTTGAATAGTTTGCATTCTATATTTTATGGCTTGCATAAATGTTCGCGATCCAAACAAGGTGGTTCAGTTGATATCGATCAAAAACAACCTTCAGACCGCAGTATTTTCGGAAGGTCCATCAGGTAGTAACATGGATGTCTTCTGAAAAATCTCTGGAATTCTGAAGGAACAGTTTCAATTGCAGAAGTTTAACACCCTTGTTTTTGTTTCTCATTGCAGGACTTTTCCAGCCTGATCACTTGAACTACAATCTGGAACGAGACCCCCAAACTCAGCCATCGTTAGAAGAAATGACTGAAGCAGCTCTTCGCGTTCTGGACAAACCTGGCTCTTCCGGCTATTTCTTACTTGTCGAAGGTTCATCCTAACTGCTCAAAAATGAACTTTTGCTTAACAAATCTTTCGTTTAGGGGGTAGAATCGATACGGCCCATCATTTGAGTTGGGCGCGCAAGGCGCTGGATGAAACCGCCGAATTTTCCAAGGCTGTCCAGAAGGCTCTCTCTTTGACAAACCAGCAAGATACTCTTATAGTTGTTACGTCTGGTAGGCGAAGAAAAATTGAAAGAACCGATTAGTAGATAACGATGGTTTTATTGCAGATCATGCACATACAATGAGCTATGCTGGATATGCAGCCAGAGGGAGCGACGTTTTTGGATACGCTGGTACCGCAAGCGATGAAGACCCTTATACCATCCTCAACTACGCCAATGGGCCTGGTTACAAGCCCTTTATGGCCACTGGCCAAAGATATGTGCCTTCTCTAGAAGAAATGAGTAAGACTGTTCCGCCAGAAAAAAATCCAATTTTAAGCTGGGATTCTTTAGATAATCTGGAGTTCCAGTGGCCGTCGACTGTTCCCAAGAAGAAGGAAACTCATGGCGCGGACGATGTAGCCATATTTGCTAATGGCCCGTGGTCTCACCTGTTTTCTGGAGTGATGGAGGAAAACGTCATTCCTTACTTGATCGGATTGGCTTCCTGCGTCAGCCCTTATATCAAATGTGAGGACTTACACCCCAAATTGCCGTGATTCGGGCTGCGACAGAAGAACTAAGCTGTGATAATTTTAACTGACTTACACATGTGTTACCTATAAATAAACCGTTGTTAAAACATACGCGAGTTTGATTTTTTGCGAAATATTCCGTGGAAATGAATCAATTTCCTGCACACCTGAAATGCAGTCAAGTATGAATAAATTTTTTAATGAAAAAGTCCAGTCGCACTTTTTGTGCTTTGCATAATTAGCCTGCTCGATGACTCGCTCAATATGTTATCTGGAAAGTAGCAATAACATTTTTTAGATCACAATCTGATCATATTGAAGCAGAAATCAATATCTTCTTCAACTTTTGAAAAGCTGAATATTTAAATAAAACGCTAAATGCAATAAAAGTTCGATTAAAACCCACTGTAAGGATCGCGAAATAACTTTCATATTGACAATATTGATGTTCGAAAATAGTTTTTGCAATACCAAGCTCTGAGCATCTCGTATTGGCTAACGCTATTGAAAATGGGCATTTTGCGAAACCTTAGGCCTCTTTTAATAAAACCGTTTTATTAATTCAGTTTTTTCATAATATTAATTTCGGGTTCTTTGTGTGTTTGTCAAGCCCAGTGCAATTTCATGTTCAAATACGAATGTAAAATATCAGTAGCCAGATTTTAATAATCATATTGATTCAGGCCGTTTTCATGCTCATGAAAATTGAGATTTCCGCAAGCAAATGGCAATTTTCCCGGCTTTTATTGAGGCTGGAATTTATCGGGGAAAATAAGCTGAAACGCGCCAAAACTTGAGAGTGGTAGTTGGAATTAATAATTTGGATCTACATATAAATGCGGATTTTGAGAATTCGACCGCTAGTTGGGTGTTTGTTGTGGACCATCGTTATGGATTTCTTCAGTTTGGTATGTTGAAATTTTTTTTCTGCCAAAATTTAATGAGCTTTAATAATTTACTTGCTTCAAGTAGTTGAAAGTGGAGCTTATTTTTTAGTTTACTTTTGAACAACTGAAAAATGTATTAAACATCAACACAAAAGCGATTTTTTGCCTGCAATAAGTGAATTTTTAATTGACTGAACTTTTCAGGCAATATTAGTTGCACTCACAGCATTAGCAAACGCAAAATCGTTAATTAGACCACGAAGAGATGATGATGGGCGTTACCATCCTGATAGCAGCGGTGAGTGAAGTTCCAAGCTTAAACTTCATTTCAAATAAGTACAGTAATTTTTATATTTTTTTGTATATTAAGGCTTAAGGCTTTACACGAGTTATCTTTGCTTGTAGGCTCGTATCGCGTAGACAACAGCGGCAGCTACTATAATGATAACAGTGGTGAGTAGTATAATCTAAAATTATCATTAACTTATTAATTATGTTGGTTGGAATGTTGGTTATGAAAGTCTATGAAAACAGGGCATTTGGGGTGCGAATTTAATTCATTTTCGGTGTTCTTGTGGTGTGAATCTGGTTTTATTCTGAAAAGTATTTATTTCATAATTCGATAAAGCACAGTTTCATGCGGTTTTTCACTTTTGCAACGTGCATTTCTGAAGCCGGTTTCTGAGCAATAACACCAACGTAAGTCCAAAATACGCTTTTCAGAAGCATATTTAGAATACTGCAGTCGACTAACTGGTTTCTTCATAATTCATTGCTGAACTTTGGATAGTTTTTGCGCGATTTTTAAATTTGCGCTCTGCTCTTCCGATGTTTTTATCTGAGCAACTGCGCCGGATTTTGGAACCTGGGTATCAGAAATCAGTAGTACAAGCTTCTGTTTACTTTATGTGTGAATTTGGTGCTATTTGAGCAAATGCTTTGTTCAGAATGAATTCTTAAACTGTAGAAAAATTTTGCGCGTTTCTTATTTCTGACGTATGCTCTTCTGAGACGCATTTCTGAGCAACTACATCAGCCATCGATTTGAAAATATTAGCACTGAATAAGGAAACTTTCAGTTCATTTGCGCTGTCAATTTGGATCTATTGCATCCATTGAGACATTTGTGATTAATTGTTGAACTTGGCAATTTTTTCGCGCGATTATTTACATTTTTTGCTTGTCATTTTTGTTGGTTGAAATGCCCAGAAAAAATTATATTTGTGAAAAATTTAATTCTAATGAGGTGCAACATTGATCAAGATTAATGACGACTGTGTTTTTATTGTGCTCTTGTTTATTTTGTCAATTTTCGATGCTTTGTAATATTGGATGGAAAGGGACAATTCCACTGAAAATGCATTAGTTGGTTTTACCCTAAACCATCAGCAAACGTCCATAAAATAATATATTTTTTTAAATTTTATCTATATTGATAATGTTTTTGTAAAATCATTGTTTCATTAGAAACAGCACCTTGTCATTTGCGAACAGTGGGAATCTGAAGAATTTTTTTACAAAAATGTGTGTGATTCTCACCAAGCTTGAACAGAAGATCTTTTTAATAGAGGAACCATTCAGGTTAGCAGATTGTCAAGGATGATTATAAATATTTATTTAAATTATTACATTTTATTAATATATCATCGCCTTGAACTTTACGAACGATACCGTAATGCGAGGAATTTGGAAATTTAACAATCTAATGTGGCAGTGATTCATTTTTGTGGAAGATTGAGACAAACCCACATAATTGATTTATACATGAAATGTTGCAAACTGATTTAAAATCAAATAAAATCGGTGCAACCGAACTGAGTTTAGACGCATTTCTAATGTGTGGGATTTCATAAGTTTAAGCTTTCATTAGTTTGACCAATTTTTTAAATTCTATCAACATTCAAATAATATTCATTTTAGGCCAATATCGGCCGGACGGCGCCGGAGGTTACCAACCGGATGACTCTGGACGGTACGTTCATGTTCCTAATCCATACGAGCATATTATCGGACCTCAAGGTAAATAGTGTATTAAAGAAAATAAAAAAGTTAATTTTGCCATGATTTTAGGAGGAGTGGGTGGAAACGGAGGCGTAGGAGGCACTGGGGGAGGAGGAGGTCTTGGACCTGGAGGGCCTGGAGGACCTGGAGGACCTGGAGGCCCGGGTGGACCAGGAGGCCCAGGGGGACCAGGAGGCCCAGGGGGACCAGAAGGTTTTCTGCAGCCTCCAGGACCTCCAGGACCTCCAGGACCTCCAGGACCTCCAGGACCGTTCGGACCACCAGGACCTCCCGGACCGCCTGGCCCTCTAGGAGGCTTTGGGCCGAACCCATTTGGATCCGTACCAGAGCATCCACCTAGTTTAAATCTTAATTATTTGCCGGTTAAAAAATAACATGTAAACTAGAGCTTCGGAAGTGTAAAAGGGCTACGAAGCAACGGCTGGATTCAGAGTCATTCATGCCTTTTTCTAAGACGGCTCATGCGAAAACTAAAAACTGAAACAAGGTGAAACTTGCAATAACAGCATTGTAGCATTGTAAAAAACATTTATAACAAAAATACATATGAAATATTACATAATTTTCCGTTTAAATCGACCCAATTTTACTTTATTGTTCGGTTTGGAAAAGTGATATCGCAGCAATAACACCAAAAACCCCCTTTATCAGCTGTGTATTTTTTGCTTCCTGCCCTCCTCCGCAAAATTTGGAAAGCGTTAATATGTGGAAACGCTCTAAAAAAATTAATTTACTAAGGATCCAAAAAAATGTTCACAATCCGGCCAACTGAACATCTTTACCATTGTTGCGTTTTAATTAAAATTGCAGTTAAAATAAACCTGGGCATTATTGACGCAGAAACATAGTTTTCCAACTTATACATTACTAGACATCAAACGGCACGTAATAGAGTTTCTACGGAAGATATCGATAAGTAATTATTCACACATCAGAGGGAAAAGCGGAGGGAAAGTGGAGCGCAAGTTTCCAGTAAAAATGTGGCAAAACTCCGCAACAAGTGAGTTCAGTCTCTATTGAAGGGCAGTCTCGAGAGGGTTGTTTGGCGAATTAAATATCTTAGAAAACTTCAAAACGTAAAATTATAGGGTTTTTTTGATAATTGATGTGACCTAGTCAACGCTAGAATTGCCAGAGCTCGGTAAGCGTTGGATTTTTTTTAATGTTCTACCTATTAGCCCTAAGCGCATTATTCGGGCGATAAAAATAATAGAATGCACGCTCTATTATTGCCTCTAATGTATTTTTCAAATCTCGTTTTAATCGACGTAACTTATCTAAAAATAACTTTGATTATAACTACACCACAATTCAATCGCCAATGGGATTTGTTAGTTGAAAGTCCTTAGAACACTATCCGTAAAAAAACAGCATACGAAAATACATTTTGCGTGTTTTGGCAGAGCATCGACTCTTACTTTTCAACCGACACATTTAGTTTAGTGAGCCGCATTTTCGGATAATGTTTTATCGGATTATCTGTGAAAAATCGCATCGCATCGCATTGCTTTGCATTGCAAACTAGTCAAATGTGGGAAAATGCCTTGCTTGCTATGAACTGCCTAAACCCGTTTTACGTTAAATACATTTCTGAAAAAAGGGTATTTCTTATTATGTGGCTGGATATAAAAAGGGATTAAAGGCGTAACTGGTAAGTAAATTTCCAAACTGGCTGGATAGATGATGCAAATGTTCGAGCTTTTCCTGCAATGGACTAAACAATCTCCCAATGAAAGACCGATTTGTAATAAACTTTTTCGCCCGAAGCTTAATTGAAGCCGAAAGCAAAGCGATTCAATTAAAAACATGTCCCATCGAATAATTGGAGTCAAATTTCCAATAAGTCTTTATTAATTAACACGTACACTTGATCGGTCGACAGGAAGGTTACACGAAGTCATTTTTTCCTGTCGGGTTCAGGCAATATAAAATTCAACTGCATTTTGAAGCATACGGAAGAAATATTTTGCATTGGCAAAATAAAATTGCGTGTTTGTGAGTGTTATTTTCAGGCTAAACACGATTGATGAGAGCCGATGGGCTCGAAGCCGGCTTTGTAGAGTGTCTGATATTGACAAGATTCATATGTTTTCAGAACTATGTTTAAATGTTTCTTGTGCGAGGTTTTAGTCAACTTTTATCACTCCTAAATTCAAAAAGTATTTTCTTCTTGATATATTGTTCAATTTTTCAATCATTTTTACTGGTGAATCTTCAGGAGTTTGAACGGCTCGAAAACACCTAAACTAATCGACTAATTCCAGCTATGTCTATCAACAATCAGAAAGCAATCACAAATCACATAAAAGACTGCGAGGATGCTTCGATCAGATCGGTAAGTTCTGAGGACGTTTCGCAAGCGGTACCCAGAGGATATTGCTGTGCAAAGTCGATCAATCCGGCCGACGGAAGAGGCAGAAAATTGCATCTGCTGCAGATGTTGGTGTTGCCTTTCATACCAATACTTGCATTGATTGTGCAAACGTCCGTAATCTTGAGGAACATCATGATTTTGAAGAATGATAGCATAGAAGTTGAAAATCAGGTAAGCAACATGTACATGATACACAATTTCTTATGATACACATGATACACAATTTGATATGAGGAGAACATGATCTGATTGTGCACAATAATTTCTTCCTGGCGTTTCCCAAACACGAATGGCTTGAATTTTCGGGCGAAAACGCACCACTTTCAGAGATAACCAGTCAAAAAAATAAAATCTCCAGCGTGCTGCGTTAAGCAAAAAAGTTCAGAGATCAATTTTATTAAGTCCAAAGTATGAAGAATTCTTTGCGAGAACAGTTCAAAGTAATCGGACGACTTTGACCTAATTTATCTAAGGTAATAGAGATTTACTTCTGTAATTTTATCGAACAGAGAAAGATTAAAATTTATGTTGGTCCCGCCAATGAATCTTTCTTGCCCTTGGAGGCAATCTTGGAAATTGTTGAGAAAAAAGTACCTAAATATCACTTAGCCATTTCCTGCAGAAATGGGGAATTATTTTATTTAAACCATTGGGAAACTGGTTTAGTCTTAACCAGAAGTTCTTCAAGGTAGAGAAAATCACGTGTAATGATTGCAATAAAGTAAGGAGCGCAACATTTATTACAAGAAGAAGTAGAAAGAACAAGAACATGTGTCATAAAAAAAAATACAGTTCCCAGAAATATTTGCAAGATGTTGTAAACATAGCGGATTGTTTTTTGGAAAAAAGCCCAAACTAGTCAATTGTTATTTGTAAATGCTAAATGTTGGAGCAAGCTTGAGTTTATTTCTAGAAGATACTCTTAAGCATAAAAAGTCCGAGATTCTTCCCATAAAACACACCGCTGAATTTTAAACGAATTTAGACATTACTTCTGGGACTGACTGCATTTTAGTCACGTATCTAATAATCACCAAAATTAGAGTTACAATCTTGAATTTGCTAACTTGCTTCCGTCTCCCTTAATTTGTAACGCCCGTATGCTCTTAGCATTGTCAGAATTAGCAGATGGGTGACTTCACCTAAATTAAGTTCCCGAACTAACCAGCATCCCATCGGATATGAAACACGCATTCAATCGCCTTTAAAGGACATTTGGTAATTAAGTTGACCTGAAAAGCTGAACAGACTTCGAATGAGCCTCTCAAATTGCACAAGAACTTTAAAGATAGATGAAATTGACTCCACTCCGATTTATCCAACAATTCTAAAGTTTTTTGTAAATATCCTCATTTCATCTCTCTCTATTCATTTTGAATTAATCATTAATTCAAACCATAAATCAAATAAATAATTTGAAGGATAAATAAGCTTCGGTAGACTACGAAAACAAATAAACCACCACTGGACGCCAACTAATTGCTTAAATTAGCAGACGCCTAAGGGTATATTTTGAGTGTGTCTCCAAGAATAGCACCGAAAATAGTGTCTTAATAAAAGAAACTAAGTGAAGCTGTACTTTCCAATTAAAGCGCCCTTTTAACTGAATTCCGTTATCGAAACTGAGCTCCTATATTGATCTGGGATCACATCAGAAACCTTAATTACACATATATTTAACGGGAAAGCGATAATGATCCTGTCCATATATTTTAATGAGTCATTCGTTGAATGTAATTAACTTAATAAATGGCTCTTGGGGAAGTATACTGAAGGAATAAAAACACACACCTATTGTAAACAACAGAATACAAGCAGAATGAGTACGTGGTGAGCCAGATATTTTCATTGTGGAGTTTTATTGGAGCGAATATTTTTTTGATGTTTCATATGCCCCAAAGTGAATTCAATGGATGCACCCCAATTTTCCCACTTGAGCGCACTGGGCTATAAATCAAACAACAACCACTGAGATTTTGATTAGTTTTTTTTATATTATGGCATAAACCTCGTTGTTTCAGCTTGTTTTGCCTCTGGTGAATGAGTTTTATGGGCCTTTTTGCGTTATATCATTGCTGGATTTTTTTCCTCTTCAACACCCGATTTATTCCAATTTTATAACCGCATGTGTCCTTCACGCCGTTACTACGAAGTAACGAATAAGATAACCAAGAGAATGTTTGAGTTTTGTTTTCGAGCAGTCGGTTATTTCCGAGAAAGTTTCAAGCCGTGAAGGTAGCAATTTGGAACGCGGCAACGCACAGTCAATCGTCCATCGCTCATGGAGGCATATGAGTGCGAGCGAGAATACCGATGCGGGCTACGTTCTAGAATGGAAATAGCAGTTTCATTTAACAAACATTGAATTTCGAAATGGTGTTGCCTAATGCGGCATAACGCTGAGGATGGTTCCGATGCGTGCTAGCAAAACGTCAGGACCAAATTTCTTTTGACGACGGCTTAATAACCCGAAAATCACACGATACCCGCAGAATCCTGTATCTTTTAATGTTTGAATAGAATTTGAGATAAATAAACTTTTTCACTTTCGTTAAGTATATTAAGTGGTATAATACTGGAACGAGCGCAAAGCCAAACAATTCCATAGTTTGGCACTAAAACAACAGTGGAGAGACCGGGATTTTTAAGACGTTAAATCCTCAAGTATTTTGAAGAATACTTTAAGAAGCTTAATCGGTTGCTAAAATCAAGAGTTTCAGGTGACTGCAGCGACGGAATTGGGCAAAGTCGTCACTCGAATGCAGCTCGAAAGGTCTGAAGTAGCCTTTTACCTTTACACCGGCGGAAAAGAGCTAAAGTAAGTCAAGTAGCATTGAAACCAACTAATTGAATTAAGAACCGGAAAATTAATGAAAAACCTCGGTTTTCTGGGGAATAATAAAAGGGAAACTTTGAATCTTGTAGGTGGTGGATTGGCCGAAACAGGCGAACTTTTTTAATGTTTGGGTAGCCGACTTTCCCCACACAGAACATAAAGATAATTAAGTTTCCGTGAATCATTGATTGGCCGAATTGATAGAAGCAAATAGGTCCAATTTTCTATCATCAACTGGGGTAAAGATCTATAAATAATCAGACAAAGTAGTTTTTCTCTAGAGGGATGACCTTAATTTTCAATTAACTGTTATGCGGATTCGATTCGTACTGAGCATTGCACTTCGTTTAAATCGCAAATTTAGCATGGATTTTAGGTGAAGAAAATGATAATTTATGTGTAATCTAAACGTATTTAACAAAATCTTCCATATAATTCCTCCGGTCAAATAAAGTTATTTTTCTTTTATGCAGAAAACGAGTTTTTATTCGCCAGACCCAGAAACAGCACATTAATTTGAAATTGATGTGAGTTATTTGATTAGAGATTGGAAGCAATTTCCTGTTCAATTTGCGAGTGTTGACATGCTCTATTATTTACGTGTCTATAGAAATTATTGTGACTAATGAAATTATGCTAATTTTAATCGGATTATCATCCGAGTCGACCAGAAATAGTACATTGAATGTTCATTGAAAAACACTATGTGATTTTGTACGATCTCGGAAAAGAAATTTCCTGCATTTTCCTCTATTTAAGGCCGATTTTGACGGTCTAGTTCCCGATGTTAAAAGAAAATGTTTCAAAAGTCCAAACAAGCAAAATTAGATTTTTATTTTGTCGGAGATACATTGATTGGTATGACTTTAAAAAGTTTATATTTTCTCCTCAATCATCCCCTTTTGAGTTTCATTATTTGCGACATATTTAATACTTTTGTCTATTTCCAATTGTTTCAATTTCACGTTTTCTCTTTCCAATAGACAGTTGAACGCGCTGAAGCAAGACTCGAAGCTCAAAAGCCCTAAAGTCTTCTTATTAGTCCCCAATTTCAATAAAGACTTATTTAGTGCTTTGTGACGACTTGCTATTATTCCTTTCAAAATATTCATGATTCCCCATCTTTCATCACTCGAGAAGCGCTGTCGATTTCACTTAAGTTACATTTACATCAGGAGCATGTTTATTAGTTTTTTTACTGTAACTGTAGCCAATCAAATGGGAGGAGCTTGCAACATTTGGCAAGTTAACATGTTAATGTTGTTAATGTTAAGCAGGACCGAGAGGACCGATTTGAAGGCAAGATTCAAGCTGACCAATGAAGCATTGGGGAATATGAGTTTCTGGCCGCCGTTGAATCTTCAGATTGATGGTAGTCGAAAGGTGTATTTGGATAAGGAAACCTTTTTGACCAATCTGACAACATTTAGGTACAATACAGATGCAAAAAATGTTGGAATAACCAATCAATTAAATTTTACAGACAAACAGTGAATCAGTCCGAAGAAACAACATTTACAGATGTACTAGCTTGGTATACGTCGGTGAATGCAGCAATGTTGGAACATTTAACGCAACAAATTAAAGAAACTGACACCAGCGGTGTTTGGAGGTAAACCAACTAAACTAAATAAATGCATTATTTAAAGAAATGTTTGCGAAGCAAAAAGAAGGATAAATAAATGTATGAAATACGTGTTTTTGAATTGCGCATTTGTTTCTCGAAACTTTTGTCTAAATAATCTTGTCTCAAACATCTTTTTGCTCCAATTCACTACACGATCGTTTTTCTTCTTTATTCTAGATACTTATTGGCGTTTAAGAACTTGTTGAAAAGCATTGAAAGTACGGGAATTGCGAGCGTTTATGGCGTCAACTATTTCGGAAAAGGTATATTGAAAAAGCAAAACTACATCAGCTATATTCAGCACGATTCAATAGCCAAAGATCTACTTAACACCTCGTTGAACTACGTGGCCAAATTGAAGCAGGAGTATAACAATTTGTCTCAAACGATGATTGATTATGGCAATATTAAGAAGCAGTAAGTACATTTTCAGTTTCCGGTAAGGCCATTCTAGAATAGAACATATTTTGCTGTTTAATTGCTAGTTTAATTGTGCAAAGATGATTGGGTTTTTTGGGGGTACAAAGGACGGTTTTCCGCCACATCAAAACCGCACAAGAACTATTTTTCTGGTAGACTGCAAAACTAAAAATTTTGTTGAAAACTGTGCTTACCACTGATGATTCACTTCAGGGGTGTAAAAATGAGTACTAAATTGGTTGTTTTAAATATTGTCACATTTTATTACTTCTCTTGTTACCTCTTTATATGCTACAGTTAAAAGAAAACATATACAACTCCTTGTTACGTTTCCCCATACGCTGGCAATAAATAAAGCAAAGTTTGTTTCCAGAAATGATATTATAATAAGAAATATCCAACGAGAACCCAACTATACAGAGGCTCTTAATTATTTCGATTCAATTGCTTTATACACCGATGAGTTACGCAAACTACAACGATCCCTTAGAGTTACTATTGGGTAAGATCCTTATTGCTTTAACCATTTGACCGCATTAATAGCCTGAACTCGTTGCTGTTATAATCGTTTATGGGTTTGCACGAATTTTGAATGCTTAAAGTATTATGGAGAAACTCGATTAACAGCAATGTTATTTTATAGGGAATATGTAAGTGGAAATTTGCGAGATGCGGCCAACCAAGAGGCAGTGGGCATAACAATTTTAATTGTGGTTTTAGCCGTATCTCCTGTGATTATTTGGCTGGTTCATAATGCAGTAGCAACAATTCAGGTAAGTCTAAAGAAACTGCGTAACAAAATGCGCATTTTTTCAATACGCAAGATGCCAAAGTGCAGATTTTATAGTTTTCCGTCGAAAATAAGAAATATCGTTTATAGCAGTCTCTCACTCTTTTTTATGACTCTTAAATAGTCATTTTCGATTTAAGAATTAACTAAGTCTTACCTGGTGGTTCTTAGGAACTACTTTCACAAAACTACTTTACCCAATTCCTCAAAAACATCTTGAATGTGAATGACAATTATTTCCGGGATCAGAGTTTTCGGGATTAAAGGCGCCCTTAATAAAAAGTATGTAAAATATTCAGTTTTTATTTACAAAATAAACGCCATTGTATTCTCCTTGAAAACTACCGTATTTCGTAATTTTCAGAAAAAAATCAGGGCACGTCAATGGCATTTGCGCAAATATAAATTATTTCTCAATTTTATATTATTTGGGTTTTCTCCTGGAATGAACAGCTTTTGATTGCAAAAGTAAAACCGTTGTAGTGTGCGGCAAAATTACCGTAATAAGTAGCATTTGATACTTTCTGAAAAAACCAATGGCTTTGCTGCAAACAAAAATATTTTCCAATTCCACATTCAGTTGGGAAGAAAAACATTATTTTGACTTTTTTTCTTAAAATTCAAATTTTTCCATGTAAAAAATGAAAACATTTGTCGTTTCAGAGAAAATAACCGCCCTAAATATTTAACATTTGATACTTTCCAGATAAAAAAACCAGAGCACGCCAATGGTTTTTCTGCAAATGAAAACTGTTTTGCAATTCTGCGTTTATTAGGAATTAAGGAACATAAATTAGGAACAGAAAAGTCTTTTGGGTTTGTTGCTTAAATGGTCCGGTTTTGATTTAAAAAAGGAAATCCGTTGATTTCTTCGAAAAAAATTCCGCGATATTTAACCGATTCTTTCCAGAAAAAAAATAGTGTGCGATAAGAGTATTTCTGCAAATAAATTTATTATTAAATTCTACATGAAATTGGGAACGAAAATGCTTTTTGGGTTTTTTCCTTGAAACGTGCAGTTTTTTATTTTTAAAACCGTTATCCTGTGCGAGACAATTACCGCAATATTTAGCATTTGATACTTTCCGGTTAACTATTACACCCCAATGGTTTTTTGCAAATAAAAAACAAATACATTCAGGTTGGGAAGAAAAATTTCCTTTGATTTTCTCTTAAATTGTACACTTTTTTTATTTAAAAAATGAAAACTGTTGTCGTATCTGAGAAAATTACGGCAAATAAATATTTGGCAGTTGATATTTTCCCGCGAAAAACAGGAGCACGCCAATGGTTTTTCTGGAAATAAAAATTATTTATCAATTCCACATTTAGTTGGGAATAAGAAAGCTCTTTTGGGTTTTGTTGCTTAAATGCGTAGTTTTTGATTTACATAATAAAAACCGTTGTATTGTGCGAGAACATTACCGCAATAATTTCCAGAAAAGATGTGTACAATAACGTTTTTTTTTAAATTAGGACTATTTTCCAATTCAACTATTAGTTGTAAACAAAAAAGCTCTTTTGAGTTTTTCTGCATAAATGCACAGTTTTTGCTTAAAAAAATAAAAACCCTTGTATCGGATAAGAAAATTACCGAAATTTTTACCATTCAACACTTTCCAGAAAAAAGAACAGTGCATTCTAATGCTTTTTCTACAACTGAAAAATGTTGCTTAAGTAAGTAATGTTTTTGATCGATGCTATTTTCAGTTATATGCTGCGAACTTGTCGAAAAAAGCCAACGAATTGAAGAGGGAAAAAAAGAAAAGCGATCTGCTGTTATTTCAAATGCTTCCTCCGAGTGTGGCGACCCAACTTAAGCAAACCAGACAAGTAGGTTTAATTTAACTAACGATATTAAGCACGAAAATAATTAATTTAATGCTTTTCTAGGTACCTGCCGAATATTATGCGTCGGTCACAGTGTATTTTAGTGATATAGTTGGGTTTACGGAAATTGCAGCCATCAGCACACCACTCGAGGTGAAAATCCCAAATCTTCCTTCCGGTTGATAATCCTGCTAATCCAACCAATTTCAGGTGGTAACATTCTTAAATAAAATCTACAAGCAGTTTGACTCTCGTATTGAATGTTATGATGTGTACAAGGTGGAAACGATTGGCGATTCTTATATGGTGGCTTCTGGGCTGCCTGTAAAAAATGGTATTTTTTTCCAGATAATTAATCCATCAGCAGCTTATTTTGTTCATTTTCAGGCAATAAGCACGTATCGGAAATAGCCAGTATGGCTTTGGATCTACTTGCAGGTTCCAGGCATTTTAAAATCCCGCACAGAAAATCCGAAAAGCTTCAAATTAGGTACGTATTTATAGAAAATAGTATCTTTTTAGCAATGTTAGCAAATAATGTTGTACATTTAATAATTAGCTGCTGGAATTTAGTGCGTTATTTATGATGAAAGCATGGTTTTAGTAGTGCATTCAAATTAAAGACATTTTTTTGGTTTGAAATCGACAAATGATTTTATGGGAAATTTTCGCTCTTAACCTGAATAATTTATTAGATCTGGAGCCCATACAGGCCCAGTAGTGGCTGGGATAGTTGGGTCTAAAATGCCAAGATATTGCCTATTTGGAGACACCGTAAATACAGCTTCGAGAATGGAATCGACGGGTGTAGGTAACATATATTTTTTTAAGTAACTAGAGAACTTTGAGAAAATTTGGTGGAAAATCATTCAAATTTATGAAAGTTACATTTCAGCATCAAAGATCCATATAAGCCTCGAAATGAAAAAAGCCCTGGATGCAATTGGCGGGTACAAGATCGAAGAACGCGGACTAGTGGAAGTGAAAGTAAATTTTCCCTATCAGGTTAGACAAAATTAAAAACTAAACTTTCGAATGTTTTAGGGTAAAGGACTGATGGAAACGTTTTGGTTAACTTGCAAGGAGGGAGTTACTCAGAATACTGTTGAGATCGAAGCTCCTTCGTATTTTCCGGTAGGTTTCCATGAGCGTTTGAATCGATTAACAGAGACAGTTATTTTTTTAGGAAGACGAAGACATGGAGCCGGTATTTATTAAAAGGTTGAAAGACAAAAATTACTTTTAATTTACTATCCGACACCCAATAGATTGAATGTTAAATGTTTGCGGCTTTTCATCAATCATCAAACACTATTTTCGTCTTAATCACAGCTTAGCTAGAATAAGGAATTTTTCGAAATCTGAAAATCTGCTTCATTTTATAACAAGTCTATGTTGTATTTATTAAACCTATATTAGGTGCCAATGTATTTACCTAATTGACGTGGTATACTTGATGTTCAATGTTCATTATCTCTTTACAAGTTTTACAGTTTTTATATAAATGTGGTAAAGATCCAAGCAAGGAAAGTACTCGAATAATGCTTTATCAAGGACACATAAAATATTTTTAATTACGTGTTGAGTATAAATGGAAGTAATAAAAATGTAAATAAAAAATTTAATTGGCCCAGTGGGTTTTATTACGGGTTCCTGTCGTTGGCGCACGTCGGAGTCAAAAATTCGTGGTGGTCCAAATAGTTGGCCAGAAGTCGCTTAAGCTCAGCATTCTCTTTGCGAAGTCGCATTACGTCATCACAAATCGTCCGGCGATCTAAAAACCTACACCTTCTTGGCCCCTCATTGAAATTGAATGGATAATCCAGCAAAAACCTTTCAGAATTTCGTGATATTTCTTCAGGCCTTCCAAAAGAGCGTTCCAAACCCTCACACGGTCTTCGCCGAAATTCTGCCTGAACTTTTCCCAGTAGGTTTTGATGTCACGTTCTGTTAAATATCTCGATATGGTTAATCGTTTCTTCTCTAATCTGGCTCCAGTGGTAGGAACTCTGGGCCAATAAGCATAAAATTAGTGACCCATTGGGGGTCTATTCAGTATCCAAACTTTACCCGGACGTGCGCACATAATAAGACGCAACAAACTCCTTTAAAGCCCTTAGCACATAAACAGGACTAATCACCAAAGGGTGCCGAAACTGGCAGGCGGATAAATCAGTTAATCGCATGCTGGATATTTTCTTTTTGGATGACACTGCCTTCACCTTATCCTTAGTTTTATCTGCAAAGCTAACATTTTTGCAGTTTCGCCTTCATTCTCATTTTAAGCGACTCACTATTGCTCCAAACCTGCCACTCCGCAAATATCTTCAATGGCTTCATGTTCGGACGCCTCAGACACGGAGTCTGGTTCTTCTGCCAGATCCTCAGTGTTAACCAATTGGGAAATAATGGAACCAAGCACCACATCAGGCTGGCGAATGGCATCAATAACATCGTCTAGTTCTGGTATGTAGAAATTTGAGGCATCTCCAAATCCTAAAGAGGCAAACTGTACTGAATAAAATGAGCAGAATGCAATTCATTCGATTTTCCCCATTTTTAGACTATTCAATTCTTTTGAAAGGAATGGCGATAATCCACTTAAGTTGTTCCGTTGGCATGTGATTTCCCTTTCAATGTATTTATTCAAAATATACTCATTTGTCTGGAAAACTTACTAGAAAATATCGATGAAATTTGAGATGAGGCTGAAGTTCTACTATCAATACGGGAAGCCGAAGTTCCCATTGATCCCTGGCAAACTGGACAATACGTGTATGGTTGGAAATGTTTAAACAAAACATTGATATAGTCAATGCCTTGAATGCCGATCGCCTAAGAAAAAATAAATAATAAATAAATAAAAATATTTAATTCCTGCGGCTGGAAAACTACAATTGATAGAGTGCTATTTAATTTTTCAGCGCTGAAAGTTGCATTAAGACCAAAACGTGAGTAAATGAAACCACTCACAGCAAAAACATTATCCAATCGGACGATATTCTTCTGATCGTCCGTATATCCCTTCAGGAGCTCTTTGAGACGTTTTTCAGCCAAAAATCCCGATTTGTCCGAGATTCGAGTCAATATGTGCTTTAATACCTTCATGTAGTTGCTGTTATCCTGCAGATTGGAATCTAAAGATTCGCTATCTTGGAAGATGGTTTGGACGGACAGTATTTGTCCTACTGATCTCGACTCTACCGACTTGCCATCTGTGTCGACAAAAATGTATATGAAGCAGACGCAAAGTTTGTAACGCTATTAAATTGCGATTTACATGGGAACAACTTTCTTTGTGATAAGAGGTACTTGAGAGTAGCAAAAAATCAGAAACAAGATCAATTGCTCTACGATAATGCATTTTTACCGTGTAGAAACTCTGCAGGCACATTATTAACAGCCAACCGGTAACTCGGCAATGACTTTTTGTCGACGATAAAGTTCTGTGGTGGGTCCCATTCGAGTCCCATCTGCTGCTCGTAGAGAATTTTATCGGTGTCCAGAATTTTCTTCAAAACTGCCAAAGTGCGGTTTTTATTCATTTCCCATAGCATGTGGAACTTCTCGTCGTTTACGTGGGCAAAGTGGTCAGCTTTGGCTTCCACCTGTGGAAAATTCCTGGTTTGTTCAACTCTAATAATCAAACATTAAGTGCTTACATCAATGATGGATTTATGCAACTTCTTAATACTCTCGGACAGTTTTTTAATTTTATTTGACATGCGGGATTCGTACTCAGAAATTTTCGTTCTCAGGCCGTTGATCACGTCTTGCAATTTGTTCATTCTCCTCTTCTGCTGGGATTTTATTATAATGTTTTCATCCTCCCTCTTTTTAAGGATCTGATAGTTATAATCCAGCTTCTCACTGTTAAGCAATGCCAGAGCTTTGATTTTCTCCAATTCCCGTTGAAGCTCTTCTATGTCGTTCTCCAACTTAATCTTGGTCTCCCTAAAATGCTCCTACACTTTTTTTGAAGAAGACTCCAAGTTTCACTGATCTATCAAACCTGAAAGTCCATTCGCAGTGACTCCATTCTTTGATCAAACTCCTCAACTTGCTCAAACTTTGCCTTGCTATTGGATATTTCTTGATTTTCACGCTTTCTAAATAACTCTTCCCATTTCTTATCGGTCACTTCAATTAGCGCTTCTCTCTCATGCTGTATTACATTTTCCAGTATATTGAGCTCTTCTCGATATGCGCGTCTCATAAACGATATCTGCATCAGTTGAGCATGTATGGTTCAACTAGTCTCAAGTATTAGTATTCCAAGGTTAAACCCTTGGTTAAAGGACCGAACTTACCTGCTTTTCAATTCTTTGTGATAGAGTGTTGACATCTTCCATTTGTTTTCTTTGATCTTTAGCGAATTGTTTGTCAGCATTTCGCAGCTCCTCATTCAACATCGCAATTATTCCATCCTTTTGACTGATCAACAAGTCACATTTCTCCTTTTGCTCCATTATAGCTTCGTTTATTTGCAGAGGATCGTTTTGGCGTTGAATTGACTGCAAATTTTCTTTTATTGGGGGTTTTTGCACTAAAATATCTTGGCAAACAGGCGAGTTTCTACTCATTTTATTCACTGGTTCTCAGTATAATTTTATTTAATGATCATTACCGCCCATTTGTTGGCAATGTTGTTGAAAAGCTCACTAGCGGCCTGCGCTTCTTCATCTAATTGTTCGTAAATCTTTTCTTTGTTTAATCCTTCTGATTCCCTTCTGTCCACTTCTCTGGAATCATTCGCCACTCGAACGTTCGTAATATATTCTTCACCTGTAAGGAGCCAGTGAAATTTTGCTTATTTGTTAATTTGAAAAAAAATGCATTGCACGGATTTGTGAAATAAAATATAACTTGGATGGGTCAAGGAAGCCTGTAAAAGACAACATGTTTTAATTTACCTTCTATTAGAAACTTTTCCAATAATTCCGCGCTTTTCTTTAACTGAATTTGTATCTCGTTAAATTCCTCGTCGCCTTGCACCAGTTTGTCTACCTGTTGAACACTTTGCTTGCTACAACAATAATATTGTAAGCACATATACAACGAAGACTAATTCCGAATAAACAAGACGGATTTTAACTGGAAAAACAAAAATTTCCAGTCTTCTTAACTGTTGTGGAACTTTTGAGTGAGTGCGTAAAATGGTGTTCAAATTTTGCCATATAAGTTAACATTTGAATTTTTAATTGACCCGAATCCAACCGGAAATCTACGGTGAAATGCATTCGTTAATAATTTTGCAAGCAACTTTTGAACTCATTTTTTCGTACTTGAGTCACCGTGTATATTTTGGAACTGAAAAACTGATAATTTTAACATTCTATTCCTGTAATAAATTAAAAAATCAAACCTTTTCTTCAACGCTTCCCATCTGCGCTCAATTCTTAACCGCCTGGCCAGCTTGCGCTCATTCGGATCAGAAGAAGTAACTTGCGGTTCAAGATCTTCAATAATTTCAGTACTTCTTCTTGAAGACATTTTAGCGTGACAATTAAATACGAAAACTGTTTAAGTTACTCTATCGTAGCGCAATAAAATAAATTCGATCAATCAAATTTCTAAGCTCGCCATAGCAACCAACCAATCCCGTCCCAAAATTATACACCAGAAGGCCAATAAAATCGGTAATTTAATGAAATGATAACTAATTATTAATTTGAATAGGTAGAAGTTTTATGCATGTAGGAAATATCTCCAGATATGCAAGTGCTCATTTGGTGCGTGCGTGGCTGAGGTGTGCGGATGCTAATCGAATTCGCCTCCCGGCACAAGCTGACAACGCTTAACTCCGCTGGCAACTCTGTAGGTTTTCATTTGTTGACGTTTTTGACAAAACCGATTAGCATTTCTTCGATAAAAGTGACAATGGCGGTAGGTACTAATTTTTATTTTTGATTTCTATTCTTAATTCATCTTATTAAATTAACTGGGAAAATTGTGAAATTTATCATGGAAAACGAGAAAGTATTTCGACCTATTTATTCTATTTCATATTTTTTCGCTGGGACTTAGGGTATTTTGTCAAATTACATGTTTTTACGTGTAGTGTAGAAACTAAAACTAGCTATTTTGTGGTTGATTTCCTAAACCACATAAAATCACATGTTTTTTTAACAATTTAGATGAGAAACTACGTTTCTTAAGGTGCAACTAGATTACATTTGTTGCAAAAAATCTAACCTAAAATGTTGCTTTTATTGCAGCCCGTTGCTAAAACGACCAAAAAGGAGAGGAAGGAAGTGAAGGATAAGTCCAAAAATGTAATGCGGGACTTGCACATTCGAAAACTTTGCCTAAACATCTGTGTAGGCGAAAGTGGAGACAGGCTTACCAGAGCAGCCAAGGTAAGAGCTTTACCAGCCGATTTCTCTGGAAAACTGAACTTGGGCTGGCTGCTTTTGCATATTTACATGAGTTCATTCTCTCCAGGTACTGGAACAGCTTACCGGTCAACAGCCTGTGTTTTCAAAGGCCAGATTGACTGTCAGGTCCTTCGGCATTCGTCGTAATGAAAAAATTGCGGTTCACTGTACCATTAGAGGTGCCAAGGCAGAAGAAATCTTAGAAAGGGGCTTGAAAGTTCGAGAATACGAGTTGCGAAGGAACAATTTCTCAGGTATGTCTATTTTGTAAAGTTGAGCTTTTAAACTTGTTTTTATACTAGAGCGTTTATTAAAGTAAATTCTATATTCTCCAATTATCAAAGACATGATGTTTTGGCTATTTTTGTAGTCTGAGGTAAAACCTTTTATTTTTTCGGATTTTCGTCCAATTATCGAGATTCCTGTATTTTTCTGTTGTGGGCTTCAAAATCTAAATTACCTAAAAATGTTTTTTTATGTCTTAAGCATCCGGAAACTTTGGGTTTGGTATCCAAGAGCATATCGACTTGGGTATTAAATATGACCCCAGCATAGGAATTTACGGTTTGGACTTCTACGTCGTGTTGGGAAGACCCGGATTCAATGTAGCACATAGAAGGAGGAAACAAGGTAAAGTTGGTTTCCCCCACCGACTTACTAAGGAGGACGCTATGAAATGGTTCCAACAGAAGTATGACGGAATCATTTTGGGTAGCAAAAAATAAGTTAATAAACTTATAAAGTTTTGCTGAGCAATTATATTATTTTTTGTCTTTCAAATGACCGCAATTACCAACATCCTTCCGTTTCCTACATTGACATGTTGTCTTTTCCGTTATTTCGTTAACAAAGTCCTGTTTAGTGGTGTGTCGTTCAGTGCAAACTTCTCATTTAATTGTGCTTAAAGAGTTAACAGCGGTTATTTCAGTGTAGTTCTCTCATATGCAACAGTTTTTGAAATTACATTTCCTAAGTGCCGGTCACTTTCCAATTAAAGGTTAACCTATGAATTGTTCTTAGTGAAGTTCTATAGAAACTTACGAAGGTTTGTTTCGGTTTTTGCCCAAAGTGATTAACAGCGGACATGTCCAACAAATTTATTTTGTTTGTTTAGGGTCACTCGCTAACTTTAAGCCACTTACAGTTTGAGCCCATATAACAACGCCACGTATAATACATCGAATATTTGAACACAATTATTATATTTAGAAACATACATATACCTATGGTTCGCCAGAGTCCAGCCTCCCCCAGAGCGCTAAAAGCGCACAGTTGAAAAAATATTCCTCAGTATCCCCCAACTCATTACAAGATCTCATGATTCTTCGAACGAGTGAAAACTTCGACACGTCGATTCTACACGTTCGAAGGTAAAAGGTGTCAGTGTCTTGAGGTCATCGAGGAAAATCAATCAATCGAAAGGCAACTCTTATCTGAAGTTCTATTATTTTCAACCCAAGATCGCTACATTTAATTTAATTGTTCGAACAAAATTTCCTATTATTTTTGTGTTATAGTTGTCACCCAGAAAGTGGACTTTCCGAA
>NW_026017163.1:0-3790 GCF_020466585.1 Dendroctonus ponderosae
TGCCTTCAACATTTATTGTGTCAAGTCAATTAGGGAGCAAACTATTAATACTAAAATGAAATAATTGATTTAATTTTCCCGTTTTTTCAAAGACTGTTGGATAAAGACTAGTCAACTGGAGCATAGGAAATAGCGCTCTTTCCATTACAGCATCCATTAACCGTATGACGTTCTAAGATCTGAAATATGATGGATCATCCATATGAACAACATCATCCGTACATTTTGCGGCATAAGCTAAACCTCAAGTCTTCAGATAGTAAATGGAATAATTCAGAAGAATACATATTTTTGAAATGGCGGGTTTTTCCGACGACGTTCCCGTGTTAATGAAAACCCTCGAAATAATTTCATGAATCCACGTTAAAATTAATAATTAAACAATAGAAACGTTGGGCGACAAACGGCTCATTTCTATTTCCGATCCTACTGTGCTTAACTTTCTACGTTGCTTCATGTTAATCAAAAAAATCTCACAACCTAATCACTAGTAAGTTTGAATATTGTGAGGTCAGTCTAAGTTTCCAAGGGCTGGAAAAAATCTAACAAACCGACAACTTAATGGCCTAAGGGTAGGAAGTCTAATTTAAATTGAACCTGCAGCTTTATGAAACGTTTCTACATGACAAATGGATGGACATAGGATGAATAGAAAATCAGTATTACGAGTAACCACTTCCTCAATGTGCTATTTTCTTAGTTGGAATTTTAAATAATTGAAAACTTCTTCACTCCTATATGTAAATCAAATACATGAGACAATTCCAAAAAGTTTAACGGAATATTTCAGTCGAATATTTGCTGCAGAATGATATATATTTCCGTATAATGATTGCTGCAGTAGCAGCATCTTTTCCTATTGGACCAAAACCAACTAAAATCATAGATCAACAGCACGAACGATCTGATCCGTCCGACATCGCAAAATCCAGAAATGTATGCACTTTTTAAATTTAAACTCCCATTCGTCTAAGACATTCACTTTTGCCTGTAGCTGGAAATGTATGCAACTTTAATAAATCCCCTTCTCGTAGATTCTGCAATTAAATAATTATTCGTTGCAACAGAAGCTGAAAAAATCTACTTATTCTTGTTTTCAGTTGATAAAATTGAGCAGCAAAATTTGCCTTGATAATAATTAAAGCTCAAGTGGAGTGGAATGGGATCGAAACTTTTAGAATGCGCAGAAAAGTGTCAACCAAACCTCCTTAATTTTAGAAAGCTCATTTCCTAGCAATGATTTTCAGGAAGCAAAACTTTTGTTGGGAGAACAGGGTACGCAAATATTTGGGCTGTTTGAGAGTGTTGATCGGAGTTGAGGAAAATCAATATTTAAATGTAAATAGCCACTGTGCAGATGTTAGAGTAAAAGAGGAATATAGACAAGTTAAAGGAGAGCATCCAGTAGCAGCAGATATAAGTTATATATTATTACATATTACATATTTACATTCTAGCGAGTCTTCTGCAACTGGCAATAAGACATTAGAACTATCACATATAATAAACTTCGAAAATAAGCCCAGTTTAATGTAAATAAGCATTGCAAAACATCGTATACTGAGTAAATTGTCTCTAAAAAAGGCAAAACTTGAAAAAGACCATTTACATAAAATATTGTAAAAAGTCAAGCTATTTGGCCAATCTGTCCCTACTAAGGTTACATCCATTGCTATTTAACAGATGTTTGCGTTAAAGAAAACATTACTTTAATTGCGCAAATCAGTTTCGTAAAAACAGGGAAATAAAAGCCGACATCTGCAGTAATTAACATAAAATATTAGCTACAGCATAACTACATTACATTTAAAGCACTGTTATTACTGATATTAAATAAAACCAGAAACATAATACGAGTGCATGTTGGTTGACCATATTTCTGAAAAGGTGTGTAACCTCGTGTGAACCGCGCATTTAGCAAAAATCCATATTCACAATAATAACCAGAAAATGAACGAAAACCTTAACAATAAGCGGCTTGAAGGAAGTGCTGAAGTCTCCTCAGCACCATTGCGTGCTTTCTTAACAACAGCTGGTTATTAAAAAAATATGTTTCTGCTAAATGCACACGTTTTGCCGGACGGACGTCTTGTTAACAAGCCGAAAGCCAAATTATTTCTGATATGACATGTAATACCCTTTCAGATTAAAACTAGCTATAACTGCAAAACAGCGAAAAATGTCAATTTTTCAATCTAATTTAATTACTTCGTTTAATGCAGTTTAAGCTACTCGGAAAGTGGTTTAAGACATCATTTACTTTAAAACTTGCAAATTCGCCTTTAAAATCACCACTTTCTTAATAAGGCAATTCACTTAAAAATACAAAATATCTCAATCTTTGTGCAGAATTTATATTTGCCAGTCGACCTAAACAGATTACTATTCTAGCAGTTTTAATGAATTTTTAAATCGTTCGAAAACTTGTGCACCGGGTCAGTTACCATCAGCGGCCCTCTTTCCAACGTCCACTTTTTATGTGTCTTTGGGTGCATTCATGAATATCAGATGAACTAGCCCTTTGATTTCAGTAGCGCACTGAAATAATTTCCTCATTTTATCCAGAAATTGTTCTTTATGTTTTGGCACTAAATCGATCATTGCCATGTGAATATTGACTAAATTAATTTTGTTATTCGAGTTAAGTATTTAAGTAATTTACGTGGATGCTCCGAGGAAGATGTTTCTTGCAAGAAAATAAATATAAATGACGTCTTCAAAAAAACTTGGAAACTGGGCCCTTTGCATCCACTATTCGTAAACTACCCCCGAACGAACGCTGTTATAGCAGCCTGTCAACATCACCTTCGATTTGCCATTACTCTCCCTGATTCTACGTCCCTGAACGGAGGAAATCCCCTCAGTAGCGTTTGTGCAAAAGCCTTTTTACGTTGGTGAGAATGAATTTGCATGTAAAGCCCTTTAGCTCTGGATTTTCCCCAGAAATGCAGTTTTACGGATACACATATTCCTTTTTTAAGGATTTCGTTCCATTTTGACCAAAGTTAAGCCAGCTAGCTGCTGTTCGAATGTGGCGGCCAGTTCGAAATACTTATTTTTGCTATGGACGTGCATGTGGTCGATATTTAAATGTGAATGCATAAATCATTTAGCTTTCCATTCAGATGAACCATCAGATACTTGAAAATGTTAGATTTAGTACGAGAAAACGTTGATTTGAAAAAATATTTACGTTACAAGGAACAAGACCATGGAGTCATGTGTCTCCTGTGGCATGTAAGTTTTCGCTGACTTTAAATAAATATTTCCTGAAATATACGTGTGCAAGTGTGTATAGTAATGTATACCAAGCACCATTTTTATGAGAGAACAAATGTAAGCGATTGTCACAAATGTTGGCAGATATGTTTGAAACACAATATTTTTGATTATGTTGCGATTGGGGCCATCGAACAAACTCGAAATAAATAGCGAAATTGAAAAATTCTCTCCAATAATGCCAAGAAGCGGGCTTCCATTTGGCAACAATTCACTCCGTTTTTCAAAGAAAGTCTTCGCATCGATATTAGCGGACTATCGGTTGAAAAGCAAACATAAAACATTATGAGAAAAGGTCGCTGTCACTATATGGAACTAGAGTTCGAATATGTTAGAGAAGAGTGCATGTGAAAAAACGCCGATACTTTCAAACTTACTAGAAAAAAACCGAGGATGATAATTTCACAATTCGCATTTAGCTTCATAAAGGCATAAGTACAGCTTAACGGATAACATTTCAAATTCTTGACTTCGATGTCGAAGTCGTCTATATCTGCCTATGATGAATCTC
>NW_026017164.1:0-3970 GCF_020466585.1 Dendroctonus ponderosae
CAAAGTCACATAACTGACAATTTGCACAGACGAATTATCAGAGCGAATTTTCATATACTGTATTATCCTACTATTGTTACACAATTTATTGACATACTCTTTTTAGGTTCATTTAGGTTCTTTTGATAACGATAGCAGAAAATAGCTATCGAAACGTCAAGATAATTTTTCAAATTAATTTCTCTACTAATTGGAATTTTCTCTTACAGCTTGAGCCTAAGTGTGTCGCAGGATATCGTCTTGATAAGTTCTTGATTACTTTTTGATAAATAATTCGTTCTTATTGCGAAATAGAAGCACTATTTATCAATCTGTAATAAAAGACGTGAGGAAATTCTGTCTTTTTAAAAGGCAAACATTTTTGAGGTGAAATACCCAAAAAAAAGTTTGTAAAAAAATGAATCCGCCTCAACAATATAGAACTTATCTACTTGGCATTTATTGGGAACGACCAATGGGACCCAGAACTTCAAATCAGGTTTAGGATCAATCAAGCAAGAGCAGCTTTAATAAAGCTAAGCAAGTTCCTCACTGACCATAATCTAAACCTCAAAATCAAATACTAAACGATTTAATCTTGTTATCCTGTACAGAACGGGAGCACTATTGAATTGAATCATTCAAAATGTGGGTATTAAGACGGTTGCTAAAAATATTGAGGGCGGGCCGTGTCAGAAATTAATAAGGGCTCAGAATTGCTGGAGTTGAAGACTAATAACTGTTCGAACATATAAAGAAATAAAAGACCTCCTATCTAGGACACAATGTACGGGGATAGCGATATGACTTCTAAAGCATAATATTGCCGGTTAAGATTGCGGGTGGTAGATGAAGCAGTGACAGGAAAAGACTATCATGGCTTCGGAACATCCGCAAGTGGACAGGACAAAGCGACTTTGCTAAAGCTAGCAGCAATGAATAGAACAATCATAAGAAATCGGAGGTCGCCGACGCATGATTGTGCACTTTAAGAGAAGACGCGTTATTTGTAGTTCTTTTAGAACACTGACTGACTTAAAAATTGTCGCCAATAGCAAAGTTGAAGGTATATTTAATGACGGCAATTTCTAATCACCCTGTGTGAAAATGCTACAAAAACCTTAGTCCAGATAATCAGCAATTTAAACTGGACATGCATTGCAACAGGCGGCGTCGACGCTACTCAGCAGTGGCAAAAAATCGGCGTCGCATCTCTTGCATCCAACGCGATATGACTCAGTTTAACGTCGCGACGCTTTGGCTGTGGATGAGGCATTTCCGTCGCCGCATTTCTGGACACTTGTTGAAATTAAAAGCGCGCCATTCTAATTCGACTTACTTATTTTAGTTTTTGTGAGACTTACTTGGATGGTAATAGTGGGTTTTGATTAAAGTGAACGAGCAGAAATATAGTAAAGGTAATTTTTTCGATAGCCGTTTTTCAATTTAAAATCAATTTTGTTTGCCGCGTGGAGGTTAGGTATCACCTAACAACATTTATAATCTACAGCATTTTAAAGCAAGTTAATCATCGGAGAAATTAAATCAAATTTGCGAGAATGCCTTAACAAAAAAATCAAATTTCTTCAAGTCAAAGTTAATAGTCACAAAGTAAATATAATCAGTATGTCCTTACAAGAAGAACTGCGTTTGAATATGCAAACCCAATGATTGACTTATCGATTAAACTGAACAGTGTTCTAACGATGAAAATTAAAATCATATTACGAACGCAAACCGGGTTTCTCAAAAAAAAAAGTTTGAAAAATTTGAACTGACGCAACCATCGCCGGAGTCAAAAACTTAATATCAGAGAAACAGTGAGTTGAAAAAAAAAGAAAAATTATGGTTTAAGACAATTAACATCGCTTTGAAGTATTTATGTTTTATCGAATATGGAGCCTTCGTACATTGAATGACTGAAAAATTGGACCAACTTCAGAAGGAATCGAACCAAGCCTGAATTCCTGAAAATAAATGCCACAAAAAAAAGTGGAAAATGCTTTCAAATTCATAGCCATGCAATCTTATCAAAATATCCGCGACACGTGTCGTAGATAATTTATTTTTGCGTCATGCAACGTTTCCTGCAATTTTTCCAGAACATACCACCAATTTTATTCAATTATCTCTACAAGTGGGATAGAACATTTTCCTAAAAATCGCGTGAAAAATAATTTTTCGAAATAGCTCCTAATTGGTGATTGTATATAATATAGTGATGTATTCGGAATTTTCTGTTGAAGATCCCTTCTTCTCCAGATATATTAACTTGGATTTTTTGGGGCTGTATAAAATATGTTATTTGTTTATTTGTTACTATTTGTATTCAATTTTAAAACATTTCGTAAACTATCCACTTAAGTCCTAAACCAACAAAGACACCTGACGAAAAATGCAAGGGTATAATAAGCTAGATGTTAAAAAGTCAAAACTCTTACTGACCTAATTAGAGAAAAATTAGTATTATAACGTTTGAAAATACGCGCTGGTAAAAGTTGGATGCTAAATGCTAAAAACCCTGTGATTAATTGAATTTATATGAACAGAAGCTTCTTGTGAACGCAGCATTGAAGTTAAACGCTTCCAGGTTGTTCAATACGTGGCAGAAATAAAAATTTTTGCAGGATCCATATGAAATTCAACTTTAGATTCAAACAGAATTTTATGAAAAAACACTTCAAACTTTATTTACATAAAACAATTGAGAAAAGTATATTACCAAATTTTGCAAACAATGGTTTCGAGAAAATTTCAAATTGCCATTTTCACCATATCATAAAACAATAGCTTTCAACATGTTCAGCATTTAATACAGTTTGATACGCAGTTTATTTCGCGTGATTTCCGGGAACCAGCTTTACACAAATTTGGAATATCTCTAAATGGTTTGGAAATTTATAAAGATTTAACACATGACGTGATTGAGCTTAAGATTATTCAACTTGATGTTATTTTTGTATATTTCTTGCAGCCTCCAAAAGGCCAAGAATAAAACTCAAAATGAACCTCTTTTCCTGCTTTATAACATTTTATATGTACCTAATTCACAAATATGACTTCGATATTTCGAAATGTTATTTTAGTTCTTTGTAGCTAAGTTTTAATTATTTAAACCGTTTTCCTTAACATTCGTATCCTTAAGGATTCTTCAAATAAACAGCAATTGAGGATTTGTGAACACTTTAAGATGCAAAGTCGCTGTTTTGTCCAATAAATACACATTTTGTGATAAAAATTTGCTTTTAAAATATTCTATGCTACAATTTTCCAATAAGTCTTTCATTGAAAAGAATATATATTTTTAATGTAAATTGGAACGCATATCGAAATCAATAACAAGCCAGTTTATTAGCGAAATTCAAATATGCGTATAACGAATTTAGGATTACAGCTAATTCTGATTTAATGTGACTGGCCAATGGCACCAATCTGGATAGTTGATATTTCCCATTTCATGAAAGCAATTAAGTGGAATGAGAATGGAATTACATTTCCGCACTTATCTGAATAGTTGCAACAGGGTGTGAAAATGGGTTTTAAATCGGACGTTCATTGCTTGCAAAATTATTATAAATTCGGACATTATGTTTCCATCAACTTAATGAGTTTAGGTGTTGGTGCTCAATTCATTTTCCATGCATTTTAGTAGATGTTTTCTCATAAACGCCGTATTGTTGAGATTAAAAAACTCGATTTATGTTTAATTTGTGCTGTATAATTTGAGATCGACGGATCTAATGATTTACAAGCCTTTAATCTTAAAATCCTGCAAGTTACTGTTTGTTATTAATCTTTTTAAGTGGCACTCACTGTCGCCCCCCTTGGATAAAACACTTATAGAATAATGTCGCTTAACATATAAGAAGATTTTCCTAAATTCAGTGATGTAAATGTGGATTTGTTCGAATTTTTTTCTGGTCGTAATACTGATGGAGTAAAACTGGCATATATGAAATATGACGAGCGCTGATATTTACTCCTGATTAAA
>NW_026017165.1:0-3936 GCF_020466585.1 Dendroctonus ponderosae
TGTAATCGTAACACATTGTTTGTGCAGAATACAACGCTGATAGAATGCCAACGAAATTATAGGTTTAAAAATGAAGATTATACGCATTTTATCTGAATTCGGGCTTCAATATCGGGCGCCTATCATTATGCAATTGATCCACGTGTTTGAAATATTACCAATAAAATGTCGATTGATATTGGAAAATTAGGTGTAGTGTGTATGAAGATAACGAGGTACATGACATGAATGAAATTCAAGTTTGCCTTTTTCAGCGGGAATTTGCCGGAAAAATGCCTTTTCGATCTTGTAATCGTTGAGCAACAAATCTTTAAATTTCAGTTCTGTTTCATTGGTCATAATTCAAAGTCCATTGGTTAAACCGTGCTGCACATGTTCTCCCTCGAAAAGTATTATTCTAGGCCCATAATCTGGCGTTCTGTTTCATTAAATATATAAGGCTTCAAATTTCATAGGACTTCCAAGCGTTCCCTCTGCGTACATATTCACCTGGCAGCCCGTATTGATTTTAGTTGTATACTTCAATTAATGTTATCAAATATTTATACGACGTTCTCATCCGTTACTGTTTTCCTAATTTCCTAACTAAATAATGAAAACTTCATCACGGCGTCCCATCGCGGTAAACCCATGTGAAACTATGGATCTCATTCGTTCCAAGTTACATGGATGAATTTGGTTGGGAAAAATGGTTTTATGACAACATACTTTAGATGAATGCCCCGAATCTTCATAAAAAATTAATCAATTTAACAACCTTTTAATTGTTCTTCAGAAGTTTGGTCAGGCGAATTCTAACTCAAATTATCCACAAATGTAGAATATCTACCGAAGCCATAAAACTTTGGACTCACACTAATAGTAGATAGTTTGACGATTTAAACTAGAAATATTCCGGCATAGTTTTTGTACCCACAAGCTAGTGAAATTCATGTTGAAGAAGCGAATATGAGCGGATATTAGCATAAGTGGAAAACATCAAAGGAATCATTTAAATTCTATGGCGCACATGGGTGAAGACATTTAAATAATGACATAACAGCCCACGTCGTCTCTAACGAACTTCAACATCTTCGTGTCTTCGTAAATAGGCCACTGACCTCGATTCCGGAAAATCCTTGCCTGCAAATTATTTAATTATGCATAAATTTTATATTCGATTAATGTATACTCGATTCAATGAAACAATCAACTAGAGAATGATAAAAATTAATTTTCGAAGTTTTTCTGTCGGCTCTCACTGTCCTAGTTTTTTCACTCAAATTATAATTTATTTTATTTATTGCAGTGTGCAGTGAAAATGTTAATTGTTCACAACTTTTAGGAACCTTTTCACGTTAATCGATCACAAGCCGTGTTCAGCAGACCAATATTGCTTAATTCGCTATTGATATAAGTAGTTCTTTAATGATATCACATTGAATTAGATTCTTATGCTCAACAGCACTTGACCCCGTTTCGGCTAATTTATTTAGCAAATAGTGATGGAACCGAACAGAGACAATCGACAGTCATCAGGGAAAAAAATTCATAAATTTTTCATTGATGTTGCAGATGGAGAGTTAAATTAAATATAATTAGTCGATTTGATGCAGTTTTTGCATTGTTTTTGCAATTCGTTCCGCATTGAACCATGATGCTTAAAGCGAAAAGTTTGAAACAATATTGGAATTTTCTACACCGTCCATTTACCACAACTGATCGTTTGTTGTTTCATAGTAATTGTCTACCACAAAAACCGCATTAGAAAGGTTTTGGTCGCCGATTTATTAAGACTATTATTTGACATTGTTTTTTGTCGCGTTTTATAGTTTGAACACAGTGCAAATGAATTATTTTTTCGTAACAATTGCAAGAATTTAAAAAATAGTCTAGTGATGAACAATACTACAACACAAAGTTTGCACAATAAATTATGTTCACGAAGCACAATTCAGGTGTTAAATGTTCAGCTGAAATTAATTATTTTGAAAACCAACTGAATGATTTCACTAAAAGTAGTTCCTCATAGGTTTCCTAAGAAGCAGTGAACCGTCCTCCACAGTCTTTGGTTTTATGATATTTTGTGAATGTGTTCTTCTTAGTTTTTCAGCTGGTTTTTTTATTTCCTTGCTTCTGTTTCATTCAAGTTCTCTTTAATTTAAAACTACTACCTAATTAAAACCCCATTGTCTTGATCACAGCGCAAAAATGCCAAACTAAATCAAAAGAATCAGCAATGAAAAGAAAAAGCTTTTTGTTGAACTTCCAGAAATGCGTGTCTAATTAGTTTGGAGAAGTTTTTTATTGAATGAATGAAAGATGAACCAGTTGAAACAAGAAATATGAGGCTTTGCTTGAAAAGACCGTGGTATCAATGCAGTGAGGAGTGGGAAGATTATTAAGGTTGTTCGCTTTTTGCCCTTATCAAGAGGCAATGATAAATTAGGCAAAAAACTTGCAGAATTAAGAATAAGAAAAGCCAAGAAATGAGATTTGCACTAAGTTTTGAAAACGAAAATTAATAATATGCTGTTCTAGGTGCTTTAGGCGTATGAGCATAGGGATATGAGTAGAACGGGTCAATTGTTGGATAAATATGTGTCGAGAAACCGGCACACATTATGAAACATAAAAAAACATAATCTGCGATAAAAACGCATTACCAAACGCAGATAAAATTAAACTTTGATCTCGAGATTATTGTGTCACGCACAAAAATAAATTTGGGAACTGTCCTTGTACTCGCGGCAACCTCGTCGGATAAAATATGATCAAGACGAATATATAGTCTGCCTCGAGACGCATACAAATTTTTTTGTCAGCGCCACAAAGGGGCCCTTATTTGGGCCAATCCTTGCATTTTCTTTCCTCGACCTAGTTCCCTATTATCCCATGTTTCTCCCTTCGTTCTATTGTGCCACTTTGGAATTACACTAGTCGGATGGTCTCATACAATGCAACCAGCTAGCTTGAATGAGCTGAAATCATTAATTTTCGTAATTGGTCCACGTTTCGATAGAAATTACGCTCTGAGTGTTAATTTCATATTATTGGAGGTTTTCAAACTCACTAACGTGGGTCGTGGCTGATAGAATATAGAAGATAAATAAGCTGTTGTGTTCTAGTCAACAACACTATAAATTAAACAGTGTTTTAATGCAGTGGGATCAGCAGGATGAGTAGTGCTTTAATTGTTCGTCATAGTGCGTTTTCGGATACGATTTGGAAATGATTTGCGTGTTTTATAAATCGATTTTTCAAGAAAACTGTTGACAAAAACGTTATTGACTGGGGTATTAGTAATGGGGTTTATCCTTGCTGATATAAGTTGCCCTTCACAACAGATTAGATCTGCAAGGATGTATTTAATCAAGAAGGAAACATGGATTTATTGGAAATTGAAAGTTTCGACAATAAAGTTTGAATTTACAACATAGAGGGTTTTTTGTAAGCAGATCTTGAACAAATAATGGTTTATTCGGACTTCCATTGTCTTACGAAGGAAGCGTTTTCAGCGATCGCCTAAAAATGCCGAATACACCATTTATTGAACTCCTCCTTGGTGTTCTGGCCAGGGGTCTAAAACGGTCCAAATGCTGCCAGGAAGATGCTTTAAACATAATGGAAACGTGAAAAATGTGGCTTGATTGTGGAGTTGATTAGGTACCAGGATTCCGAAAAATGAACTTCTTTTGCATTAACCGTCTGCTGCTTAAGTACAACAAATGAAATGAATCGTCACAAAGAAATCGCGTAGAAAATGAACTAAACTAATAGATAGATGAGTGATGTTTAGATGCAACGTGAGCTTTGTTTCACTTCGATTTTTGTCAAAAATCTGTTGGAGTACGTTTTTTCGATAAATAATTTTCATAAATTGATGTAAAATATCGGAATTTTTCTTTTTGAATAAGTATTTCAGTAGGCTTCCAATCAAACATTGGACCATTTCAA
>NW_026017166.1:0-3820 GCF_020466585.1 Dendroctonus ponderosae
TGGAGTCACGGACAGGATCGGCAGGATACTGGAGAAACACAAAGTCAAAACAGTTTTTAAACCAACTCGAACAATCCAACAGACTTTGAGATCGGCCAAGGACAAACGGGATTCTTTATCAGCACCAGGAGTCTACAGAGTTCCACGCAGTTGTGGCATAGCATACATCGGCACCCCAAAACGTAGTGTTACAAGTTACAGATTAGGACAAACAGAAAAATCAGCAGTAGCGGAGCACGCACTGAGAGAGAGACGGCCACCAAATACGTTTCGATGAAGTGGACATTTTGCACCAATCTTAACGCTATTACCCGAGACTAACCAGAGAGGCCATTGAGATCTTCAAACATGACAACAATTTTAATAGGAAAGAAGAAGTAACGGCCCTTAATCCAGATTTCAAGAGCGTTTTGCGGCAAACAGCGTGTGCGCCAAAACATTTGAAGCCCCGCCCACTCCCTACGCATGAGCTCACACGGCCGGGCTGTTCAGTAGTTGAACCAGTCTTAGTCGGTAAGCACGGTAGATCACTTCGCCGACTGCCTCGTCGCCTTTGATAATGTCCACCGCAGTTGTGGACGAAACGTCAGGGATAAATTCCCATGGGCCACGGCTTCAAAGCCCGGAAAACATTTCTAAATGTGATTTGACCGACTGTGAAAGCATTCATAGTCTGATAGTGTTGATTTATATATGATTTTATTATGAACTTATAGAACTGTAGCTAGTCATTAAATATTAATTGCTATACCAAATCTATTGCAACATCCCTGTATGATACTGCGTCATGACCATCAAACCACAAAAACATAACTGTGTAGGAATAAGCACTGAGTTTTCAAAATTCACCACCACAGCACACCTCTGAACCACCACTCTAAAGCAATATTTACAATTCAAATCGTCTGGCTTTATCTTCAGCCACTTCTCGGCTTACTCGAAAATGTTCAGGGAAAAGTTCTCGAAAATGTTCATGTTCATGAAAATTCAAGACCCGTATATTGAAACATGGACTCTTCCAAAATCTTATTTTTTTTGTCTTCGCTTACCACAATTATACAAAACGACTGGATGAACTTGTATCATTGTTTCCAAACATTTAAAATTGAAATAATGTGCTCTATATGGAAAAGATAAACCAATTGCGTACAAAAACTCATTCACTAGACATTTTCACAAATCTGAAAATTTTATTTCTTGTAGGAACCATGCGTTTACCCTTTCTAATCTTAACACGTATTTTGACCACTGGTACAAGAGCAAGTTAAATCTTTATTGCCTAAATCAAGCTAAGGCTATTAATGATTAGGACATTACAACAGATTTACTGAAAATATTACCTCTACCTTAAACTACTATTACCTTAAACTTTGTATCAAACAACAAAAACGATCGAATACAGATTCAGAATCATCATCATATCAATCATATATTTTAAGCCAGATTGTAAAACAGCCCAAAATGCACAGCGCAAGTTTCCAATTAAACATTTCTTAGTTAGCAGTTTGATGTTCCAACTCGTAATTTGTCCTGTGTGAACGTCGGATTCTTAGTCGGATGCGATATGTTAATTTGTTCTATTTCTAAATTTCAGTTGTTGAGTAGTCAACAGGATAACGTGCTTTCACCGTTTATTTTGTGTTTGAATTTTCTCAAACGATGCCTGTTTCAGATTTTCAACGTCCGCTTTTTTGCAGGAACGCGCGAGAGCTGCTGCTATGGGCTACCCTGATCCTACTAACCCCAACTTTGAAGCTACTACTGAAATGTATCACAAAACACTGACCGAGTGTCTGAGAAGAATTAAGGCTTTCAAAGATAAGGGAGAGGACAAGATGATTGCTATCATGGTGGCATCTCACAATGAGGATACTGTACGATTCGCCATAGAAAAAATGAAGGAATTTGCGATTGAACCATCTGATAAAGTAATTTGCTTTGGCCAGTTGTTGGCCATGTGCGATTACATCACGTTCCCGTTAGGTTCGTATAAAACAACTCAATCTAATTAGAATACACAATCATGTGTTTTCGTAATCGGTTTTAGGACAATCTGGCTACTCTGCTTACAAATACATCCCGTATGGCCCAGTGAACGAAGTATTGCCCTACTTGTCGAGAAGGGCACACGAAAATAAGGGTGTTCTCCAGAAAATTAAAAAAGAAAAGAGACTGTTAGCTAGGGAAATCCTGAGACGCTTTGCTACTGGCAAGATTTTCTATACACCAAAAGGCAACTACATCCCCGTATAAGTTATTGAAATGTAAGTGATATTGATAGCTGGTATTCGTTCAAAGCCTTAATTAAAATATGTAACTTGTTTCTTCCTACTTTTAAAAATTGCGCGTATGTGCATCCTAACGAAAATCATATTTTTATTGATGGATTTATTTAAAAAAATCCAAAAACGTGAACAAATCTATACATGATTGGTGATTGAACATTTCGAGTATTAGACCGAGTGTTTTTTTTTTATTTTTAAACGTTGAAATATTTCGGTAATAGGGATACTATGAAAAATTGTGTCAAATAAAAAGTTAATATCTGACAGGGAATTTTACTCGTGTTAGAAAAAACGCCTACTTCGTCCTTGTAGGCAAGGCAGGGGGGCCAAGTGGATAATTTCAAATAGAAATCACATCATTTTACTACAGGTAATGTAGTACGTCAAAAACTGAGGATGTTTGATCAAGACATTTTCTTCGATTTTGACAAGTGGCTCTCTATGGGGCCAAATATGAAAATTTGTGTCAAAAGATAATAGCGCCTCTTAGAATGACTTCCGGGCCTGTTTTTTTCAAAATGTGTTTAGACTGATACAGATTAATGGAAAATTATTGACAATGCCATAATGTATCCGTTCACACGTGGGTATAACCTCAACGATCCCGCTCAGTTTTTGACGCACTTCTCGAACCTGCAGTAAAATGATGTGGTAACTATTTGAAATTATCAAGTTGGCTCCTGTCTAGCCTACAAGGTCGAAGTAGCCGTTTTTTATCGCGAGTAAACTTTCCCTTCTATTAAAAATAATAATAATCTAATAAAAAATAATAAAATATATCAGCGTTTCAACATAAAAAAAATCACCCGGTATACAGGGTGTCCCGTAAGCTCATGCTCAAAAGGGTACTGCTATATTATTTAGACCAAAAGAAGACAATCTGACCTAACTTTTATTAACAAAAATTGTCTGGCTTCTCTGCTATTGATGGTCAAAGTTCTTCAAAAAAATTATCTTTTTCGAAATATCGGGAGAATGGTACGATGTATTTTAGTGAAACTCGCTGTGAATTTGTTCTTATGTAAGACTCATATTTTGATGAAACAGTTCGACCGCCGTCGAACCGTTTCATCATGAACGAGTTCAGCCGTTTTGGACAAGTGGTGAATTCTTGAGTGTCGTGGTACAAAAACTACCACAACTTTTTAGTTGGAGGATGAAATCAACTCTTTTTTTTTAGGTTGATGCACTAACCATTTGTTCACAATTTTGTGTTCTTTGTAAAATCTTGTAGCATTTATAGTTTTTGCGTAGAAAAACATGTCTGTTTTCTAGTCACTTAGCAATGCTACACATTTACTGCAAATATGCGTTTGCTTTCACGCAAATTGTCTTCCCAAAACCCTAATACTTTGACCATGTCGGTCACTTCTTTATTAGAAAAGGTAATTCAAAACGAATTTGTGAGATTGATTGACAATGATTTTATGCCTCGTATCACGATATCTGCAGTTAATGTCTAACATTGTTAAGTGGCAAGGAAACAGAAATATTTTTTTTCGCAAAAACTGAATGCTACAAAATTCTACAAAGAG
>NW_026017167.1:0-3973 GCF_020466585.1 Dendroctonus ponderosae
AAATTAATTTTACCATCACCCAGAAGCAACATTGCCAGCCGCAAAAAACCACTAAAAAAAATAAAATTTGTCTATATTTTGAAAAATAAATTTTCTGCAGCCCTTACTAAAATTTCTAATATTATTCACTCCTTTCAAGTTATTCGGTAGGACATTAGAGAATTTAGGAGCCAAATAATCCAAAAATCGTTGCCCGATATTTTTTTTAATGCTTGGCACTTTCAGGTGTTTGTTCACTCTATTTCTGGTCCCATGAGTGTGACTAACATAAGTTTTGAAGTCATTTGATTCATGGATATAAAACATGTAGACAAGACGTATATCGAGCGCAGATTGAATACCTCCTCAGAATAGAGCTGCTGAGTTGGGAATCTTTTTTGCTTTCTATATATAACTCTTAAAATAAAGTTTTGTACTACATTAAGTTGCATAATTGAATTTTTATATAGACCTCCCCAGACAATGACCGWWGCAAAGATTCAACCAATGAGTTTTTGTTCAAAAGGTTCCTTGACATGTGGAAACAATATATTAGTTTGCGAATATTATCTGTTAACTTCAGGATGTGTTGGTCCCATTTCAAGTACCTGTCAAATTCTTGGTGAATTGAACCTCTTTAATGTCGTTTGACTCAAGTGTAATTTGGTTAAAAGCAGGAAGATTGGCAGTTGTGATGGAAAATGCAATGCAATTTGTTTTTTGCATATTTAGACTTAATTTAAAAGAATCCAGCCAGTGCTTAAGTAATTCCAGTCCTAGTTCTGCTGCCCTTCTTGTATCTTCCCAAGAACATCCATAAAACACCGCTACCGTATCATCTGCATATGAAATTAATAAACCATTCTGTATGTCAACCCTTAACTCTCAAAAACTCTCTCAACTCTCAAAAAGGTGCAACACTGGACCCCTAACACCATACGAGCTCAAAACCTCTAACAAGCGGTCATGCGGCACGGTGTCAAAAGCCCTGGCCAGGTCCAAGAACACTGCCAAACAGTTTCTATTATTTTCCAAAGCGCCATTGACCTGTTTAGTCAGTTCATAGACAGCATCCGATGTGCTAAGTCCCCAATGAAACCAAATGTTTCTGTGTTAATAAATTATTTTTTTGTAACTAATCTATAAGCCTATCCTTTAAACATTTTTCGAAGATCCTAGCAAAAGTATTAATTATGCTTATCGGGCGATAGTTTCCTATTTCAGATTTGTCACCTTATTTGTAAATAGGTGATATTATTGATTTTTTAAAATGAGTAGGCACTAGTCCTTTTTCAAAAATTAAATTTATGATATGAATTAAAGGTTGAAGAAGATACATATGAAAATCTTTTATAAATCTTGACTTATTCTATCTATTCCGGTGGAGGAGAATGTATATGCTTTCTTATTTCATTCCTATCAGTTGGCTTCAGAAACATTGCAGATGTACTGTTATAATTAATTTTAAATGGCTCTTTCGGGTTCTTTATATTGATTCACACATCTACACCAATGTTTATAAAGTAATGATTACAGAAATTCGCCATGTCCCTGTTATCAGAGAAGTCTTATATAAAGTTAGAAATCCCAGGGCTTCCAGGAAAAGTCATTTGCCAGTCTGCTACAAGAACCAATTTAAATGTTAGGTCACGAGAAAGGTATTTAGCGAAGTTAAGAAGTTTATGAAAAGATCCCACTTGCCCATAAAAGCCTTACTCGTACTTGACAATGCTCCAAGCCACCCAATGACGAATAACTTAAATCTAGTGAGGGTCATCCAAACCATCTTACCACCAAACTGCACACTTTTAATGCAGCCAATGGATTAAAATGTTGTCCAAAAAGTAAGGTTTCGTATAAAAATAAATTGCTGATGCATATTATATCTCAGGGTGGTGACATAAAGCAGAGCCTTAAAGAATTGAATTTGAAGAATGTTGTATTCTCTCTCGCTTCATCTCCATGGGAAAAGTTATGGCCTACAAAGAATGCTGTATCAGAAACAGAAGACACAGAAGAATGAGATGAAGATAATTTACCTATTGCAGATTGGTTTAAAAATCTACCAGAAAGACGATTGGAGACAAGTAAAAACAAATTCCTGGTTTGAAGAGACCGAAGAAACAGGAACTTATGACAGATGAGGAAATATGTGAAGCAGTACAAGAAGAATAAAGTCATGTAGTTATTGAAAGCACCAATTACTACAACTGAAGAAGTCAAGCAATCAGACACAAAAAAGTCGAAAAAAGATGAAGCATTTTATTGTTTTAATACCTGCATAACATGGGCAGAATCAAACGGCATATCTGCCAAATATATAATTCTTTGAAACATGCGAGAAAAAGTTTTTAAGCGACTGCAAGTTGCACAAAAGCAGACCTCCATCAAGGATTATATATTTTAAAACTATGTCTGAACTTACATGTTAATTTTGAAATACGTGTTAGTTACAATAAAATATGTCGAACAAGAACACAAATATGTACATACATACATACATTATAACTATTTTCGTTATGAAACGGTTTATTTTATTTGTTGTATTTTTCCCTCTGTAATCCAGTAATACGGCACCTTTCGGCTTTCAATAGTGCGGTATTAGTGACATTGGTACTGTACTTTTAAATTTCAATGTGTTAATCTTCCAAGAAAACACAGAAATAAAGGATAAAACACTGTAAACGATATTTTCGTATTAATTACTCGCTTTGCCTAAATAAATCGTCAATAATTGTGTAAAATATAACTCTATTATTACTGTATATTTGTCATTTTCAAATACAGAATGCAATGCAAATTATATTTGCCACTAACAATATTGACATCTCAGTTAGTCTAAATATTAAATATAGGGTGTTGATGCTAAAATCCATACATAAATATTTAATTGCAACGACATTTATTTTGAGTTCTGCTCCCAGTTATTATTAATAATTTGAAAATTTCATTATTGAGTGACTCAATATTAACCAAATGAAAATAATGACAATAAATATAGTTAATTCTACGCTATGGCTTCGACTCAATAGGAAAATAGTAAACATGGACTAAAATCTGAATATTGATTTATTTCTGCGATTAACGATGCTTTGTAAAAACTAAACAGCTTCATTAGAACAAAAATACATATGTTTAAAAATATATGCAATTATTACTTTGCGACACACAGAATTATTATACACGGATACACACATATCTGTTATTTGAAGTGAAAATATAAAAGGAGCAATTAACGGTCTTTGTAGTCCAGGAAGCAAGCTGTTTATAAAAACCCTTTGCCTGTATTTGTCAGTGCTATACCTGAAATGAACTCTTTTTAACCGTAAATTACACGCTAGTTTATTTATGATACACTTTTTGCTATGTAGAAAACAAAGTAAAATAAACAGAGCAAGCGAAAAGCCTAGAATTAGCCATGTGATTCAGAATAGAGTACGTGTTTACAGTGTGTAAATTACATACTCAATTTTTTATTTCCAATGAGAGGGATGTTTACTTTAAGAAAATGGTTGTTCTAAGTTATGCACCAGGTTCTGACTTAAAAATAAAAAATCTGCACACAAATTAAAAATATATAGAATGGTAGTTGCAACAGTTACAGAAATAATTTTAAATGTATCCATCTGGTTCCGAAGAAATTTGCAAGTTTCAAAAAATATACGCCAATCCACTCACATCCCAATTATATTTAAAAGAGTTGAGCTTGTTGACTCAAGCTGCTATACGCACGAATATGCGATATTCGAGGGCGCTTGGCAGAAAATCTATGAACATTTCAATAAATCTCGACATATTTCTGGTAAAACGAGCTATCAAATTGTACATAAAATTATGGTTTAAAATATTTAGTGTCTGCCTTTCTGTATTAATTATGCATGGGCAACTCAGTTAATTTTCAGGAGTTGGCGCAGTGTTGCCGAAATGGCTCGATGCGCCAATTCAACGTACTGGCGCAGTCCCTCACTAAAAGTGCTGCAGAGTAAGACGCGGT
>NW_026017168.1:0-3972 GCF_020466585.1 Dendroctonus ponderosae
TTCCCGGAATAAAAAATCCTGCCGACATCTCATCAAGAGGTTGTACACCAAAGCAGCTTGTGAAATCAAAATGGTGGGAGGGACCTGATTGGTTATACGAAAGCAAATAATGTTGGCCAATAGAAGATATAACACCAAACGAAGTAGAAATTAGGATAGAACGAAAAATAAAATTGAATGTCGCACTGGTCAACATCGAGACTACTGATTTTTGGCATTTGACCCATTTTAGCAGCTTGTACAAAACTTAAGTCTAAAGAGGTGGAAGGAGTATATAGAATAACTTTTTAACCACGCAAAATCTGAAAACGAAACCTAAGATATTACAACAGGTCAACAGGTATAAATGAGTTAGAAAGGACTATAAAATTGGCGAAAACCAGGAAAGCAGCAGGCTCAGATGAGATACCTATAGAGATCATTCAACTGCTAGCAACAAACGGCAAATAATATCTCCTTTTGCTTTTCAACAAAATATGCAACACTGGAAATATCAGGTCAACCTTTGTAACGATATCTAAGAGGCGCAATGCAAAAAGATGCAGTGAATACTGTACCATCAGCCTAATTAGTAATGCACGAAAAATCTTGCTGCGAATAATACATTCCAGAGTATATAATAAAATTGAGTGAGAAATGAGCGACACGCAATTTAGGTTCCGCAATAACCTAGGAACGAGAGAATCACTGTTCAGCCTCCAGGTCCCCGAGCAGAGATGTAGAGACATTAACAACGCAGTGTATATGTGCTTCATATATTTTGAAAAGGCCTTCGATAAAGTGCAACATAACAAGGTGATGGAGATTATAAAGCAAGTAGTCATTCATGACAAAGACCTACACGTCATCAAAACGTTTCAGAGGAAGTAGAGATACGTGAGGCAAGGATGCATTACGTCGCCACTCCTTTTTAATTTGTTTTGAGAGTTCATTTTCAAGAAAGCACCAAAGAACATTGATAGTGGAATCAAGGTTAATGGCGTAAATCTGAGCAGATATTTTTTTCTTAACCGTCCGCACCAGTCCTGGCTGACCGCGCTCGCGCGTCTCACTGCCATGTTGCCGCTATGCACATACATGGTTTTTAACCGCCGGGCCTTGCTCGAATAGCGACGCCTAACCTCAGAGAAAGTCGTGTGGCAAACTCTATCCGCCATTGCTCAAGTCGCAACTCCAACCGAAATGCCAGCTATATCTCACCCAATAACATCTGCGCCGTTTCGGTTCAATTACAACTTCCAATACTAAAACTGTATCTGGCGTTTAAGGTAGGGCCTAGCTAAGCTTTAGCGACGAGTCCAATGGGTATGCCCGGGACGAAACGCATGGTGCTTAACGAGCGCCATAGTCGTTTACTTTATTTTTTAGTTAACTGTTTCTGGTTAATGTTTGTTTGTGTTTAAGAAGCAATCTTATAGGAGAAAAAAATGTTATGCTACTTATTTTTCTGATTTTTCACAGGCATGTATATAATTAAAGTGAAGGTCATAGACAACATTTAAATATATCTGTTCATTATTTTAAAAAGCAGAAAACAATAAAAATCCAAACAAGATCCATTACTATTAAAACTCCAAGAATCCAAATCTTTACTGCGATGACATAAGCATGAATTTCAGCAACAGCCACTGACCTAAAAAGGCGCTAGAATCCACAAGAAACCGTGTTTTTCTGTGGTTATAACTTCGTTCGCAATGGAAGTATCAAACCGGTAACGCGGCAGTGATACGCGCAAGCGCAATAAGCCAGGACTGGTGCGGACGGTTAAGAAAAAAATATCTGCGCACGGACAGGTTCTAACTTCTAACCCATAACCTAACTATTTGATTTTTAATTTTTATTTAATATGTTTCTTCTGAAACCTAAAGTTTATAAGGCAATCTCTGGGCTCTATATTTCTAAATTAAAAATAACTCTTCGGTTTACAACAGCAGGAGGGTCCAAGATGTCGTGTAAAATTAAGCCTCTTATTAAATCGTGATCTACATCTCTCTGGTCATTCCGGCGCAGAAAGGCAGCTTCAATGTTTTCTTCCATCTTAGCCACTTTTTGTTTAATAACAATACAAACTTAAACTAGCTTTGAAATTTTTCCAAACAAAACGAGATAAGAAAACAATAAAGTGAGGTTTATTTTATTAACAGTGCGACAAACGCGGTATCAAAAACTAAAAAACGCACTTAACGTTATTTGCCTGAACACCTTATTTTTTCAACTGCGCATGACTAGAATAACGTTTAGCGTTTAAGGCCAACGTAATTTTAAGGGGCCTAAACACTCTCTATTGAACTCAAATTCAACTTTTAGGGGACGTATTTGTTTGTCTCAGCTTCATCAAAGTATACAAAAATCAAATAAACACCTCAATTCTCAATTGTTCGGAGAAACCTGTAAAAATTTCTCAATTGGAGATTTTCCGAGAACCGATTTCTCATGACAAAACTTCAGAACAAAAATTAATTAATCATATTAATTCTAGAGATAACATCATTAATGATGTTATTAAGTTGAGTTAACTCGTATTCTGAAAGACTTGCTATAATCAGCAATCTATTGCGATCTGATCACCTCAATTCCGAAGAAAAATCTTCACTTATCGAAATTTGTCATGAACAGAATATAACTATATATTTCACCTTGAAGGAGACAAATTATCCTGTACATACGCAATAACGCACGAAATTCCCACGGAACGCGCTTCGCAAATAAACGCAAAAACAAATAGATACGCAGAAGTGCATAAAAAGAAGTTAATGAGCAAATAAATAAAATTGCTGATGCGATTATACGTGTGGAGAAATTTAAGTCTCTAGGAACTTGGTTTTGTGAAGAATGGTCATCAGACAAAGAAATTGAATGCAGAATTGAGCAAGCCCCAATTTCTAAAATTTAAAAGTGTTCACTTGTAGCGACTTTGACCTTGGCCTTAGATTGAGATTTGTGGGCTGCTATGCCTGGTCAGTCTTCTGTACGGGGTTGAAGGCTGGACCCTAAAGGTGAGGGCCATAAACAAATTGGAAGCCTTGGAAATGTTGATATGCCGCAGGGTTCTTAAAGGGCGCTTTACAGTCCGCAATTTTATTGCCCGCAACTTCCTCGCGACTATTTTCTTAAAGCTATAACTTTTGTCTTAATTAAAAACTTCCTCGCGACTATTTGTCTTAATACGAACACGGCGTCTGTGCAAGATCTTCTCGATCTGAATCCCTGTTTTTCGTCCGGCAACGATGTGAGATTGAGATTGTAATTACTTTTGTTGTTAGTTTTAGAGCAGTGATTAATTCCTCTATAATTTGATGGAATTTACTTGTCCCCTTTTCTAAACATTAGCACAGTAGCTAATTTTGAGCATTAACCAGTAGTGCTCGTTCGCCATTTATCTTCTTCCTCTTAATATAGGACTTGCCTTGTTATTTCTGCTGTCTTGCCTCAGTTGATCCTGATGTCCAACTTTTATACCACCTTTTGGGTGGCCGGCCTGGGAGTCTTCTACTTTTTGGTATGTGGTCTTTAGCCCATTTTGCAATTCTATCTTGTTCCATTCCATCTACGTGATCTATACATCGTCCACCTATAATTCTTCTCTTATGGTACTGCTCCGTATTTGATCCCTTAGTGTTTTCATTTCGGCGCACCTCATTAGTTGTTTCGTTCTAGATGTTCCCGCTCGAGTTTTCGATGCATACGTAAGAATTGGTCTCACACAAGTCTTGTAGATTCTCACTTTACTCTCAGTTGAAATTAATTTATTGTTCCAGATGACGTCTCGTAAGATTCTCGGTGCCTTCATTGTATTTGGACTCGTTTCCTCAATCAGATTCCCGCTGGTAGATATTTGCGCGCCAAGATAGTCAAACTTGTCTTCTCATCAACTGCCAACTTACAACGGATGGGTTCTTTAGATATGACGATGGATTGTGTTTTCGCTGTGGAGATAGTCATATTATAACGTTCTGCCGTTTTATCAGACTA
>NW_026017169.1:0-3399 GCF_020466585.1 Dendroctonus ponderosae
TATGTAAATAAGATTTATTGTATGCTACAATAACGAATGTAATCTAACAACTTACATAGAAAATTAAGTTTAATCTCCATTTTTTAGAGAATTTTGTTATGTTTCTGTAAAAATACATGTACTTGTAGAACATATACAAAGTCTGAATATTGTAGCACAATGTAATATAAATTTCAGGTCATCAAGATCGAAAAAATCGATGTATGTAAAAAGGCAACTTGAGAAAGAAGTTAATAATTTAACTCCAGCTATTGCTAAAAAGCATAAACCCAATTTTGGCAATTGTGAAAACACAATTTCTGAAAGCTTTGGGTTAGAACTTCAGAGTGTTGAAGCTTCTGATGATGCCTTATATGTTAACCGACCTAGATATCAGGAAATATATCGGATTTTCTCTGGCTAGTGCTGGAGATAGAGAGGGTGGAAGAAAGTCCAGGCCGGTGAGTTTTTTTTTTCGTTTAATAATGGTTTCATACAAGTAGACAAATAGCAATTATTGTTTTGCAATTTTAGTAAAATCTAACTGAGTTTATTTTATTTCTAGGAACCGATATCCGGACAAAAATAAGATGTGCGTGTGCGTAAAAAATGTTTGTTATTTAATTAATAAATGTGGGTATTGTTCAATTAATATGTGCATTATTTAATATTCTGATTCCTCACAAAAAAATAATTGAAAATGATATGTCATTGTTAGGGTTGAATATTAATTTAAAGTGTGTCCGCCAATATTGAAATGTGAATTTATATATTTGTTTTTCATTAAAATCGGATAATAAGAACTTGTTATGAGTTTTTACTTATATACACGTATTTATACACGTGAATATAAGTATTAGAAACTCATAACATGTTCTTATTATCCGATTTTAATTAAAAAGAAACATATATATTCACATTTCAATATTGGCGCAATAATTATTAACAATATTGAGCCATCCAGTATGTTGCATATAGCCAATATTGGACGAATATATTCTGCTGCCTGCGATATGTATCCCAATATTTACTGAATATTGGAGTAACATATTTCACCAATATGTAATAATGTTCACATTTCAATATTGGCCCAATATTTATTAACGATATTGAGCCATCCAGTATGTTGCATATGGCCAATATTGTACGAATATATTTTGCTACCTGGGTGCAGACGTAAACTCATAATGCAAATGCAAAAGATGCAGTTCGTCAAATGGAAAAACTCCGTGCGTAAAAAGTGATGGTTCCGTACTTTTTCAACATAGTTTATTGAAAGGTGATAATGAAAAGTTGGTGACGAGGGCATCGGCATCATGCAGCAGAATCATGTGTCGGAACAGGGCGGCGTGTTTGGACGGGACGCACTAGTGGCCGCCGTCGCCGTGTCCTGCGACGCCCGTCCAGACGCTCTTTCGTCCTGTGCAGCCCGCATCGCGACGCATCTGCTGCAGCGCCGCCGTCGCGCCGCAGGTTCAGGCGTCCGCCGACAGATGGGCTACGCAGATCGGCTTCAGTACAGCTTAAACTCCACAGCCGTTAACATCGATCGCCCTCGGACTGTCTGTCTGGTGCTACTCTGGTACTCTCCCGGCAACGCGCGGATTCCCCTCCCGAGTGCATTTCCAGTGAAAATTTTTGAGTGAGTGATTTTGAATTCAGCACCGACCCAGATCGATTCGATTGGCTCGACGTCGGCAGTGAATCGTGAATTGATATGATGTGAGTGAGCAGGAATGTCAGTTTCGGAAAAAGTTTCCCCGCACCATTTGGAAGATGAGGAATCACCTCCCAGGGGCGAGACTGATTTTGTTGTTGATCCGGTACCTGGATGTGAGAATTCGACGTTCTACGGGGCCGTAGTAAAGTCGTCGCATTAGTCCGAACCCAATTCGCGCCACCAGACATGTGTAGAATATCGTACGAAAAATGTATATGTTTTGTATTTCTAATAGTAATTTTAGTCGTTTTGATTTGCTCTGGTTTCCCCACAGATAACTTAGTCACGCCGAACAGTAGCAAAAAGTATTTCCGTACCTCAATGGCATCGTCCTCCCATTTTTTAAGTCGAGTTTCTAACGTTAACCCTGATGGTTCCGTACCGGCTCGGGCGCGGCATCACAGACAGTTGAGGGCTGCAAAACGCGACTCCCGAACTTCCAAAACGCCGACGGGCCACATCGAGGCCACCGTTTACCAAAACGACGCGAACCCGAGCGAACTCACCAAAACACTCAACACTCGATCGCAACGATCGTCCGGTCGATCCCGGAACCGGCAAAAAACAGACTGTCAACCCGAACACTTCTCCTCAAAAGCCTACAAATCTCAAATCGTCCTCACGGCCAAAGCGCAAGGGTTTGAGAAGATTAATCACAAGGTCAGCTTCAAGTTGGTCCAGCAGCTGAAGAACGTTTCCTCCATTCCAATACACGAGTGTCTAAATCCTCAGTTCTCCAATCGCACGGAAAGGTGCGACAGCGGCCAACGTGACAGGAAAAATCTAGTCAGTGCCAATATTAGGGGCTCTCGGGAATACATCCTGTTCTTTAATATCTCCGGTGCCAATGAATGTACACCCGCATTTTCCCCGGAGCTGCTCAGACGGAAGAAAAAGGAGAAAATGTTGAAAACTCTAGAGAAAGTCACCCGTCACAACTTCAGTAAGTACCTTTCCATATTACCTACATCGTATACAGTGAACAGCTGACCATTTATCAGCAAATGCATATACAGGCAGGGGCGGATCCAGCTCTAAATTCAGGGGGGGATTATGTAAAAAAAATACAGTCCTCTGTTGTCTATGAAATTAGAAAAATTATCGTCGTTTTGTGCAAGGGTGGCGCAAGATTATTCAAAGAGAACTAAATGGCCTTTTTAGAAAGTGAACCATCGATAAGGAAATCTTGCAGGTTTTTCAAAAAAGGCTTGAATTCAAGAAGTTTTAGATTTGCGTGGTTTTTTTTTTAGTTGCAAAATCCACTTGAACATGACGCTGCTTTTTTCGAAGTTTCTCAAGAACCATTCGAGCCAGAGAATTCGTTTTGCCATCGTTGGATAGAGAATTGAAAACTCGATTCAGTCGTAACAGCGTGAGCGAGGAAATTTGAGTAGTTTTGACCCATAAAACGAAATTTGAATATCAGACACTTAGGTGCAAGATTATGCCAAAATTTCAGGTTTTCCGTCCGCTTTTTGCTCATATCTCGGAGGCAAAATGAGCAAGAACGCTTATTTGTACATCATTCTAGACATAAATAAATGGCCTTTTTAGAAAGTGAACCATGGATGGGGAATTGTTGGCAGTTTTCCCAAAAAATGCTTGAATTGAAGAAGTTTTAGATTTGCGTGATTTTTTTTTGAGTTTCAAAATCCACTTGAACCTGACGCTGCTTTTTTCGACGATTCATGAGCGAGGAA
>NW_026017170.1:0-1501 GCF_020466585.1 Dendroctonus ponderosae
TTTCCAAAATTCGCAGCGGGTAGTGTACAGCATCGATTTCTGTGGAACCCAGTAGCTGTCAAAACTTTCACATTTTTACGAATAACTCGGAAATCATAAATTTTTCAGGTAAAACGTTTGACACGAACTTAACTTAAATTTTGACGACAAATCTGAAAATGAATGAAAAAAGAGGCGGTTCCATTTAAAAAACCAAAGTTGGTAACTACCACACGTTTATGATACACCCCGTATATTGGAAAGTAATTTTAAAATGTGGACCTTTTAAACATGAAAAACTTTCGTAGGGCGTATTTTCTTGTAAAGTTCATATTTACTGAGATATCGCACTTTGACGCACTAATGAGCAACCCTGTATATAGATAGGGCTCGTCGAGCACTATCCAACGGTATTTTTATACAATAAGGTCAGTTTCCAGTTTGCACAGTTTTCGAGGAAATTGCGAAAATATGGTATTCAAAAGATTGCAAATATCTCAATAACTGAAAGAGTTGACCTGAATCTAATCAGTTCATATCGTCTCATTTGAACAAAGCGTACAGATGAGTATATATATAAAATAATAAATTATATTATATCCTAAAGCTTCCTGTCGCCTTTGTTGAACTTTTGCCTTTGCTTAAACGCGGGCAGTTTTCCGAAATTAAATGCGAAAACCGGTGGCTAACAATGATTCACGTGAAAAATGGCCATCTAGCGAACGTCGTAAGTGCTTAAACCGGAAATTTAATTTCAAAAAGAGAGAGTCGAGGCACTGGTTCCCCCGCTTCTAGCGCTTCCTTCCGTCTGAGAGTGCTGATTTGTAGCGTGGTCAATAGTTCTCTTGTCGTCAGGCTTGTCGCTTTACAGGACTCTTCCTTGTCGGCGCTGCCTGGGTGGAGATGGGCTGGATACTGGAGACGGATGGTCCGAACATGCGCCCCCCNGCCTGAGCAATTCCAAAGAAGTTATGGAACTAAGTCCCCTTGGTAGAGGGCAAACTTGGACTGACAAACGCTTGAAGTTTTTCTTCGGTGTGCATTGTGACTACTGGGACTCGATTGTCATTGCCTGCATGAATTGTACTAATTCTGCTCATTGTCCATTGTAGAGGAGGTACATCTTCCGTCAGGAGGACATACCTCATAAGTTGGCTTCAAATTCGTTTCACCAGTTCAATTCCACAAAAGGTTTAGTGGACGTAGCTGCATACTCTCCTCTTGCCCATTCTTCTGATTTTCATTTTTGGCCTCCAGGTCTGGATAATTTCGTTTTTTATTGATCAAGTTGGTAATGGAGAGAAAAATTCTAAAAGTTTTCCTGTCAGTCAAACTTTACAGCTTTACAGCTGACGATAATTCTTCTTTTATTTTGGTCCCATAATCTATAGCTATTTGACAATGGATCATAACCCACAAACAATAACTTTTTACTTTTTGGGTCCCACATTTTACGAAGTTAAATTGGTATCCCATGTAAGCTCCACATCCAAATACTCTCAAGTGCTTCGTTTCCGGTTTT
>NW_026017170.1:1740-2157 GCF_020466585.1 Dendroctonus ponderosae
GCTTTATATTCTTTAAACCGCGCCAACACTTCACTCTTATATTTTAAAAAATAAGCATTTCTGCACACAGTATAATGATCATTAAAAATTACGAAGAAACCTGATCCGCTCGGTGAGTCAACGTTCATTGGTCCACATGAATGCATTTTTTCGATAGGTTACTCTGCTTTAACCTTCGTGACGTGTTGCTTATATGATTTTCGGGTTTGTTTCCCATTCTGGCAGGCTTCACAGAAAACTTCATCTTCATCAGTTAGTTCAGGCTATATCACTTAAAAAGTTGTTTTTGTTTGCTTCCTTCATTGCCTTGAAACTATTATGGCCTAAGTGGTCGTGCCATAATTTCAACGAATTGGTTTTTGTTATATTGCATTCGTCTTTGGTGTTTACTTTTAGCATATACCTACCATATGTTAT
>NW_026017170.1:2258-3971 GCF_020466585.1 Dendroctonus ponderosae
TGAAACATAAAGCACATTAATCATTAGCTTGTCATGCCACTTAGTATTCACTAGAGCTTGCAGACTAATTGTTCCTTTAGCTGCGGCTTCATTAACCTTGCCGTTGGCTATTTTCACTAGTACTGGCGCAGGTCATCTTTCAAGTTTTGAAAAATATTTCAATTGATTCGTCATGTGCATGTTCGCACCTGAATATCCATTCTTTTGTATCACTTTCAGTACTTACATTTCCGTTTTATTTTTCTTTGCATCTATTCGTGCTCAGCACCCCCGCATCCAATGCCCTTTCTTCTTGCAATAATTACAGTTGGCGTGTCTTAATTTCATTCATTGACTATTTATTATTTACTATAAGTGATTGTTCATCGAGTTTTGCCTGTAGGGTATTCACCTGCAGTCCCAATCGAGTAGTCTTGTTGTGTAAAACATCCATAGCTGTCATTCTTAATTTTTATCTCAAAAGTCGAGCTTCAAGTCGTTCTTTCAAAAGAGAGTCAGATTCGTGAAGGTCTGACGATTCGCAGTTACAGAATTCCATTCCGTTCTGAAGGCATTCAACTTTTGAGGCAAGTTGTTTATAACCTTCGAACAAACTTCACTCTCACTCAAAGGCTCTTTTATGTCTTGCAAATTCGTGATGATGCTTTCTATTTTGGAGAGCAAGATGGACGCCGCTTCACTCTTTGTTATTTTGTTTCTTTTCCTTGGGATTTTTGATTATCTTGCTCGATTGGATCAATATATTGGGGTTTAAGTAAACCCGGTTATTTTCTGGAATTGAGTTTATTTATTGCGTATGTATAACTATTGAAAAACGTAAAACTGTTGATAGAATTGGGACTTTTTTCTCCTGCAGTGTAACTTACACAGTTCTACTTCACTAACTAAGTAACTTCACAGTTATACAAAAGTTCCACAATTGAAAATATTTTACGTTATAATTGAAAAGCCGAATTACTACAAACTCATTCTATGTCTTGCACACTTCTAACCTAACTGTCAACTTTCTGAAATGATTAAAACCAAAAAGCGCCAATTTCAAATTAATCCAACAGTTGATTTGTCGTGTGGTCGATCACCTTGACAGACTCTTCCTTATCGGCGCTGACTGGGTGGATACTGGATGGATGGTCCGATCAAAAATGTTTTACGATGAAAATTCGTGTTTGTGTACTGGTGCGCACCATTTTACTCTTTACCTCCTACTATCTACTAATGAGCGACTTTTTATGTCAAATCAACACCCATTATTAAAATAATAATAAATCTTCATGTTTGAAAGCTCTTATAAATTAGCCGAACCCAGTATGTATTTTCAAAAGCAATGTTACTATTATAGGGGCGTTCGTTTATACTTGGTACAAGTAAACATCAACTACTATGAAAACACATATTTACACTCCCAAATGGTAAACAATGTTATTGTAATGGCAGTTCGTCAGGTGGTCGATCGAGAAAATACATCTAAAATCAATTTAGAAAAAGTAATTGAGTATATTATTATTATGAGAATAACTAAAACATGTCAGAATCAGCTACAAGCGCCAAACGTGTCTCAAGCAAAGAGCGACTCACGCAGAGTGCATCACTTGGAGTCAACAGTTACCTACCTATAACTTAATTTACAGTAGTAACTTTACTCTATCGGAGTATTATCAATCTATCTCTGAACCCCGCAAAACTACAACCGAAGTTGCATCCTGCCACGGCTAA
>NW_026017171.1:0-3970 GCF_020466585.1 Dendroctonus ponderosae
TTGATTACGTTTTGATAAATAATTCGTTCTTATTGCGAAATAGGAGCACTATTTATCAATCTGTAATAAAAGACGTGAGGAAATTCTGTCTTTTTAAAGGCAAAAATTTTTGAGGCCAAATGCCCAAAAAGAAGTTTGTAAAAAACAATTTCAAAACAGCAAAATTCGTTGTCGATCAAGCTATTGCTCCACTTCTCAATACGTAAGCGAAAACTAGTCATTTCCTGTACCGACTTGCATGGCAATTTCCAACAAGTATAGTGCATGGGCGCGTTTATCAGAAATTAAAGTCTGAGCAATTAGCACCTGACTTCCGACGGAAAAATCGATTTCCGCACCAAACGAGCAGGCACCATCAAATTTTCCGACGACGACGTTGTCGGTGTAAAAGTGTGCGCGGGGCGTCCGGGGGGCACTTGTAAACGTGTTAAATTGTTAAATTCCAAGGGATGTTTTGGAATTCTCCCTCGCTTTTAATGGCCGATGCTCTAAATGCTTCATCTGCACTCGACAAACTGTGTTGCTGTCGACTTGATATGACGAGACACAGTGGCGGACAAAAGATGGTCTTAAGATTTTTGCAATTTTCCATCTACAGTAAATTTGCTATTAATAACAGAATTGGTCTTTATTTGAACATTATTTGCAAGGTACAATGGGATTTCATTTTCAATATCCTATAAATAAAATGAGTGTTAGCCGAGCTCAGTAGAAAGTGTTTATATAAAGTCGTCATCTACGACAATATAAATATGCTGTTAAATTGATATTATTTTCGAGAGGAAGCAACTGCTAGTTTACAAACACAAGCAATATTCAAATTAAAAATACAAAACGCATAATTATTTGACAATTTGTTTTATGCATTTACCCTTTAATAGGGGCACTGTAAAATATTCCAACAATCGATCTCCGGTGGTGATTTTAACTTGTGGCCGTTAACAGTAATGACTCTGCTATCAGTAGTTAATTTCACCTCAACTTATTGGAGCACGTAAACAACTCAAGCGTGCAGAAGAAGTAAATAGTACTTTTAAATGAAAAGGCAATGGAACATTTTGCAATGTAGGATTGCTTGTATATTTTCAAATTTGCCCCTCTGTAATTTTGCAATTTTTACGCAAATCAGGGGCGCAAAAGTTCTGCAAGCGTTGGCGGCCGGTCAATAAAAATACATGTACCTAAAGCAATTAATTTCTGTGTTAGGTGCGTAAATAAAAATGTTGTTGCAATAATCGGCGCAATTTGCAGGTTATTTTTATTCAAAAAACACAATAAAATTTTAAAACCTATAATAAGCCATTATTTAAGCACGCCTATGCCGGCACCCAATTCATTTCGACAAGTATACAGTCGGCATTTTTGAAGGTGGTTGAAGTGTTCATCCCTTGAGGGTTTCGAATCCATGCCCTCCTGCATTTTGGCTTAATACAGTGTGAAATTTTAATATTTCCCATTATGGCAGAAAAGCGACCGCAAAAAAAGTAGCAGCTGCTTATGCTTTGAGCACATATTATGAGAGACAACGTCATTTGCTTTGCCGTATTCATCGAAATGAACGAATGCAAAGTGTGTCTTTTCATGTTAGTTTGAGGTATGCTGAGGAATTAGTAACTTTTTCATTCAGTTTTTAGGAAACTGAACTGATTTGTTTTTTTTTCGCTATTGATAACATGGCGATGAATATAATAAAATTTGTTTGAACAATCAGACTAGTTAATTTATTTTTTGATACAATCAAATTTTAAAGTACGGAATGATCCATTTTATGCTTGGGAAAGTAAAGCAAACAAAAGCACACAAAATATTCAGATGGATACGAAAATTTTAATGCAATATAAATATTAAACCTTGCCATTATACGTGAAAAACAATATCATTTAAATGTCCTGCACGGGACCTCCTACAGGCCTCAATCCTTTTAAAGTAATTTTTAATGAGTTTTCGGCACATTGCCGGTAATCTCGGTCATAACTTCACGGATATTGGCTTTCAGTTGCTCAAGGGTTTGAGCCTGTTGGCGTAAACACGATCTTTCGCAAAGCCCCACAAAAAGAAATCTAACGGTGCCAAGTCGCAGGATCTTGCGGGCCAATTGACATCACTCCATCTCGAAATTACGCATCCTGGAAATTTTTCTTGCAATAGGGCTCTAACTGCCAGTGTTGTGTAACTCGTTGCTCCATCCTGCTGGAATCACGTCTTCCAGGTCATAATCTTCAATTTCTCTCCAGAAATAATCGGTTAACATGCTCAGAATTGACTGTTATGGCTCTTCCTTGATCGTTTTCAAGAAAATACGGGCCAGTAGCATCACCGGACCATAATGCACACCATACGGTCACTTTTTCAGGATGCAAAGGCCTTTATGCGTTCACCTGAGGATTTTGAGAGCCCCATATACGGCTGTTCTGTTTGTTCACGTAACCATCGAGCGAAAAATGAGCCTCTATCGCTGAAGAAAATTCGGTTCGAAAAATCGTCATCAGCGGCTTGTTGTTCAATCACCCAATTTGCGTATGTTCTGCGTTGCCCATGGTCTTGAGGCTTAAGTTATTGAGTCAGTTGGACTTTGTACGGATGGAGCATCAAATCCAATTGCAAAATTCGCCCCAATGAGCCGTAAGACAAGCCCAAATGTTGAGCAGGTCGGGGAATCGACGAATTCGGGTCTACTGGTCCTGGAATGTTATCTTCTCCTCAGTACATATACAATGTGGATCCGCAAGGGTCCATTACAATAGATAAATAAGGAAATATAGTAAGGAAATTACGGTTAAAATGCAATATTTGATTTAACGTTTTTTACAATGATATCACATTAGCTTTTTCTGTCCTCTTTTTAAGATATTGTCTAGGTTGTTTACTGAACAATAGTATAAGTAGTACTTAATTAATTACGCTTTTTCGTACGTTGGGAAATAATACTGAACAATGTGAACGAGTTTTTCTTTATAACTCAGTAATACTCCTCACGCACTTAAAATTCAAAGAGCGTCTCCAAATTCGTTTTCAGAGATTTTTCAGGTATGTGCGAAATAAGGAATCCACTAATAAATACTAACTGTTGTATATGATGGGGGGAATAATGAAATGTTCAGAGCAACGAGAAGTTAGAAGTGGGGAAAGTTGGTAATAAATGGTGTAAATAAATCGCAAATTGTAATAAATTATCTCGTTTCTTATTTATACGTGATTACGGTCTACCGTCGATAGCAAAGCAAGGTAAATTTCACCGATAAATTAAAATACTGTTTGTATCACCAGATTAAGCTTGTATTACCACTTGGAGCATTCGACAACTTAAAGTTTTATTTTATTTTTACCATTAGATTTTTTGTTATTAGAGTGCGTTTGTCACGTCAATCACCTCGGTCGGTCTTATCGGATACAAAAATGGTTAGTTACTATGCCACGATTACTGAATATAAAATAATAGCAGTTGAACTGGACACACGTAGGGACGATACGATACTGGGAAAGTGTCGATACTTACTCAAATGAGTAGTGACCGAATCATCTTGCGATACTCATATGAGTATTCTGAAAGTATCGATACTTACTCAAATGAGTAGTGACCAAATCGTCGTGCAATACTGCTCATATCAGTATTCTGAAAGTATCGAAACCATTACCTGCTCACAATTTTATTGACTGACTCGATATTGAGTGACTACGTATAATCGTCATAAACACATTTTAAGTATACATTTTCGATGAGTTTTTCAAGACAGAAATTAACTGTGAATTTTAACTGCAAAAAAGCCGTTTAAATAAGGGATTGTAATAAAATTCATGGAACATATTTTAATGTATTTATTGCCATAAGGTGAACAAAAAATATTATTTCTGAAGGCTTCCCAAAAAATGAGTTGCTGCAAATATTTAGGGGACAAGCTTTTTCTATTGTGCGTCATAGCAGCACCAGCTTTAGGAAATAGATATTCACTTATAAAAGTTAGGAAATACC
>NW_026017172.1:0-3970 GCF_020466585.1 Dendroctonus ponderosae
GGTATTTCCTAACTTTTATAAGTGAATATCTATTTCCTAAAGCTGGTGCTGCTATGACGCACAATAGAAAAAGCTTGTCCCCTAAATATTTGCAGCAACTCATTTTTTGGGAAGCCTTCAGAAATAATATTTTTTGTTCACCTTATGGCAATAAATACATTAAAATATGTTCCATGAATTTTATTACAATCCCTTATTTAAACGGCTTTTTTGCAGTTAAAATTCACGGCAACAGTTAATTTCTGTCTTGAAAAACTCATCGAAAATGTATACTTAAAATGTGTTTATGACGATTATACGTAGTCACTCAATATCGAGTCAGTCAATAAAATTGTGAGCAGGTAATGGTTTCGATACTTTCAGAATACTGATATGAGCAGTATTGCAAGACGATTTGGTCACTACTCATTTGAGTAAGTATAGATACTTTCAGAATACTCATGTGAGTAGTATCGCAAGATGATTCGGTTACTACTCATTTGAATAAATATCGACACTTTCCCAGTATCGTATCGTCCCTACGTGTGTCCAGTTCAACTGCTATCATTTTATATTCAGTAATAGTGGCATAGTAACTAACCATTTTTGCATCCGATAAGACCGACCGAGGTGATTGACGTGACAAACGCACTCTAATAACAAAAAATCTAATGGTAGAAATAAAATAAAACTTTAAATTGTCGAATGCTCCAAGTGGTAATACAAGCTTAATCTGGTGATACAAACAGTAATTTAATTTATCGGTAAAATTTACCTTTCTTTGCTATAGACCGTAATCACGTATAAATAAGAAACGAGATAATTTATTACAATTTTCGAATTGTGTCTCATTTATTACCAACTTTCCCCACTTCTAACTTCTCGTTGCTCTGAACATTTCATTATTCCCCCCATCATATACAACAGTTAATATTTATTAGTGGATTCCTTATTTCGCACATACCTGAAAAATCTCTGAAAACGAATTTGGAGACGCTCTTTGAATTTTAAGTGCGTGAGGAGTATTACTGAGTTATAAAGAAAAACTCGTTCACATTGTTCAGTATTATTTCCCAACGTACGAAAAAGCGTAATTAATTAAGTACTACTTATACTATTGTTCAGTAAACAACCTAGACAATATCTTAAAAAGAGGACAGAAAAAGCTAATGTGATATCATTGTAAAAAACGTTAAATCAAATATTGCATTTTAACCGTAATTTCCTTACTATATTTCCTTATTTATCTATTGTAATGGACCCTTGCGGATCCACATTGTATATGTACTGAGGAGAAGATAACATTCCAGGACCAGTAGACCCGAATTCGTCGATTCCCCGACCTGCTCAACATTTGGGCTTGTCTTACGGCTCATTGGGGCGAATTTTGCAATTGGATTTGATGCTCCATCCGTACAAAGTCCAACTGACTCAATAACTTAAGCCTCAAGACCATGGGCAACGCAGAACATACGCAAATTGGGTGATTGAACAACAAGCCGCTGATGACGATTTTTCGAACCGAATTTTCTTCAGCGATAGAGGCTCATTTTTCGCTCGATGGTTACGTGAACAAACAGAACAGCCGTATATGGGGCTCTCAAAATCCTCAGGTGAACGCATAAAGGCCTTTGCATCCTGAAAAAGTGACCGTATGGTGTGCATTATGGTCCGGTGATGCTACTGGCCCGTATTTTCTTGAAAACGATCAAGGAAGAGCCATAACAGTCAATTCTGAGCATGTTAACCGATTATTTCTGGAGAGAAATTGAAGATTATGACCTGGAAGACGTGATTCCAGCAGGATGGAGCAACGAGTTACACAACACTGGCAGTTAGAGCCCTATTGCAAGAAAAATTTCCAGGATGCGTAATTTCGAGATGGAGTGATGTCAATTGGCCCGCAAGATCCTGCGACTTGGCACCGTTAGATTTCTTTTTGTGGGGCTTTGCGAAAGATCGTGTTTACGCCAACAGGCTCAAACCCTTGAGCAACTGAAAGCCAATATCCGTGAAGTTATGACCGAGATTACCGGCAATGTGCCGAAAACTCATTAAAAATTACTTTAAAAGGATTGAGGCCTGTAGGAGGTCCCGTGCAGGACATTTAAATGATATTGTTTTTCACGTATAATGGCAAGGTTTAATATTTATATTGCATTAAAATTTTCGTATCCATCTGAATATTTTGTGTGCTTTTGTTTGCTTTACTTTCCCAAGCATAAAATGGATCATTCCGTACTTTAAAATTTGATTGTATCAAAAAATAAATTAACTAGTCTGATTGTTCAAACAAATTTTATTATATTCATCGCCATGTTATCAATAGCGAAAAAAAAACAAATCAGTTCAGTTTCCTAAAAACTGAATGAAAAAGTTACTAATTCCTCAGCATACCTCAAACTAACATGAAAAGACACACTTTGCATTCGTTCATTTCGATGAATACGGCAAAGCAAATGACGTTGTCTCTCATAATATGTGCTCAAAGCATAAGCAGCTGCTACTTTTTTTGCGGTCGCTTTTCTGCCATAATGGGAAATATTAAAATTTCACACTGTATTAAGCCAAAATGCAGGAGGGCATGGATTCGAAACCCTCAAGGGATGAACACTTCAACCACCTTCAAAAATGCCGACTGTATACTTGTCGAAATGAATTGGGTGCCGGCATAGGCGTGCTTAAATAATGGCTTATTATAGGTTTTAAAATTTTATTGTGTTTTTTGAATAAAAATAACCTGCAAATTGCGCCGATTATTGCAACAACATTTTTATTTACGCACCTAACACAGAAATTAATTGCTTTAGGTACATGTATTTTTATTGACCGGCCGCCAACGCTTGCAGAACTTTTGCGCCCCTGATTTGCGTAAAAATTGCAAAATTACAGAGGGGCAAATTTGAAAATATACAAGCAATCCTACATTGCAAAATGTTCCATTGCCTTTTCATTTAAAAGTACTATTTACTTCTTCTGCACGCTTGAGTTGTTTACGTGCTCCAATAAGTTGAGGTGAAATTAACTACTGATAGCAGAGTCATTACTGTTAACGGCCACAAGTTAAAATCACCACCGGAGATCGATTGTTGGAATATTTTACAGTGCCCCTATTAAAGGGTAAATGCATAAAACAAATTGTCAAATAATTATGCGTTTTGTATTTTTAATTTGAATATTGCTTGTGTTTGTAAACTAGCAGTTGCTTCCTCTCGAAAATAATATCAATTTAACAGCATATTTATATTGTCGTAGATGACGACTTTATATAAACACTTTCTACTGAGCTCGGCTAACACTCATTTTATTTATAGGATATTGAAAATGAAATCCCATTGTACCTTGCAAATAATGTTCAAATAAAGACCAATTCTGTTATTAATAGCAAATTTACTGTAGATGGAAAATTGCAAAAATCTTAAGACCATCTTTTGTCCGCCACTGTGTCTCGTCATATCAAGTCGACAGCAACACAGTTTGTCGAGTGCAGATGAAGCATTTAGAGCATCGGCCATTAAAAGCGAGGGAGAATTCCAAAACATCCCTTGGAATTTAACAATTTAACACGTTTACAAGTGCCCCCCGGACGCCCCGCGCACACTTTTACACCGACAACGTCGTCGTCGGAAAATTTGATGGTGCCTGCTCGTTTGGTGCGGAAATCGATTTTTCCGTCGGAAGTCAGGTGCTAATTGCTCAGACTTTAATTTCTGATAAACGCGCCCATGCACTATACTTGTTGGAAATTGCCATGCAAGTCGGTACAGGAAATGACTAGTTTTCGCTTACGTATTGAGAAGTGGAGCAATAGCTTGATCGACAACGAATTTTGCTGTTTTGAAATTGTTTTTTACAAACTTCTTTTTGGGCATTTGGCCTCAAAAATTTTTGCCTTTAAAAAGACAGAATTTCCTCACGTCTTTTATTACAGATTGATAAATAGTGCTCCTATTTCGCAATAAGAACGAATTATTTATCAAAACGTAATCAA
>NW_026017173.1:0-49195 GCF_020466585.1 Dendroctonus ponderosae
CATTAGGAGTGTTATAACGCTAACTAAAAAAAATCGTTTTTAATCAAGCGGTATATCTGCTCTTCTTTGAACTACATTTAAGTCTGGAACTATCGAATGCAACAAACGCCAAATGCCAATGCAAATGCCTATTCGCTACACACCTTTAGTAGAATTTGTCTTTGTGTGGTGTAGTTTCCCGTCTATCGACAGCTTATGGTGCCTAATAAAATTGTCATATCCGCTATTTTGAAACGGAAAATTAAAAAATTTCCGATCTAAATAGTTGTTTACTTGGAAAGCAGTAAAATAGCTGAACACTTAACGCAATATCCTCATAAAATTCTCTGTCCGCTTGTAAGTTATTCAGGCCGTCTGGCATACCCAAATATTTAGTTTGGCGCTAAATGGTTTTTAAGGATTTATTGAAATCCATCCAATTATTTAAACGGAAATCAACAGGAACATTGAAATGATAATAGAAATAAATTCTGTATTAATTGCTTTGGTACAGTTTCGCCTGCAAAAATCGTTGAACTGTCTAAAGATTTTTTTAAGAATGGCTAGTGCTGTTTCAAAACGTCTATAAAAATTGGGTCTTTACTCATTGGGTTAAAATTCGAATATAAAAATTCCCTATTTTAGCCTTTGAACAAATAAACACATATCAGTTGACTGATCGTGCAATGCTATTAACGTTTGATTGATTGTATGCCCAAAACACACCACATAACGCTATTAAGGAACTGTAAACATTTAATTCTGAATTTTCGGGGGGGCCAACCAGTGATCTGGAATACTTTGAATATSGATTATWCYKTKYSWGYKATTTTYKWMCTGTTTTAAAGACTATTTTCTTAAGMCRTKWKKCTGACTTTTYAMAGCTAGATTARTTTYYACCGTAWAAATAAAAAAAAACGTTAGTTTGAAAATGGCGTTMGGGCGGCATYTTTGATAGGRATRTTAAATAGAAACTAAGAGAAAMTAGCRACTAGTKACACGKMAAAGAAAGAAGGAAACTTGAYGCTTTTTGATMAGRAAATRCACTGGTATGYGCCATGAAAGTTTTSAATTAGAGCCAGCTTCAGGAATATTTCTACAAAATCTCAATCTTATCTCCCTTTCAACCCCGCTGTTCTACATTCTTCTTTGGAGATTGAACGATTTCTTCCAGGGAAGAAGATAATATTTGATATTGAAGAGCTTGCAGATTTCCGAGTCAAAAACCGCCAATAAATTTTGAATTTTTRAAAAAATCWTTAGRGCTCTTYATAYAAGYRCAGCTYACAGYCCTTAAARACACRCKTATGSTCTACTTGGGCWAAAATTTTCMACTTTCTGAGCCTCYCAGTTTGGAAAGTAGGAATTTTTATTCAAGAGTTWGCAAATTCTCAAGTYAWAAACYGYCARTWAATTKTAMWTTTTTKSAAAAATMWTTAGKGCTCTTTATACAAGCGCAGCTYACAGCCCTTAAAGACACACTTATGCTCTGWTTGGGCYWAAATTTTCAACTTTYTGAGCCTCTCAGTTTRGAAAGTAGGAATTTTTATTCAASAGCAAATTTGMAAKYCRAAATCATTCAAAAAATTGAAAAAAAAATCGTACYAATAAYTWCARATTWAGAGCCCTGAGTCCAATTGATAATCTMCTATAGAAGACAAATTGTAMTGCAGCAAAATCCTTCATAAMTTYWCGGGGAAAAAATTWAAAATTYCTTATTGTTAAATAATTCACRTGTAAACCAGTTCTTAACGGTAACTGAACGAAAATGGCTAATTTGTGCGYATATACAGWGTTTGTGCAGCAAACATGGCAAATTTTTAAACTAAACAAGGTTTCAAATGCACTTTTGCAATGAATCTGAYGAAAATCGATTGACCCAAATGAAGAAAAAGGCAATTTGTGTGTTGGAACGATGGACTGTGAAAAATGCTCGATAAACCTTGAAGATTTTGCCTTTAACTTCGAAAAGTTCTCCTGAAGAAGGAAGCAAACTGAAACATTTTTTATTTGGAAAATGTGCCTCTTTCTTTCATGTTTACAGCTACTTTTCAACGAAAGTTCTCAACATAAACAACCTCCTTCAGATCTAGAAAAAAAAATGTTAGTTACACTCATGAGGATTTTCAAACTGATTTCTACGCTAATACGCACTAAAAACCAACATCTTCCTGAATAATATTTTAAGCCCATGAAGAAGCCTGATCAGGGACTCAGAAAAAAATACGCTTTAGCAAAACTGCGCTGGGAAAGTTACACTATCTAACATTGCAAGACACAAGATCAGATCAAAGAAGTGCTCTTAACATTCAGACTGCGGCTTGCAAAGATTTTTTTCCCTGTTTGCGCTTGGTGTCCAACTCTTAAAGCTAATTAGTAATTACAGAGGCCTCGTTCAGCTGAGCAAAATGCCCGGTGACAAGTGAAAAAGAACGAAGCAAGATTAACGAGCCCGAAGAGTGTTTTGCTTCGGAAATTTAATTAAACGCGCGTTTACTTTACATACAATGCGCAACAAGGATCTGAATAAGACATGTGCGAAGAAAATTCTCTTAGTGATATTTCAAGCAATTAAATTGGTGATTGATCATTGTTTTCCTGGCCTTTTAGGATTCTGTTCAAGTAGCTTTTTCGTTCTTGTGTTAAAAGAACTCGCCCATTTTCTCAAACAAAATGATACAAAATCAGTTGCGATTGCGAAACCTTAATTTCCGAATTGAATGACATTGAACTAAAACCGTTCAATAAACACAATAAAATCACTCCCCTTCGAGTATTCCCATTATAAGGGCAATTTGCGTCGACAATGGAGCTCGATCGTTTCAGGCCCAATTTACATCACGTGAGCATCGTTAATTATCTCAATTTTCTTTAATTTCATTGGATGTTGTTGCGCCTATCATTAATTTTGTTCTATCTATTCACCGCTTACTTCCGCGTTTCCCATGGACCCGCTTGCAGCGTGATGAATTCTCTTGAAGGCAAATTCGAAATGGATCACGATTTTTGGAGCCATGAGGATTAAATAAGATCGACCACATAAAACACTGTTTGGAGTTGAAACAAGCCTTGTTACTCTACAACAATGGAATAAATTTGCGTTCGGACAAGTCGAGAAGTATCAATTTCCCATAGAAAAATACGGATAGTTGACTGGCAACAACATGTAAACCAATCCTTATGGAGGTTGCGAACTGCGCCTTCCTATTGGAAGTATTCCGCGTTTAATTCCCATCTATAGGGAGCTACGGAACCCAACGATAAACCATCTGAAGCAGTTTAATTAATACATTAACTGTATGCATTTCAATCAATGCTGCTGCATAGAATAGCTTTCCTGCTATATCAAGTCCCTATTGTCGGATTACATAAACTCACTGACACTTACATAAATTTGTCTTTGAACGGAATAATAGGAGCGATTCTGAAATCCATCGATGTGTAAATAATTGCATTGTGTTGTTTATTGTTCGATATGCTGCATTGTGATCATGCACTTCCATTCACGAGCCACTGCCTCGAAGATGAAAACTAATATCGATTATACGGGCCGTAAAATCGAAATTGTGCACTGAATAGAATAGATAGAAGAACTTCGCAAGCTATTTTTACTGGTTCTAAAAGTTGCAGATTGAGGCTTTATAATGACTCCTTCCATATTTTACAAAGATTGGAATGAGATGCTTAAATGTTTCAGTTCGCAAGAGAGCGACATGTTAATGCTCCCATTTGTAACACCCCGTATGATAAAGACGCCATAAGCCTATTTTTAGATAGCTGGAGGCTTAAGCTAGAAAAAAGGTACTCTTGTTTGACATCGATAAAATGAACCGTTTTCCAGATAACGGGTATTATTTAAATAGGAATCGAAGCAAAGTCTGAGTGAAAATTGTAGCTTTTATATAAGACTTTCCCCGATATGATGAAAGGAAGCATACTTTTATGAAATATTAAGATCAGAGCACAAATTGATAATACGAGCTAAATTACACTTTCAAAAATCACCCTTGATCGTTTCAGGGCCCGGTTGCTCTTTTATTTGATTCTTGAAAACCCACCCCCAAAAATCCTCGTTCACTGGGAATACGATCGGTGCTCCTTTAAATCAGGGCCGTTTTCATGGACTTTTCCAACAAAATTTTGAGAAGTTGAAAAAAAACGAGGTTTTATGGATCGTAAAAGATTCAAAATTAAGTGCTTTTGAACAGAACTTTTTTTATGTTTTAAACGGTCCTGGAAAATAATTACCTTCCGACTTTCGCAAGCACGAGCATCTTCAGAGGTGTGCTACATGTGGCTTAAATACTTTACCACACAAAATATTTTCTATTTTTAAGCGGTAACCGCAAAAGCAAAACGCTTCATAATGCACAAAGTTCCATACAATAAATAACCAGAACTATAAAATTACAAAATACATTTTACAAGCACTGGCTTAAATAGACATATGCTATCGATGTTTTTCCATTTTCGAGGCCATTCTCATCCTTTTAAGTCTTTTTCAACCTGGAAAGCTTCTAATTCCATCTACATCAACAGAAGCGCTTTTCCATTAAGTTCCATGACTTTTTCAGCACTAGAAAGGCAACAGTTTAACTGTTTTTTCGCCATTGTGCTAAAAAAGTATGGCAAAACCAATGCGCAACCATACACCAAACACGCTGTATTAAAGTATTTCATACGGACAAACCATAAAAACTTTAATTGAATCTCGATAAATGGGCGGTGCAGAATGTACGCGCATAAGGTAAATTTAATTTCCAAATTAGGACATTATTGCCGCATAAATAATGCAAACGAATGATAGCATAATTATGTGGAGTTTCACGTAATCTATTAAAATTACTAAATATGGTGGGACAATGGTAATAAAGCGATGAATAATCCCGCGGCGAAACAATGCGAGATTCCCATGCATATGGAATGATAAATAATATGTTTCAAAGGAAAAGCCAGCCATTTTTCCGTAATAAACGTGTGCAGTCGTCAATTGTTACGCAATGAAACTATTCAACTTAATCCTAATTAAAACAGTTGTTTTCCGTCGGTTTCAAGTGTGTAGCAATAAACACATCAAGTGCACACAATAGGTTTCTCTAATGTTTCTCGAAAAAAAAAACAGTTATAATTATGGCGAAAACGGCAGTAAACGGGGCCGGAGAATTTTAGTGCCCACCTACAGCTCAGGGATCTAGTGCTTTTATCAAATAAAATATTAATGCATAACTTAGATGAATTATTGCCGATATATAATGCATACCAAATAGGGCCATAAATGGGCTTTTATAAGGAAAATCAATTAGAATTATTACCGTGTTTTATGACCGTTCCATTTTAGCAATCATCAGTAGCGTATGCGTTTTGCGCCAAAGAGAAAATTGGTTTGCCAAGAAAAACACATTCAAATAATGGGTAATTTTTGGCCCCACATTTTTTTGAAAAGTTGAAAAGAAAAGCCCCAAATTCTCTCAGTTTTCCTGAAATTTGTCGGTGTTTTGCTCAGTTTCTTCATGACAATCTTCTACAGGCAGTTTCTTCATGAACATGTTTGAATAGCTTAAAATTTGAACATTCGAGAAATTAGGAAAACTTCTCCTTGAAGACCTTCGAATCTTCAGAGGATGCGGGTTTTTCAGAAAAAATGTTGAAATTGCTGCAGTTTCACAATAGGGAGATTCGAAAAATGAGCAGAAAACAACAACAGAATCTGCAGAGAGCAGTTTGTGAATCAATTGCTTCAGCTTCTTAACTTTGCGGCAAAAAATTGAGAAAAACTACTCCTAATTGAAGTTTATTCCTAAGATTTTGCATTAATGCGCATCAGAGAAGAACAGGAACAGGAGTTGTCTGTTCTGATTCATCTATATTGGCTTCACTTCTCAATTTGAAGAAGTAGCTAAAATATATGCAGGGAATGCGGTTTCTTCAAAAACACTTTAATTTACTGCAGTTTCTCGCAAAAACCTAAAACGAATGAGGAATGAAGAGAAATGCAAAATTCCGAGAGAACACGTTAAAAGCTTTTTTTATATTGTAGAAAAACACCATCGAAAATCAAAATGAAATTTTGATTGAACCAAAAAATTTCTCAAAAAATTGCAAACATTTCGCTGAACCGAAACTTTTAGAGCATATTCAACAGAGTGCGCTCAAACCTCACTAAATCCCAATAGGCGACACTCTCCAGTGTTATCTGTCTGCAAGAAATTCATTACTAAAGAGTCAAAAAATTGATAAATTTTCAAAATTTCTCAAAAAACCTCTGACCATGTCACTAAATCGAAACTTTCAGGCCCTATACAACTCTGTCAATTTTGTAGGACTGTCCTACAAAGAAGAAGTCCTACATGGAAGAGCGGTGATCAGAATGGGCCAAAATTCTTCTCTGTTCGGAACAAATCAACTATCTTCAGGCACTGCAGAAGTGCGTCTGAAACCTTCTTCACATTAATTAACTTTTGCGCTCTTCAATTTGTTGTGAAACCAACGACTTTTGAAACTGCTTCAATTAACTTAAAAAAAAACGCTGAAAAAGCCAATTAACTTGGTCGTAACTTTGCGTCCACTCCTGTGTACAATTTGCCCTCTTTATGATAATAAACCGACTACCGAATAGATGATGCTTTTGAACTTGAACTCCGAAAAAAAGTTCAGCGTAATGAAAATAAGGCACGTTTACACTAAAAATGGTATCTTTGGCTACCATCTCAAGATCTAGATCAAGTCTTTTTCTTCACAAAGCCTCATTATCACGTCAAACGATCTTTCTTCACACAGTTTTCAGTTTTGAGCGTTTCGGTTGTGTGTACTTTGTTCGCTGCCACATTGTTAGGCAAATGAAGATCGAGACGTGATGATCACTTGCAGTGGCGTGCTACCTGTAACTTTTTTACATGTTTGAGACAAATGTTACACCGTTTATTAGCCGGTTTACATCCAACTGTGCAACTTCGTTTTCACTGTGATGTAATGCTTTAAAACACGCTGAGTGTGCAATTTATTACTCAGGTTATATTTTAACAGATGTTTCTATTTAATAAACACGAAACAGCTAGATAAATATTTATGAGAGTCCACACATTATTATCTGCTAGTAATTAGTCATCTTGCGATATGTAATGATTCATTTGTGTAATTTACACGAATTAATAAGTCAAGATTGAATCTTTGGCTTAATTGCCTAGACGTAGAACAAGAAACAGAAGACGTTAATACTGAGTTGGGAAATTTTCCAATTTTGAGTCTGGGGAAAAATCGCAAATTTGCGCTCAATTTCCTATTCAGCCAAGTTTTGTAAATGCCGGAAGAACAAACTGCAAGTGATGTCATTTAATTTTGCGTTAGCAAGGCCAGATATAAGTACATGTTATGCAAATTATAAATTAAGCGCGTCCGAAAAAGCATACAAGTGGTTAAAAGTACGAGCTGTTAAGGCGAGTTTAGTCATCCTTTTATCATTTTTTTAATCCATTCTATTCACCGTTGAAGTGTTCTAACACACTCAATTTAAAAAAGAAAATGAAATCCTCCACAATGTCCACTAGTTCTGCTTGTCTTCGATACTTTGCCTGAGAGGTTTGAGATGTTTATGCAACTAATAAAGGCAAGTTTGCACATGCAACAAGGCCTTATTCAAAATCTGGTGGGTGAAAACAGCTGGGTTATGGACATGTTAATCACAAGTAGGAGGCGAACTTTATGACAATTCCGAACGGTTTCTAGTGAATTTTAGTCTTTTAGCGCAACATTTCTCGGAAAATTCCGCGATTTATTCATTGTCCCCAAGATAATCGCGATTTATTTTGTCATTGCATGATGTGAAAATGAACGCTTTCCGGTTTTTTTCTTTCAATTTTAATGATTCTCTAATTGTGCATAACTGAGCCAAGCCACGTTTACTTGTGTAATAGAATGACTTAAACGTTAATATATGCGGAAAATAATTTTACAGTCCTCCGGCACAGTGATAATTGACTTTAACGCCTCATGGAATCCACGGATAAACATTAACTAGTTAGAACGTTTTATGCTTCTTTTCGCTGGTCAACATTGAAGAAAGCACTTAGATGAACTGGCTGAAACTTTCCCCAACGATTTATTTAGTTTATTAGTAATTAACAATAGTTTAACGGGGTTTGGATCGATGTAGAACCAACGCTTATTTTTTTTTAAACCGGCCGACGTTTTGCCATCTGTATGCAGGCACACAATACCCTGAGGATGGCAAAACGTCGGCAGTTTAAAACTGGGCCTTCTGTTTCACACCGATCCAAAACCCGTTGAACATTTAAATATTGTATTAATATTCCAAAGCGGCCATTTATGATCCCTTGAATCGGATGGAACAGTTTGAAAGTTTCCGACTGTTGTTTTTTATTCTAAAGCGGCATTTGTGCGAAAAAATGCCACTCTGAAATCAACATGTTCAGCTCGATGCCATTAAACTATTAACTGAAGTGGACTATATTGAGCCTGATGCGTTAATTAAATAAATAATAGTCAATGCCAAGAATTTTTAATTTCTTGGTCCAGATGTGAAGAAAGCCATGACCGCGATCAAAGGAACTTGGTAGCGGCAATTTTCCGCCTGAAAAAACAGCGACGCGCACTTTTTCAAAAGACCCATTGACAACTTGATGAAGTAACATAACGTAACGTGTAATTTAAGACGAAAATAAAGAACATGTGCGTCCTTAAAAACTCAAAACACCAGTCATAAATCTGTGAGCTCGTTTTTTCGGTTCATATGCTGTTAAAAAAAAACAACTTTTACGGGCCTTTGTTCTAAGTCGTGAAAATAGTTGAATAAATGAGAGAGTCGAAGACAAAGGAGGTATTTATGAGAATGATACACATGAGGGGAATGTAAATATCCGAATAACTAAGCAACCATCAAGATTAGGTTGACAGTATTATTACACACATTACAGTTTCAAGCATTATTTCAAAGATATTTTCCAAATTTTGTATTTGATTATTTAAAGAAACTGAAATTATTTAAAAGAAAATTCCCATTGGATGGACAGATTTGCAAAAGACGTGGCAAAGTATCGGAAAAATAATAAAAACTGTATATTTGGTCCTTCGAGCCGGACCATATTTTCAGTTTCCAACAGTTTTCACACCGTAATTTGTGTGAAATTAGAGCGATTTCTTGTAAACAAATACTGATTACGAATATTTCACCCTTGATACTTGGTCGTTATTTTTATTGGGCCATAAATAATCATGAAGCGTGAGTAGTGCAAGGGCTTTTATCTAAATTACCCGCAGATGCTCTTGTAGGCGAAACACCGCCATGAGATAATTCTATCAAGTTTAAAACCTCTGTTTAATGATTATAATTTTTAAATAATGGCTTTGAAAAGCTTTGCCACAGAGTCTGGGGGCAATTAAGATAATTTCTGTAATGGTTCCGATGAATCAGATGGATTCGCTCACGTTTTTGGACTGTCTATTCAATATTAAAACGCAACATTTTAGGGAACATATTTTGATTAACATGGTGTTTAACAAGTATGATTTCCCTTGTTGGCTTTTGTAATAAAAAAAACATATACATGACAATTTCAGTAAAACCGAATTTAATAAATTTAATGTAGAGAGTAATCACATTATCAAAGCATGGGTTTTGCGTCCCGAAAATGGCATTAAATAAATTAAAATATAATAGCAAACTATGTCCGAGTGGTGTGTTACACATTATCGGACAAAAGCAAAAAGTAATTAAATTCAAAAGTGGACGGTAATAAATTCGTAGGACTTTCAGTTTATTTGGTGGCGGCTTAAAATATGGACAACATTGGGGGATTTTATGCAATCGGCAAACTACTTTTATGTCAGTAAATTTCCATATTTTGAATTGGAGAGCAGTAAAGTCGATGCCATGGAAAAACCGCTAATAGTTATGATGAAACAAACAATGAAGCAAATGAGGAAAAAAACGACCGATGGGAATGAATGAATTTATTATTTCCAATATCGTGAAACTGGCCAAGCTTTTGGAGTTAATTGTGAGCTGAAGGCTGATGTTTTGGATCAGTCAGCAACGTTGTTTGGAAAGCACATTCCAAATGTGCATTTATCAAAACGTCACACAATATGACCGCATTCAAAAGTCTTCTGCGTGATTTATTTTCGCTGTTTGACTCACATTTAAAAGGAAAAAGTGCACTTTTTTTTTAAATTCAAATGACCCAAGTCTGGTATCAGTGCTGGCCGCACCAAAGCTCCCAAGTGTAGAACACATGCCGTTTTTGAGTGAAAATTAATTCCGAACATTTCCCGTTCTATCGAATGCGAATTACTATTCGCATTTATTGTCCTCAGCCATTATTGTATGTATTAAACTGACATTTGCTTCCCACCTTATGAATATTCATAGAAATCGATCGGGTAGCTGTTCGAAACCCTGCGAGTAATAATTCGGAGTGTTTCCACGTGATTTAGAACAGTAGATATTTTAATTAGAAAGGCGAATCGATATACAAGCAACCGAAAAGCCGTAAAAGTTATTTATTTAACTTCTTGGCTCGCACTTCGTGTTTTAGTTAAATTAATTGCACAACCGCGTAAAACTCGATCGGAAACTAAGCCAGGATCATTGACTCAGGGCTATTTCTGATCGGTTAATTTTACATTCTGGGCTTGCGATTAGTTTGCGTTCGATGTATGTACGTTATGGTATGTATGTATGTACTCGTTTTATTTACTTTGTGCCATCTCGAAATACGCGCGATTCATACATCTGGACACCCATCCAATTCTACCTAGTTTGCTCCCATGGCTTTTCTGAGGCAAAAAGCTCAATTGATTATTATTCTTTAATAATGGAGATTGTTTGTTTGTGTCTGGTTACTGCTTTGCACTTTGGAAAATTGTTTATTTTTTCAGTCTCAACAACTCTAACAGTTCTAAATCAAATTTTAAATGCTTTAGCCATTAATATAAATTCAAGCACTGTTTGGAATAGAACCAAATTCTCATAGACTTTAACTTGGGTCTTTTTTATCGTCTGTTCAACTGCATAATCTGATTATTGGCTTGGGCATTGAATAAGCAACCCTAGAAAGTAACAGTGTAAGACTCGCAAAATTCTACAAATATTGGAAGATTTCTAAAATTAATATCTCGTAAAACTCTTGTCGGAATCGAATCAAATTTACACAGAGACTTAAATGGAGCTTTGGCTAACGAGAGCTGGGGGTGATATCGTGATAGTTTTCTTGGTAATGGAAGAAAAAACATTAAAAGACAACAAGGCAAAAATCGCAAAGTACCACAAAATTTACTAGATTTCTAAGACGAATATCTACCAAAAATGTTATGGGAAGGGAGCCAAATTTACATAGAGGGTTAAATAGAGATTTACCTATTGAGGGTTGGAGGTTATATCTTGATATTTCTCCTGGATATTGAAGAACAAGTATTAGAAGACAATAGTGTAAAACTCGCAAAATTCCATTGAATCAAATTTACACAGATACTTAAATAGAGCTTTGGCTATCGAAAGCTGACCGCTATATCGTGATATATTTCGTGGAAATTGTAGAAGAAACCTTAGACGACAATGCAAATCTCGGAAACCACAAAATTTGGAAGATTTCTAAAATGAATTTCTACCAAAAATCTTATCGGAATTGAGCCGACTTTACATAGAGACTTAAATAGAGCTTTGCCTATTAAGGGCTAGAGGTTATATCCTGTTATTTCTCCTCGATATTGGAGAACAAGCATTAGAAGACAGCGGTGTAAAACTCGCAAAATTCCACAAATTTTGGAAGATTGCTAAAATTAATATCCACTAAAACCCTTGCCAGAATTTAATCAAATTTACATAGACTTAAATAGAGCTTTGGCTAGCGAGAGCTGAGCGATATATCGTGATATATTTCGTGGAAATTGTAGAAGAAACCTCAGACGACAACAATGCAAAACTCGGAAAATACCACAAAATTTGGAAGGCTTCTAAAATGAATTTCTCCCAAAAATCTTATCGGAATTGAGCCGAATTTACATAGAGACTTAAATAGAGCTTAAAAAAAGACAATAGTGCAAGACTCGCAAAATACCTCAAGTTTTCCAACTCACATGCCGGAATTGAACTACATTTCCATAGAGGATTAAGTGAAAATTTTGCATTCGGGCATTGAGGGCTGAACCCGGATATCAGTGCTCGATGTTGAGGAATGAGGATTAGGCTTTGATGGGGCAAAAAAGGGAAAAACCTCACATTTTTTGAGCAGACTTTCGAAAACATCGAGCCGAAGGAAAGCAAAATTTTGACATTTTTCAGCAGCATTTCACAAACAGTAAAACGGTAAATTCCTTTGATTGATAAACGAAGAAAATCTCCCTATCCAATGGCGCGGTTGCCTCACTTCATCATCTTCAGATTCTAAAGACTTTGAAATGAAATTCAATTCCCAGGAGAATGAAGAGATTTGGCAAACTGCAAAGGTTGGATCAGGAAAAAACTAAACAAAATTCGCCCAAAAAGACTTCGACTAAAGCTTGCGAAGCAAGTTCCAAAAAAAGACCACCTCGTTGCCATCTTCAGAAAATGGGGTGTTTCTTCACATTTTAGGACTTGCACATCGTTGAAATACCGCCCATGAAGCTATTTAAATCTTTCCCGAGTCCCTTCACTCGTTACAGCCAACCGACGATGACAGACCCAAACTTGTTAACAAATTCCTCGAGCTAATAACAATAATTGCTGCTTATTAGCGGCCTCAACCTGTCAACGAGCGCTAAACTAATTTTAGATGTTGGCACGTTAACTTTTAGATCATATTCCTACTGTTTTCGGCCAACTTACCGGTTGGAAACGAAGTTTTTATGTTGACAATTAAGCCGAACAAATTCCGAAGAAGTCGTTGGGTGTAGGAAATTACGCAAATCCCTCATCGTTAAGGCGGTGCAAAGACCCAAACGCGACGATTTACGGGAAACTTGTCGTCTATATAGAAATTTCATCCCTGGCAAGATTCTAATTTCATCTTTCCGGGTCGAAACTGAGCCGGGTTACAATAATAATTCCACAGTTCCGGTTCGGGTGTCTTTTGGCGAAAACGTCGCGTGGTTAATTCAGTCGCTGTTTGTCTTTGGAAGTTAAGTGACAATAATTACCATCGGGAGGAAATTAGGAGGACAAAAGTTAGTGAAAAGGTCAAAATAAAAAATTGTAAAGTACCTCTGGACATTAAATACAGGCTCATTTTTTGGCAAGCATGGTCTAGGAACCAGTAAATCTGCACAGTTTAGTGATTAGCTAAAAGTTGAAAATTCTGCATTCCCATGCAACTCAACAACAAATTGTTTGTCAAAACAAAAAAAGACAGAAATGTATGAAAAATAAAGTATAGGCAAAACATATATGAAAAAAACTCTAATAAAATCATATAGATGATATGGAAGAGAAATTTTACTCGAGTAAAACATGGCGAAATGACGCTTCTTGGTATAGTTGCTTCATATGTATGATAAAAAAAAAGAGTATTTTTTTCATGAAAGCCGCCAGTTTACAAATGAAAATGCTTAATGGCTTGCAGATCGGTTTCAATTGTTCAATTGTGTTCCACCTAATCTGAACACGCTAGCAAATTATGACTTTTTCTTGGGCCCATCCTGCACATTTGCAAATGAATGCCACCACATTCAGCCGAATTATTTACTATACACACACACATGATGATTTTCTCTCGCGTTTCAAAGGTGTGAACTTTGATTATTAACACCTTTAGGAAAGAGGAGCCCACGCCAAAGCAAACACACCATAATAAGTCCGGTGGGAGCGCGCAATTTAGATTCCATCTGCGATGGGTTTTTGGATATGCAATGGTTTATTACGCGATCGATTAGAGAGATATCCCATGTGTGGATTCATATGTGTGGGACCTATTATTCTTTCGCAAAAATTGATGTTATCTTCCAGTCAGTCGTTTCGATTTTCTCGGCTTATGCCCAGATTTGCGCGAACGGTTGTTTCCTATTGTAAGCAAAACAGCTAGACGAGGAAAATTAAAAAGTTTCACAAATTTATAAGGGCAATCCGATCGGAACGGCAAACACAGCAGGTAATTGCTGAGGTAAGATGCCCTTCGAAACGATTTTCGCCAAGATTGCTTTATAAATTTTAAATTAACTCCCACTTAATTTGTTTACTCTATAACTTTTTAATAAAGCTGCAAAGGCGGATGGGCTTTTAGATAGTTGCGGAAAAGCTATCGACTTTTYCGTCTGGAAATTCCCGAACAAGTCAGGTAGATTTTTTCGGATTTTAAGTTTCGAARGACTCCCGGAWGATTYCCATTAATTTTTACGTAACTTTTCGTTTTAAAGGGGAWCAATTCAAAACATGATACAGTTTTCGGYTTCATAAAAGTCTCTTTTTCAAATGTTTTYATTTCAGGACAAACTGGAAAAAAATTTGAAATTYCTCGAATTTCAAAATTTGAAMTGAMATTTTCAGCCAGCTCTTGAACGTGCGCAAATRAAAACATTTGAAAAATCCGACTTCCCTTTTGCTTCTTTTTGATTTTTCAGTTTCTTAAAAGCCCTCTTTTCAAACGTTCTAAAACCTGAAATTTACTGAAACTAGAAAAAATTTATCTGCAATTCGAATTTCAGAATTTGAAAACTAAAACTTTCAGGATTTTGAATGCCTTGAAATGAACACATTTGAAAAGCGCGAATTACGTTTCCGCSAATTGGTTGTTCTGCATGTTTCGTTTTCTTAAAAGCCCCGTTTTCAAATAYTTTYATTTCACGACGTTCAAACTTYCGAAAGTTTCAGTTTTTTGYCGRGACCAAAAYTGGAAAAAGTCTATTTGCAATTCGAATTTCAGAATCTGAAAACTAAAACTTTCAGAAWTTTGAACGTTTTAAATKAACASATTTGAAAAAAGCGAATTACATTTTGGCTRTTTTYGATTTTTCTAATTTTTTAAAGCCGCATTTTACAAAAKCTTAATAAATGTTATGTTAAATATACAAATCAAATGCAGATTTTTGTCATGATGAAAGCTAGAAAAATTCAATTTGCAATGCGAATTTCAGAATTGCGAATTTTGAATGATTTTGAAAACTTTGAGRATTTTGAATGCCYTCAAATRAACACATTGGAACAGAGCGAATACGTTTTAGATGTTCCTGATTTTTCGTTCTTTGAAGTCCCTTTTTAATTTCATGAGGTTCAAACTTCCGAAAATTTCAGTTTTAAAATTCAGTTTTTTGCCGGRGCGAAAACTGGAAAAAGTCTACTTGCAATTCGGATTTCTGAATCTKRAAACYTGAACTTTCARAATTTTGAACGTCTTGAAATGAACACAGTTGGAAAGAGTGAGTTCCGTTTTGGTTGTTTTTGAKTTTTCGGTTTTTTAAGTGCCTTTTTTCATATCAAAGATCTGAAAGTTTCAGTTTTCAAATTATGAAATTTTAAAGCCATTTTTTTGCCGGGACGAAAACTGAGAAATATTTATTTGCAACTCGAAATTCAGAATTCCAAAACTAAAACTTTCGAAAATTTGAACGTCCTGAAATGGAAAAAATTGAAAAAGACACTTTAATTAATTTAATACATTCAGACTGTATTAGCAACGACAAACTTTCGTTCGGCAAATCAATAATATAAAAGTGCATCTAAATGCTCAGAAAAAGGAGTGAACACAGAATATAAGGAAAACAAACTGTTAAAAACAGTGACAAAAAGTCATAATTTAAAACACTTTCAATGTTTAAAGCGTTGAAAAACCCATACTTATCCAGAACTTATACTGGGCTGGATAAAATGAACAGCAATAATCCACAGTCGATAAACAGAATTCATTTTTCTCCCCAAAATAAATACGCATCCTTGTCGCATGTATATCAGAAAAACGGAATCGTTTTTTTTTCTGAGCGAAGGGATCTATCAGTTAATTTAATTCGCGCAGTTAAAAGGTTTTTTGGGGGGAATAGGGGGCATCGAGGGCGCTTGTCGAATGCGAAGGGCCCAACATCGAAATGTTGATCGAACCATTAGCGCTCCTAAAAAGTGGAATTTGTTTTTATTCCACCGGTTTTTCGGGATATTAGTGTACGCGATAAGAAGTCTGGCCGGGAATTAAGTGCTTAATCAGGTCCGACACCGATTCAATRAGCTGTTGAGGGGGTTTTATGCCYTTTTAAGAATAACTGTCTTTTAAATTTTAAGGGATTTTCGGGGAAAAATGTGAATTATTTGGGCCAAATAATGTGAAGATSCTGGATGAAAGTTAATTAATCACTGTTATGGGCGTTTGTTTAATAATCAGGTTGGAATAAGAATGTTGGAGAAAAATTGCCTTTACTAAGATGAATTTTTGATACATTTGTTCAAAATCTGCCATCGGCAACTCTTGTATTAAAATGGTTTTCTTGCAAACCAAGTGATGTTGCTGAAACACTGTTTCCCAACCGCTGATTRACAGACGAAAWCCAAATTCAATTTTTTTCTAAATTTTTSCAGCATGAKMCTCCAGTTTTTAGGCACMAATAAGGGAACATTTGCACTATTTCCTCAGAAAATTTTAATTCTCAAACTCTTTTGACTCAGCCAGTTYGTTGTTGGTTCGGCACAAAACCGCTTGCGACAAAGTCAAATTCGATTTTAAAAAAAYACGTTTTGCAACTTCTAACCAAAGGGCACATTTGCTATCCATTCAAAGGTCAATCTTCCCATTCCGGAGGTGGAGATTGTTGAAATGCTCTTGGCAGCTTTCAAACAAGGCACCAATCAAACCCAAATTTTAAAAGTTCAACAATTTTTCGGCAAGTGCATCAATGCGATTCTTTGGTTATTAATAAGGGCGTATTTCTCTAACGTTGTACCAAATTGCGAATTTATGCATCACCATTTTCAGGTGTTACACATTGATGAATTTTTGCTTGCAGACTTGCTCGCCTCAAACTCGATCCAATTTTTTAACTTTGCAAAATTTTCGTGACGGTTTTTCACAGGATTTCGTCCATGAGAAATCTATTTAAACACAAATGTTTGCCCCTTGAAAGTACTTTTTGCATATTTTCATTAGAAATTGCTGTTCTTTATCCGGGTAATAAAACGATAAACGTCTAATCTAGGAAAAAAAACGGTTTTTTGTTACAAAAGCAGCATTTATTGAAGGAAAAATCTGTTTGCCTTCATAATACGATTATGAAATATTAAAGTCACGTTTCTTCATTTAACTATAAATGTCGGAGTGATGTGGTCGCCGCAACACAGAACGGCACTTAAATTTTCATTTAAGCTGAATGTAAAAATTTTACGATTCGCGACAAATTCTCAGCGACGGTAAAAATCAGCAGCAGTTATTGCTTTCTGACAGTACCAGACTGGAAAGTCGTAACTGCAAGATTTTATTTAGAACTTTATGACAAAGTCCCAGCATCTTTAGCTGGGGCATTATTTATTGAATTGGAATTGTTACTGACAAAACACATCAAAGTCGGGTTTATGAGCGCTCAAACAGCCTCTTGAACTCCTTCCGTATGGAATACATTTGCTTTGAGTGGGCTTATATTCATAATTTAGAGCAAAACATATGGGACTAATTTATTGAACGTTTGAAAACTTGGCATTTCAGAAGGAAGAGGTGCTGAGGTGGCAAGTTGCGTTCAGGCAACTATTTTGTGCTCATCTAGCTGTGGAATTTGTCGATTTTTTTATTAACAACCACAAATTTCCGAACCGGAAAAAATCAAGAATTGAAATTGTGTGAGAAAATAGAGCAAATGTGTGCCAACCTGAGCTGAAAGATTGGCTTTGGTTCACTGAGTGGAAAAAAACAAAAATCGAGAATTGAGACAACTGTGCATATTCAGAAGGAACAGGTGCTGAGTTTGAAAGTTAAATTAAGAGTTAAGGCAACCAAGTACTTTATAGTTGAATGTGAAGCATACTTTTTGCAATCACCCCGTAGAGGAATAGTGCTAGGTTTCGCAGAAAAAGCGAAGTTTTAATACAGTTTTTAGTTTTGCGCGGTTTTGGCAACGTTGGGCCAATAGCTCAAACCTGAGGTCGCCCTTTCGGTCGTATCTTCAGAAGCATTTGAGCGACATCGATCCTTTTACTACTCCTGAATAGGGGATTCATAACTCCACTCGAGGTATTTTGAAAAACTTAATTTTTTTGGAAAAATCGACCTCTCGCTCCCCCCTTATGAAATTTTCGACCAAAAATCAAAATTTTGCAATCGTGTTTTCTGCCCTTATTGGATTGTTTCCGACCTAAGAAGCTGCCCAATAGTGAATATGAAAGTTGTGGGTCGATAATAAGGAAGATATCGTCCGTTGAAGATTGCGACCGCTCAAAAACCATTCAAAATAGACCGAAAATGTTGATTATTTGGGAACTGGAAAGGCCCCGGTGTCTTTTAATCAGCTCGTTGCATTCCTTGTCTCTTTCCGATGAAAATGATGTAGCAGTCGAGGTATTTTGAGAAACTTGAATTTTTGGAAAAATCGACCTCTTGCTCCCTCCTTATGAAATTTTCGACCAAAAATCAAAATTTTGCAATCGTGTTTTTTGCCCTAACCAACTCTTTCCTTTCTAACTTAACTTAACTTAACTTAACTAACTCCAACGTTAGTTAGGAAATAGTACCAGTTTTGCGACAAAAGCGACTTTTGAACATGTATTTAGAGACAAGATGGGTTATGGCTTCAAACATCGCGCCACCTTTTTGCCCATATCTCCGGACCAAATTGAGCCAGTGAGCTGATTTCTACACCAATTGATAGAAAATCCAATAGCACATTTATCCATGATTGGCGAAACACCAGAAAATAAACTTCAAATCCACTTAATAATATTCCTATGTCCTAACCTAAACCCTCAGTTGAACCTCAATAAAACCGGCGTTATTGACGTTGTGTCAACGATGTCAAAACAAAACGCTTGTTTACGCTGATTAAAGTAAATGAGCAAATAAAAGAAATGGAAATAGATCGAGTAATCTTGCGTGTTTATCAAAAAGGGCCCTCGAACAGAACAAATCCCAAATCAGTTGTCTAAACAGTGAAACAAAAGCGAAATAAAAAACACTCTTAACCAGTAATTGACAGGTGTCTGTAAGGGTGATATTCGCCATCTTTTTCCCAATCGAGATCGTCGATTGTTTGTTTGGCAAGTTTACCGTTGTTTCAGCGCCGATTTGATACCTAAATTCACACACAAACATCGAGTTGACAGTTTTTGTTCATTTTAATGATGGGCTTCTGTTTGGTTTTGTGCAAACTAATAGACAAACGAATTGACGGCTCGATATTGACACAATATTAATAATCAGAGGAATAATGTGATTTAGTGTGACACGCCCATTCACATAATGGATTTACTGTGAAGCAGCTTAATCGCATTGAAATGGTTTTACTTTTCAACTCATCACTCAAACAAACCAACATGAATCGGTTAAGAGTTTTCGCTGAAATAGATTCTTCAAAACCGTTGTTTTTAAGCCAATATTCAGTATTGTTTGCACTTTCAGCGCCGCCTCGACAAACCAGTTTGTTGCTGGTGCGTGTATTTCTTCTCATCGTTCCTTTTGCTTATGAGCCCAACAGCAAAAAGTCTGCAAATAATGCAGCCAGTTCCAATGGGAAGCAGAATATCGTGGCCTGTTTGTCAATAGGCAAATAAATTGCACGATCCTGCAGTTGTAAACCATCTTGAAGGTCTGGGTTCTTCAGTTTCAAACCGTAGTTTGATGATGGCCGAAGATAGTAGTGTCTCATTCGAAACGTCGGGCCCAGTATAAATAAACATCTGATAGTATTAGTGTAATATTGGATGTATCGGAATGTTTGCCAAATCGAATTCGAGTCAGTGTTTCATTGGACTGGTTCCCATGTGTATACAAATGCATCATGTGTGTTAATATTGCGCCGCTGGCCATGTAGATCAGTGCCAAATGCAATATTATTTGAAAATCCTTGATTTCGATTCCTGCCAATACAGACGCAGGTGCAGGACGTATAAACAGCTCGTTTAAGCAACTGAAAAGTGAGCGGTTAAGTCAAGCTCAAAACATGAAAAGTATTGAAAATTTCCTCTTCAACAGACAAACGTTTGTATTTAAATGGTTAACGAAGTGAGATCTGGGTAGGTACACTGTTGTGTGCAGTCGCGTGAGGCTGCTTGAGCCGTAAAGATCATCGCAGCAATTTTGGAAGGCGGTGAAAACTGCTGAGTATAGAAATTTTGCGGTGAGATAGAGCGAATGTGTCCTTACTTGCACCCAAAGGCTGGATTTGGTACACCAGCTAAGGAACTTAAAAAAATAATAATACGAGTGTGGTTCCTAGTCTGTGGTTATGCAAAGAGAATTTTGCGGGCAGCTTTCTAACAGCTTTAAACTCGTAAATAGGAAGAGACTGATAATTGAAATTTAGGGAGAGGATAGAGCAAATATGCCTTTACCTGTACCCAAAGACTGCCTTTGGTCCACTCGCTGGATTAATTTTGGATTTTTTCAAGGCGGTTTTGCAAAGAGAGATTTAACAGCCTTAAACTCCCAAACCTGAAACGGTTGGTTTTTGAAATTTTGTTCAAATATAGAGCAAATGCTTGCATGTTCTTAAATACTGGTTTTGCTCTTCTGGCTGTAGAATTTTATACATTTTTTTTTCAGTTTGGTTTTCGCTTTTCGATCAGCGACTTTGTAAAGAGCGGTTTAGTTCAACTTTCCCGAATCGGAAAAGATTCGGAATTGAAATTTTGTGACGAAATAGAAGAAATGTGTCTTGAGCTGAAAGCCCCGCTTTGGTTGACTGAATGGGGAAGTTTCCAAAATTTCTTGAATTCCACTTTATGTTCCTGGTGAGCGTTTTCACAAATAACGTTTTAACAGCCCCAAACTCCCGAACGCGAAAAGGATGATTTTTGAAATTTTGCTCAAATATAGAGCAAACTCTCTCTGTCTTGCACTTACTGGCTTTGCTCCTCAGGCTGTGGAATTTTTTATTTTCTTTTTAGTTTGGTCTTCACTTCTTCATGGGCGCTTTCGTAAAGAGCGGTTTAACAAATTTTTTGGGAAAATAGAGCAAATGTGTCTTAACTTGAGCTGAAAAGCTCGCCTTGGTTCATTGAATGGAAAAGTTTTCAAATATGTTTAAATTTGATTTTAAGTTTCTGGTGAGCGGTTTTGCAAATAAGGTTGTTACAGCCCAAAACTGCCGAACATGAAAGGGATTATTTTTGAAATTTTGTTCAAATATAGAGCAAATGCTATCTGACTTGCGCCTGCAAACTGGCTTTGCTCTTCTGGCTGTGGAATTTTCGATTTTGTTTTCATTTTGGTCTTCACTTGTTGATGAGCAGTTTTGTAAACAGCGGTTTAACAACTTCAAACTTTCCGAACCGGAAAAGATTGAGAGTTAAAATTTTGTGAGAAAATAGAGCAAATGCGTCTTAACTTGAGCTGACAGACTCGCTTTGCTTCACTTGGTAGGGAAATTTTGACAAGTTTTTAAATTGATTTCTCCATCTTCGGCTTCGCTCCTCTGGCTGTAGAATTTTTCAAAAATTTTTCGGTTTGGATTTCATTTCTTGATGAGCGATTTTGTAAAGAGTGGGTTAAAAACGTACAATTCCATGACGAAAAAGAATGAGAATTGCAATTTTGTGAGAAGATAGAGCAAATGTGGCTTAACTTGAGGTGTTTTAACTTGACTCACTTTGATTCACTTGAGAGGAAAATTTTTACAATTTTTTAAATTGATTTTAAGTTCCCTGTGTGAGGTTTTGCAAAGAGCGCTTTAACAGCTTCAAACTCTAGAACGGAAAAAGATCGGTATCTGAACTTTTGTTCAAAAATCGAGCGAATGTTCCCTTACTTGGACCTACAGACTGGATTTCCTGCTATGCCTGCGGAATTTTGGACTTTTTTTTTAGTTTACTTTTCACTTCTTGATTAGCAGTTTTGTAAAAAGCGGGTTAAAAAGTCAAATTATTCAAGCGAAAAAACTTGAGAATTGAGCCTTTGTGAAAAGATAGAGCAAATGACTCTTTAATTGAGCGCCAAAACTTCCTCAGGTCCACAGGTTGGGGATTTTTTTTTTCAATTAGTGGTTGACTTCATGACGAGCGACTTCGCAAAGCGAGTTTTAATGCCTCAAACTCTTGATCGAAAATAGTCGGAATTTTGTGAGTTGATAAAGCAAATGTGCTCTTTCGACTCGAGTTATCGCCAAAGATTGGATTTGCTTCCCGGGATATAAAAATTTTCAAAAATATTAGATTTTTTTAAATTTTGGTTTCTCCTCTTGGCGAGCGATTTTGTAAAGAGCGCTTTAACAGCCTTAAATTTCTGAACGGAAAACTGAAAATTGACTTTTTGTGGGAAGACAGATCGAATTATTTGCACCGGGACTGGCTTTGGTCCACTGGAATAAAAAAAAATTTCAAATTAATTTTTTTTTTCGAAAGAAATATTTTAAATTAAATCAGATCTTGGTTGGAATTGGCGATCTTTTCCGACTTCTGCCACTGACTAAACGCGCGAAAAACTCACCAACACGTTTAAACAAAAATAATCCGAGTAAACTTACCTAATACTAATTTTCCCCCATTGGAACCCCATTGAATATCGTGGACTGTCTACATAGTCGCATCTGTAACCAACAAATTGTCCTCATTATTGCACAGAAAAAAATGTCCAGGTGTACATTTCCCGAAAAAATCCGCTTATTGAAATTGGCTTTCGACGAAAACCTTAAGCTGAATATATATTAGAATCCAGCCAGAGTTCTTTGCTTAATTTACTAAGCTAACCAAAGTAAGAAGTGTGGAGTTTTGCTAGGGATTAAGGTGATTTTGGGGGAATTTCTAAAACTCCCCAGTCGAATATCTAGGAGTTTTGTTCCGGACTGTCTAGTTTAATCCGCTAAAACAAGGAGTGTTAATTCCCATCTGGATTCGAACTTGAAATACAAACAAAAAGCGGCGGGGTCGTCGCATGAATATAAAATGGGACTGGAAAAAATGCGTAATGGAACGGACATATGGCGTCCAATTTCGACAGTTTATTTTTGGCTGAATGTGGGGAAACCAAATGCGAGGGATGGAAGTTATTTTGCATTTTATGTTGATAAAATCTGACGGGTCGAGCTAATCCTTTCATAACGCGGACATTTCTCGTATTTACCAATCCAACTTTGCTGCTAAAGTGAAACTACATTCATGTGGTTTTAATTTGAATTCTAACGATACGGTGAACACCGTTAAAACTTCCTTCGAAAAGTCCAAACATAGAAAAACCAAGTCAATTTATCAAAGCAAAATACGCTTCGGCAACATATGAGCATTGTTGTGTAATAAATTCTAATAATACATTTTGTAAATCCCATCAAAAATTGTATGGAAGCCGCTGCTGCGGCAGCATAATCCATGAACATCTGTTCCTTCTCAACTATTCGATCCAAATGATTTATCACGAAACCGCAGAATCATAAATAACATTTATATTTATAACTTAATTGTACCAGTCTATGTGCTAGTTTTAATCGATTTGTCCTTGCATCCCGCGAAAAGGGTTTGAAACTTCGAAATATTCAACAGCGGAAAATATGTTAACAAAACCGTTTACTCTATACGACTTTTCTTTAAGCTACCCTTTCAACGGGCCGAAGATACGGCACGGCCGGATTAGAAAAGACGAGATAAATAAACACGAACAGATTAGGACAGAAAATGGCTAAAGGATTAATTTTATGCCGCAGTTAAATTCCACTGCAGCAGCAGTCAGCAACTTGGAAAAATGGAAACATGAATATTAATACTCAACGTGGATATTTGCATTTCCTTTATTTCATTGTTGTGCTGCTTTTGAACAGCCTCGCATATTATTTGCCGAAGTATTGTACGAGGGCACAATAGTGTCTGAAAACCATCGAAATTGCCTTTCAAAACGCAAAAATGATTGATTTTCGAAATTGAAAACCGTCGGAAATTGTTGGAAAATCACGCTGGTTTTGATCCCAGTTAGGCAAAGGAAATTTCAAAGAAAGTCACTATAATTTGCTGATTTTCACCTGAAAAAGTGGTTGCTGAAAGGTGGTTTGCTTGGTGCAGCCACTACTGCTTCCTAATGACGGTCTGAGGGTATTTATTCATTTTCAGTAGTTTAAAGTTTGAACACATTGAAGAAAATCCTCTGGTTGCAAACCCTCAGCAATGTACAAATATTCTTCTTTTAGATCTAGATGAGATCGTTTATATTCAGACTTTAATAGTAACGTCTGAATTTTCTTAGGAAAATTGCTGGATAAGAAGGAATAAAGTTTATTCAGTAAAATCTTCAGGGTTTATAAAGATTTTTTAAAAATATTTTTCCACAGCCATCGTCCCAAAGCCCCACGTTTGATTTTTTTGTGTGCAGACGTGCATTTGAAACCTTGTTCAGTTTAAAAGCTGCCATGTTTGTTTCGCTCATGGATCGATGGTGTAAACTGCTTCGGAACACTCTGTATATGCGCCCAAATCAGCCCAATTTTGTCCCGATTATTTTGCAGTCCTGGTTTAAATGTGCAGTATTTACTATGAAGAATTTTAATTTTTTTATTTTCCTAGAAAGTGTTTGTCCTCCTTTTTATTTCCCCTAGAAAGTGTTTTGCTGCAAAACAATTTTGTCTTCTAAAATAAATTAATAAGTGAACTAACATTGGGTCGAATAAATACTGATGGTAAATATCTGTATGAAAATCTTCAGGGGTTATAGAAAATATTATCTTCTTCCCTAGAACAAATCGCTCATATTCAGTGATGCAAGAGAGATACGTTTGAAGTTTTGTAGAAATATACCTGAAGATGGCACGAATTCGAAACTTTGGGGTTTGATTGCCCATATTGGTCTCTTTTCTGGTGAAAAAGCGCTCAGTTTAATTGTTTCTTCCTTTGCATAAAAACTACGTTCTCAAGCGCTGCAGAGGTAAAAGGACTAAACTATCAACATTTCGCAACTGTTTTCTTTATTCTTCTTAGCTCCACAGAGTCACATTTTTCGATCCTTCGTTTGAAAGAGATCTTGTTGTTTCTAACGTTAAACTGGAGGATGGGAAAAATGCATCCAAAAAGCCCCAGCGCGCAAATAGTCCTAAATAGTCTATATAAACTAGCAGTGAAAAACCAGCAAAACCTAGACATTCAAATGAAGAAATTCGTCAACAAAGGATCCAGTGGGACCAAACGAGAACAGCCTGCAAAATCCTACAACTTGTTTATTATTGAAGATCCGGAAGAAAAGCTTGACGGAAGCTTTAGATAGACTGAAAGTGATTCTGCAGCTTCTCAGACTAATCAGAGAACAACATTAATTTCCAACATTGACGAACGAGCAAAGTTTTGAGACTGGTTTGGTAGCGAAGATATTGAATAAACCTTTAAATCTTCGCAACATGCCACCGATACAGTGTTGAGGCAAAGCATTCAAAAAAGCGTCAAGTGAAGACTTTGCGCGAATCATTTAGACTTTCTTATCAATGAAGATGCTGAAGAAAATATTGAAAACCCTATTGAATGGATAGAAAATGATTCGACCGCCTCACACGATAATTTGCTTTCTTCTTCGCTAGGAAGAAATCAACAATTTTCAGAAACGCTGCAGAAGTGCGTTGGAAACCTTCCTCAGTTTAATATTTTTTTGCGGGACTGTTCATTAATCTTCATTTGGTTGTGAAAACTAAAGACTTTTGAAATTGTGATTATTTAACTAAATTGATTTTGTTCCCAACATTGAGAAATCGGTAAAGTATGCACAATATTTGGCTAGCGAAGATAGTGAAGAAACTTTTCAAAAACTTCACAACAGACGAGCGATACAGTCGTTTGAGTGTCGAGGCAAAGCATCTAAAAGAGCCAAAAGTGAAGACTACAAGTAATTTAGACTATTTTATTGGTGAAGATGCTGAAAAGAATATTGAAAAAACTATTAAAGGCGATGGAAGTGTTTTGGCAGCCTTACAGGCCACACTGGATGAGTTTCAGCAGTTTTCAGATAATTCGGTTATTTTAGGCCGGAAGGATGTAACCTTTAGGACTATTCAACTGGACGAAAGGCATTTTGAATTTTGGCAATTTGAGCTTAAACTAAGTACCTAAAGTGCAAGCTGGATTAAACAATCAACGTTAGAAAACATTTATGAGTGTTGAAATCTTCTGAACTTGTAGAGCAAAGACACAGATATCGATCCAGAAAAATGCTGCAACTCTCCCAAAGCCTTAGCCATAATTATCTAGCTTTAGCCAATTATGCTTTGACTGCTCTGATAATGCCTGATTCCAGTGGAATGAAAAATGTTTCATCTTTCGCTTATATTAGCGCTACTTGAACCACTTTAATTCGAAACGATCAATCATCACATTTCCTTCGTCAATGGTTCGGCAGCACATTACGTGTTTCTTTATTTGGTAGTCCTGATTTAAAAACTATACTTACATTTTTCTGAACTTAACGAGTTAATAAAACCAGGAATGTCGTTAGCTTTATGGGGGGTTTATAATCGACCAGTTGTTTGCCATTGATTTGGCCTAAATAACTTAATGAGAGACAACAGCGCCGTTTTGTATGTTGGCAGCCTAATGAGTACATTAGCTGGAATTGGATAATTACGTTAGTCCGACAATGTAGCTACAACATAGATACGCAAGGTAACCGTTCGAAAAACAGCAGTTTCGCTTGTTAACATTTAAACGCAGCCATCAACAATCTAAGAGATACTTGATCCGTTTCGACGGTAACCTGCCTTCAATGCTATATGAATGAATGGAATACCATTATGTTATCTGAGAGGGTATCGTTACAAGTCACCAAAGTCACGGTTCGATATCAATTCAATGAAATGCCAGTAAAACTTATAGTACGCGTAGAACAATAACCATTATTTATTGAGTGAGATAAGTTAATCTTTATGGTTACACGGCATTTTCGTGTGTTGCTTTTTGTTTAAATGCGGATAAGATATGCTAAAAGTGTTTTTTACTCTCAACTAATTGGTGGGTTGGTGGAATCACGCGCCATTCGCCCCTCCACTGGAAACAACGGAAGGAATCACGCGCAAAGTGCTCTACACAAAATTATTCAATGGCTCATATCTGGAAAACGGTTGAAAATAGGTGACAAGTCAATAGAAACGTTTTGAAAGAGCGTCTCATTATACATTTTTAATGCTTAGAAAGTTAGAACCAAAAATATGAAGGCGAGCCAAAAATACGGCCGCAGGTCAAACCGATTAATTCTCGAAACTAGTTGAAAATTTGTGATGTTAATAAAAACTTTTTGAAAATGCGGCCCATGCACTGTCTTTTGCCAGTTGGGTTTAATAAAAAATTCACAGGAGGCAAAAATATTAAACAGCGAACAAACTTGCGCGAAACGGTTGAAAATCGATGCAAACTAACTAGGAACTTTTTGTAATATAACTCTAATGGATTCACGTGAGGTAAATTCACACTTCACATCACATAACATTTTTCATTAGGAAATCCCTTGTCTAATTATTCGAAAACAACTACAGAGTAAAAACCCAGAACATCAATAAATAATTGTCATCGCCAATATTTGCTTACGGTCGATTTTGCATCAAATATAATTATTAATTTGCTTGCGCCTCCATGCGAGTAATAACGCCAATTTTTGCAACATTAATCCCGATATAAAATTTGATTAGTTTAGCAGGCCTGTTGAGCTAGAGCAAACACGGCATAATTAATGAGTTCTCCCGGTTGTCTTCTTGGGGCTGAAGCACGCCTCTGCAGCCAAGAATTAATGACAAAGTTCGGTTTGTCAAATAAAGAAAATGCGTCGAGCAGAACTAATAAAGTCGAGTGTGTAACAAGTTTCAGGCGGTTCGAAAAAAAGGCAAAATCGCGGCAATGCCATTGTGAAGAACTTGTTGCTTCCGAATTCCCTTCATTCGCACTGTTGGTTTGGGATAATCTGTTTAAATACGTGGCACACGTGCTTTTACCTTTGTTCTTCTTTTAAATAAATCGCAGTGTTTTTTGTCAACACCACGCAAAAGAAATCGTTTGCAAGTGCTTGATTGCAATGTGAAGAATGAGCGAGCGAATGATGCCTGGTGGTGGTGTGAATGCGTTTTAAAACAGTTTTCGGTGAAGAAACTGGGGAATTTATCGAAGAAAAATTCAGCAATTATACTAACTTGGGATTTTGAGGCAGGAAAAAAGACTAACATCTATTTTACAGAACTCTATAAAAGTACGAAAAATCGCTAACTTCAAAATGACCTTTTTTTAATGCGAAAATCTACCATTCTGCAATTTTTTATGAAAAAACACACGTAAACAAAGGAACTAGAACCAATTTTGTCTGCCAGTCGCCATTTTGAATATATTTAACAGATCGTTCGATTGTCCTATTGGTTGACAACCTGTCAACTTTATAACGTGTTTGTGGTTAGTTTTTCTGTTGTGCTCTTCAAAACTTCACATGTATAACAATGACGAGCATGCACAAAATTTGACGAATGAGCCAAATGAGTGAACGGTGCGCTGTCCATTACAAGCAAATTGATTCTTGAAGGTTTTGGGCGAATTTTCCTTGGACTTTTAATGTAAATGCATAGCAAATAATAGTTTGACCGTGAACTATCTACAAAGAAAAAACGGATTTTTTTCTTTACATTTCGAATAGTCTGTGACTTTGTTGCATTATGAAAAACAAAGCGATAAATCGAAATTAAGCCGCCATGCGAGACGTGAATGAAAAATTAGCTCCAATAACAGAAGTTAAATAGGCGAAGGCCTTTGACACTTCAATTAACCGTTCAATTATTACAACTAATGTGAACTAATATTGTTTGTGAGTTGGCATAATCGCGTCCCCGTTTCGCATCAACGTCCATCATTTTCAAAACAAAGTTGAAAATTCCACCGATTGGGCTTGAATAAAACCGGTTTTATGGTTTAGCAGGTAGAAAAAACACCGTTCCTACAATAGAACAGCTTAATGCACCACAAGAAGCTTTATATCTAACTTTGTGGTTTGGTGTCTTAAGGGCGCGCTTCGAAATTCCAGAGTTTAGTATGTCGATGCAGGGGGTTAAAAATTCGAAGTGTTTTGGAATGGTTAGCTTTGGAATGGCGTAAAAGGTGAGAGAAATGAAGGCGTTTAAATCCGGACAAAGTTGCGCATTTTGATTTTTTTGAAAGTGGTGTTTCAAAGGCAGGAATACTTCCAGATATCTTCGGAAAACATCGATTTTTATTTTTTCTGAGCGAATATTTCTGGAAATTTTCAGATTTTCAAAACGCAATTGTTTTTAGGCCTCAAAGTGGGTAACGTTATCCTAATTAACCGACTTTGTTTCTCTAACGGTTTACGAGATCGCAAGGCTTCACCGCGAATTGCGACACCCTGTATACTCGAATGTGAATTCAACTGCACAATAAAATCATCAGCTGAGTTCCGTTCAAGCTTTACAACTTGGCAACTTTTTAGTTTCTAGTAGTTTGTGACGCTATCAAATCAAAACCGTTTTAAGCCTGATGGTTTTGGCAATTCTGATGCAATTTAGCTGTTTTCTTTCCTGAAAATTTCCCAAGGCGGCTCCAACTAACAAAGAGCATGTTTGTTATTTGTGGTATGTGACTAAGACAAAATATGCTCGAGCCAATATTTAAGTTTCTGGTGTATTCAGGCTTGGGTTAATGCCGTCGTAAAAATTAATTATGGAATGCGCTTCATTCCTCCGATTACCGATATAGCACTTGGTATATAGACCGTGATAAAATGCCTATAGGGAATTACGCAATGTTGAAATTCGCACAAACTTTGCAATTTTTCTGCGTGGTCATCCATCCTAATTACCGTCAAACACGAATCGTTGCAAACTTTCCATCTTGGCTGCCACCATTCAATTAGATGTGACATGCTCCACTTCAAAGCAAAATATCAAATTCAATACTGGCGCCGCTGACCCTTTTTGCACTTTTAAGGGATAAATTTGTTCCTTCGGTTCGTCTCAGTGTAAATGAAATTTCTGCCAGATTTCTTTTGCTATATGAATAAATCAACGAAACCTACGACCCAAATATTTCTCGGAGGACGGCCCCAATAGGGCCACTTTTTAACCTCTGACACTTTCTGATTTACTTGTGTCGCTTTTTATCTGGAAATAGATTTGATTTTGAAAGCAGATGCTCTCAATATGTACCCTTTTATAGACCGTATGTGGGCTTTTCGTTTTTGGCTTCTTGTTCGATTGCGTTTCACTTCATGCTCCCTCTGATCTTGACCAAGCAGAGGATTAAGGAAATTTTCGTTTCATCTTATTCGATTTCTAAGCTTATTCATAATATTAACTCGTAGGCTGCTTATTCTGCTAAATAACAGCCAGTTCTTGCTTCAAATGCCGATCCGAAAATTAAGTTTAGCTTGCAATGGCAGGCAGCAATTTGCGTTAAACATTGACAAGATTCAGAAGGACATACATAAACACAGGGTTCAATAACACAATAACAACTGGCCAATAAAACATGCCCTTTGTCACTGCAGCTTCTTATAGTTTAATTGTTTTTGCTTTGTAATTTTGCACTTTATTTCTTCCCCAATAATTTTGTCATAATCCATTCTGTATTCTTCTACAATTCACTGGTTTACACAACATTTTTCCTGATTTTCCGCTGATAATATTTTTTTCTCAAGACGCTTCCATTTTTGCTCTGGGCTCGTTTTCTTCTGGCTTTTTTCTTCTGTCTCTTTGGTTCTCTACTTGCCCATTTCTTGGCGGCTTTATTTTCTTTAACAAAAACTGTACATTTCAACAAAATCCCCAAAATAGGTTTTTTGTTCCCTACTGGACTGAAAAATTATTTTTTTGATTAAAGTCGGACATTGCAGTGTAGTGCGCTGATAAATGCTAAATATTGCAGTAATTTTCCATGGCAATTTAGCGGTTTTTATCTTTTTAATTAAAAGTTATGCAGTTTAGCGAAAAAATGCAAAAGATCTTTTTTATTCCCAACTGAATGTAGGATTGGGAAATAATTTTTTTGTGGCAGTCACACCACACCAGTGTAGTGCAGTAGTGATTGTTTTCTCGAGTCTCAAATGCTAAATATCGCGGTAATTTTCTCCGACAATTCAACGGTTTTTATTTTTTTAATCAAAACCTGTGCATTCCAGCTAAAATCCCCAAAAGGGTTTTTTTGTTTGCAACTGAATCTTGGATTGCAAAAATAGTTTTTAGTTGTAGTCAAAATATTGCAGTACGGTGCACCGTGTTTTTTCTGGAAAGTATCAAATGCTAAACATCCCGGTAATTTTCTCAGACAATTTGAAGGTTTTTTTTAATGAAAAACTGTATTTCAGCAAAAAGACCCAAAAGAGCGAATGTGGGATTAAAAAATGTGTTTTTGATTGCAGTGCAGTAGAGCGGATTTTCCTGGAAGATATTGAATCTAAATATCGCTGTAATTATCTCGGACAATTTAGCAGTTTTTATTTTTTTTTAACTAAAAACTGTGCATTTTAGCCAAGCAGCATAAAGTTTTTTTGCTCCCAACTGAATGTAGGATGGAAACTTAATTTTGGGTTGCAGGCAAACCAATGCACTGTTTTTTTCCGGACAGTAACAAATGTTAAGTATTAGGGTAATTTTCTCTGTCATTTCACAGGTTTTCTTTTTAAGTAAAAAACTGTGCATTTTAGCCAAAAAGCCCAAGAGAGCTTTTTTGTTCCCAAATAAATGTGAGATTGAAAAATCATTTTCCGTTGCAGTCAAATCATTGCAGTTCCATGTTTTTTTGTCTGGAAAGCAAATGTTAAATACAGCAGTAATTTGCGCGGAAAATTCAGCGGGTTTTATTTTTTACACAAAAACTGTGCGTTTGTGCAAAAAAAACAAACAAACAACGAATGTAGAATTGAAAATTCTGTTATTTTACACCCAATTTTGTCCTCAATTTCAGTTGCATTTGTCTGTATATTTTGCGCTTTATTTTTCACACATGTTTCTTCACTGTTGCGCTAGTTCTTCATTGACTTCTTAATCCCCATCACGGTCTCTAGAAAATTGTTTGGTCTTTATAGCACTTGTCTACCATTGCTTTGTTCTTGTTGTTCCTGATTTAATTTCTGAATTTCCTGTAAGCGTTTCTGCATTGGTTTTACAGCACATTTTCCTCTGACGTTTTTTAGCTTTTTAATGTGAATTAAGACCTTAACTTGTTCATGTATTGTCATGTCAAGTTTGCTTAAATACATTGAAAACCATTGAAATATGCAGCGTAGTTTCGCCTAATTTTCCAACTCTTAAAGAAACTTGACATCAAGCATTAGTTGATGTTGAGAAGTGAAGTTGAGCAGTTTTGTCATAAAATGAGGATAAAATTGAGGGTGGACATGATGTAATTGCTCAATCAAAAAATAAGGTTTCTAGAGGAATGACTGCTTTATTGAATTACCCAGTATAAATGGGTCCAGGTGCCAAACATTGTGAAAATTCAGACCAAAAGCGCCAAGAGATTGCAATCTTCTGCTAATAAACAAAACACTTCTGCCTGAACCGCGTGTAAGATGCGAATTGGGGAAGCGAGCACTGTTCCGACCAACTGCTTCATTTCGAGTAAATATAAAGACATTGATTTTTGAGTAGAACTATCGCAGATAACAGGTAGGGCAATAATCATAAAGTACACAAAGTCATTCGTAATCTCTGGGAACAAACCCCGATTACACAAGAGCTCCACATACCGTGAACTGTTTACATGGGATTTGCAGGATATGACTTTGCCGATAATTTTTTACGACCTCCTATATGAAAGCGTCGTTTTCGTGCTGGCAAAATTGCCCGGACGATTCATTTTGCTACATTGTGAGGCTAAATGACGTAGTAACAGGGTGGTTTCGAAAATTGCACCACTACTACCTTTAAGCTGCAGCATAGGGGATTTTTCTGGTCAGTTTTGCGCAAAATTGTTGTGAATGAAGCAACAGATAAGTCAGCAGATTTCGAATGCGTCTGCTGTGGGGCTCGAGTCGTCGGCTGCCACCAAACGGTTTTAGGGAAAAGTGAAAATGCTCTTGTGGCGCTGCTGATGATACTTTTTTAATGTGTTTTTTCACACTAATTTTCTCATCTCTAAATCCCGTTTTTTATGAAATTGAGATCGTGCCACTGTTCTTTAGCTTGAGAAATAGGGAAGACCGACCCAATTTGTTACCTTTAAATAATTGAAAACATTGCCCGACAAACATGCTCGATTTCAGTTTTCTTTTCAAATTTTAGAGCATTTTTCCCCATTTGTCGTCGTGTCATCGCCCCATTCTCGATAGTTTTAGAGGCAAGAAAAATTGAGAAGCTTCTTCGAATCAGCTTTTTCAGCTTCAACAGCAAATAATCAAAATGTGATGACTGTGTTAGTTGGAACTAATAATGACGTTGCATAATATTTGATCGAAAGTTTAATACGTGGGGCCCAGCCGCCTTCAAAGTCTCTCTTGCATTGTCGGCTGCAACCACGGCTTCTTTCTTCGGTATAAACCCCCCAATCAAGGCAGAGGACTTTTCAAGGACACTGCTTGTTGCTTGTCCTTTGTCCTTCGGAACTTCCCGATTTTTTATTCGCTCGCATGAGAATCGGGGGTTTGAGCCTGAGCGTTCTACTGGATTAAGCATTTGAACTTCCAAATCAGTTTTTTTTAGGAAACTTTGAATTTGTTTTTGTCCAGCTGGTTGTGTTTGTAGAAAAATACTGGTTGTAATGTACGGGGATTTGGGTTTTTTCCAATTACTTGGCAAGTTTTTCCGATTAATTTGCGTCCCTGAAAAAAAGCGTATGAGGCCAAAACTTACCGTTAAACTGGCGTTCAATGGGGAAAAAATCCAAAAAAAATATAAAAAATAAAGGCACTGATCAAAAACCACTTTCGCTGAGCGTGTCCCGATTTCGGACGAATCAGTCCCGTATCAGAACAGATCTCGACAGAACCGCTCCGAGCGTCAACGAACTGTTCGCAAGAGTCGATCTGTTCAGATGGCCGAACATCCGAAGACTGAGCTCGTCTCTTGTTCGGCTCCGAGCAATATAACTCGTTCGCGGCCCGCTTAAAGAGATCGTGCGCATTTGCTGTTATGTTCTTCCGCTGTTACGTCAATACTAGTTCCGTCTTCGTTGCGCCGATTACGAAATCCACCCCCGCAATCGCGGAAGTTTTTTCTGCACGTCGGGCTGTAGCGCGCGGACATGCGGCGTTGCCGGATCGGAGCGCATCGCGCTGGTATTGACGGACGGATGGTAAATGTCGCGGTGACATTCTTTTGTCTTTAACCAGATCACTTTGATTTATGGGTTATGGGACGCTGACGTTTTCGAAAGCTTCTTCTGAACTTTCGCTCGCTATCCAGGCCCCACTCTACAAGGGTCACTAATTCTGATGACATTCAACTAAATGTTCCTCATAAGAAGTTCAGCAACAGAAAATTCTTTCAAAAGTTGATGGTTCGAAATGTCAATGTCAAAGTTTACAAACAAGGGGTTCCTCCTGTTCTAGAGTTATTTTTTCAAAAATTGCAAACGTTATTTGTTTCGTTGGAAAAGCGCTGACATATTTCATCAAATGTCAAACTTTGACAAGAGATGCGTTTTTTATTGGCCCTTGTAGTTTAAATTTACAAAAATCCGACTGTTTTCCGACCATAAAATGCTGAATTAAAAGGTTTAAAGTTTTCGATTTGACTTTAATCTGACAGTAAACAACATTGTTTGCATCAAATGTCAGTCAAAAATTCGAAAACGTCAAAACATGTTCCATTTTTTCCGAAAATACGGACATTTTTTTACAAATGTTGAATTTTGACTCTTGAAACCAGGCCCTTTTTGCAAGGCCCTGGCATTTTGGCCTTTAAAAACCTATACAGAAATGTAAAATTAACAACGCTCTAAAGTCGTTAGTTCGTCTGTAAACGTTTAATTTTGACAGTAAACTAGGGCTTTTCTGAGACGCCCTATATATTTTGACTACCAAAAATACAAAGTTGAATGAATAACCGAACGAACCTCAAAACTAGATAGATGTCATCAAAAACTTTGACGCCTCACAGTTCCCTAATTTGACAGTATTTGTCAAAAATAGAGATGTATTTGATTAAATGTTCAAAAACCAACAAAACACCCTTTTTTGAAACACTGTATATGTTGGCTTCAAATTATACAGGGATGAATGGCAAACGAACAAACTTCTAATGGTTGAGAGCTTTGTAATTTGACGAAGATTTTTTTTGCTAACGCTAGATTTGAGGGACATATCGGGGTAATAAAAATATTTTGTTTAATAAAATATATTTTTATTATACAAAATCTTTGGAGAAATGTTAAATTTCCAATAAGAAAAACAGGTTATTTTAGTTTCTAATATTAATAAATAAATGGAAAACCAACTAAGGTCAAAAGGTCATTTGTAAACAGGTTTCCAACCAATGAATGATTGACAGTTGATTAATTTGACAGTTTATAGTTTGTTTTTGAGAAACTGTCAAAAAACAGACGCCTTTTTTGCTTCGAATGTAAACTAAAATGTTATATTTCTTCAAATGAACTTATTCGATCGCTATTTTCTAATTATCAACTGAATTGTCTCGGCATATACAGGGTGTGCAAAAAATGCAGCCACTTTAAAATGTGTTCAAACCATTTTTTGTCCCCACAACATTTTATATTTAAATTTATTTTTTTAAATAGTGAGTTTCAAGTTAGCAATGGAAATGGTCGGTGTACAGGGCGAAAAAATGTTACAGCCAGTTCAAAGTGCATGCAAATCAGGCGGGGTTTTCTGAAATGACATCAATCATTATTGGCTCCCAGTGGCTCAAAAAACTAGCATTTTTGTAGAATCTTGAACACCATAAACCGACTCCTTCTGTATATGAAGAAACAACAATTTGAACACCCGGCAATTTAAATTTTACACTAAGGTTTCTCTTCGACTCGTCCGCATACTGACACTTGTCTTCTCAGTTCTTCAAACATTTGTTGCTGTTTTTTAGTTAGCGCGTTATCATAAGTCAAAATTTTACCAAAAATTTAGAAAAATCGAGAATAACAAAGCACACTTTGACCTAAACCAAACATGGCTGAATCAGCTGCAAATGCAAAATTCCGACAGGATAATGAACTTTAACGCAATTTGTAATTACTATTACTGATCTCCTCCTTATGGCAAACTAAATAAAAACTAAATTAAAACTTGAAAAGCCGCGTTGCTTATGAAAGTCAAGCATCTTAAAAGTTGTAGGAAACCCCATCGGACTAGCACTTTAATGAGAGCAAAAATCACTTGCAAAGCTTCTGCGGCAACTTTGAAACGGACGCAAACAAAACCGGCACGATAGTTGTGCAATTTATATGCAACTTTCAACAAGTTAAACCCGACAAATCAACTCGGGGAATTCATAGGCAAAAGGCATCGTCAACCCGCATTAATTCTTTACGAAAAATTAACGAAGAAACTTTGGAAATTGCCACCTTTGCACAACAACAGTCAGTGCGAAAGCAGCAAGGAAAACTGGTAATTGGCAAGTTAAAGTAATTTTAAACAGGCTTTTGTACGGGCTCAAGCAAAGGGCATTGTCAACTTCTAATGGAGCAAAAAGTACGTATACACGTAGCTCGGCTCTGTGTCTCGCCGTTTAGAAAATACCCTACAAAGCGTTTATCGGGAAGTTTCTTTGATGGAAATTCTAGAGAGTATTATTGACGGCTGCAATAGAATTGGAGACGTTCAAGCAGGGTGCGCTGTCTGACCGAGGAGAGGATTTGAATAAAATCTGGGGTTTAAAGTACCAGAAGAACGTCCTGTTGAGATTCTGATGGGTGCACTTCCAAGGAATTAAAGAAAAAAGTCTTCATCTCAGTTCTACAAGTTGGGAAGAAACAGCCTTTGAGCTGACAACGTGGCCGCAGCAAGATGAAAGATATAATGTTACCGTATTGAGAGCGAAGAAAACAACGAAAAATGCAGACCGCAAGAACCGAAGAAACCTGGCGCTGGCTGAAGAAATGGACGTGGTGCAAGATGTAGGCCGTCAGATCGCATTTCAATTGGCAGATGTGAAATAAATTGAAACGCTTTACTGATTGAATTCAGCTGAACTGCAGCCTGTAATAAACCCTTAACAATCATAATAATCAACAGAAACAATCCAAGCCATGGGTATATTGTAACAAAGATACTTATTTTTTCGGTTACTGATAATTCCAACTATCTCCATGGAAATTCCCTTTTTTCCTTCGCTTTCCGTCTTCGATAATTGCCGTATTATATTCCCCGGTAACTTGGATGGATGGAAGAATAAATAATTGCTTTTCAGCTCAGTTTTCCGAAAGAGAACTTTACGCTTTTTCGATGGGACTTTCTGTTGAATGTCCCGGGTTTTTCCCAGTTCCATTAGATCGAAGGTATACATGACTTAAGTCTGAGTGAACAGTCTAATTAAAATTCAGTTACTGTGGATTTTCTGATTGGTAATCCAGGTTTATGGATATTGAGAATGACGCTCTAACATTCTAGAAATTAAAGCTGGTAAGTTTTTCGGGCTAAATAAGAACTAATAATTTTGGATCGACTAGAAGATTTTAACCAGTTTGGAGAAAAGATCGAAGCAAAGCAAATTATTGAAGATTGCAAATTTTCTACACATTTTCTCATGGTGGAATCGAAAACCAGCTCAATCAAACTTCCAGTCAAAACGACAAAGTATCGCTTTTCTTAAGCAACACTTTTGGCAAAATCCTGCAAGCAATCCACGTAATAAATAGCCATAAAGTTTCCATCTGTTTCAATTAGTCACTCGCACGTGCATTTAACCAACCATAAAACCATGCTTAAGATCCACCTTAACTAGCTGAGATCAAACAAACATTTGGGAAAATCGGCAATTTTCCTAAAGTCAGGAAAACTAATCAAAGCTAATTTCAGACGACGCTGTGGAAGCGCGTAAAACTCGCTCAGCAAGCAATAGGGACCATTATGGCTGGTAGACAACCATAAAATCGATTTAATTAAAATATATCCCTCGGTTTCATAAACGATTCACACTTTTCTCTGTTGGTTAATTAATTTTATCTATTAGGTGCCAGCCATTAAAAAACAGGGTAGTACATTTTCAACTTTAGTCACATTTTATTTCCTTCAATCTAAAATTAGGAAAACCTTCAGATAATATGCCGTTTGCCCTCTAACCCTGAGCGGAAAGACACATATTTATTCATCCAGAGCCAAGTCGAATCGCTATTATTTCATAATTAGTGAGCCAAGAAATGTGAACTGAAGACGTTACAAGAATGATCAAATTTGAATGCCAGAATTGTCGATATTAATTCATAAAGTCAATTCCTCCTATTCAGGCCTGAACGTTCAATATTGCATAGGATTTAATTAGCATTTAACTACTTTCCTTGTCGTAAAAGTTCTAAAACCTATTAAAGTAGTCTTTCATTATGCGCTCTTAAACATAGTAAGCCTGTGCCTGGAATAGTTTACGATTGCCAAACAATTGAAAATTGCCTCTAATCGTATCGTAAAAGGTGTTTTTATCAAATCAATTTCATGTAATGAAAACAGCTTTTAATCGCAATTGTCGCGTGATTTTTACTGTTTTTGTTGTTAATTAAAATTGTGAAAAGTTTTAGTCGATTTTTTCTTGAGTGTTGCCTTAATTTAGTTAAAATCACAAAAATTTAAAAAGTAAAATAAAAAATCTCTAATTAACATACGTCCAATTCCCCGTTGTTGTCATCTAATAAGATTTAAAACAGATGTCAGTTGTAACGTCATTTACGTCAATTAGTATTTTGTTTAATGGTGGGTAGTCAAAACGCTGCGCGACACGCTCCCGGAAAAGCTAAAATCATGCAGTTTTTGTTCGATTTTGATGCGGAAAATTTGTGATTTTCTCATAGACAACATTTCCGATAACCGTTTTGTGGTATTTTCCCTACTCAATTGGCATTTTTTACTGAAAAACACGGTTTTAAAACTCGAGCTGTCTGACGTTTGTTGACAACCCTGACGTTTGTGAAAATTTTCGACTTTGAAAAGCTTTAGTTTGGTGTTTTTGGCGTTTATTTGAACAAAAATCGAAAGTTTGGTAAGTGCAATTTTTCTAGAATCTGAGCTTTCATCGGTTCGAAGTTGACACAAAACCCGCAGAAATTTTAGCATTGAAAATATGGCACAAATTTAACTTTAAATCATACAGAGTGGTGATTCGTTCATCAACATTTAAAAAATATCATCTACACTATGGTCCAAAAAGTGTCAAATAGTGAAGTCAAATTTGAATTTTCTTTACGTTATTAAAAAAGTTCGTCTTCAGTTTTTTTGAAAAACTCGCTAGTTTTCGAGTTTTCAAGATTCCAAATTTTCGATACTTTTTCATGACCAAATGATGCGATTTTTAAATCAGTCTTGCTATTTCACTCTACGAAATTTTGAATTCTAAGGCCACAAAGAAATTGACAACGTTCTATACACTACGGTCCAAAAATGCTCTCTAGTGGATTTATCAGCCTTTTGGTTTAAAAAATGTTTTTTCAGAACAAATTTAAATTGCTCCGAATTAGGCCTTGGGGGGACATAGTGCGGCTCGATTAAATTACAGCCTTAAATCCCCAACATTAACATTAAATTCTGATGGGAACAGACTATATATCGACGTTAAATATCTCGGAAACTAATGAGCTTTTCAAAAAATCTTAAGACTCACTCTTTTGCTTAAAAACCATGTAGTTTTATAAAACTTAGTATCTCCATCGAAAAATTCATGTGATATTTCTGCTTTCTGCAGTGGCTGGCTAACAGCGAACGGTTCCACTTATAAACTTTTATATGGATTGTTACCAAAGTAAATATTTAGATTATCTATTTTCGAAGCCGAGCATATTTCGAGCAACACTTTAAGGTTTTTGTTTGGCTTTGAAAAAATACCAGATGTTAATTAAAAGGCCAAGTGAGACAATATTGTTTCAATGCGAACCAGCACAGTGTCGGTTTTTGATGCGGATTTTAGCGAGAATTCGAACTGGAGTCGATCTATTGTTTGCAGGCAAAGTGTCGAAATTGGTAGGAAAACATCGATTCGTGTCGAAAAATCTGCATTAAGACGTTGTTGCTACCGCATAACGCGCTTTCCAGAATTCCGGTTTGGAAGAACGGGAATCTCCATTAGGGGATCGATTTATGCTTTGCCAGCATTAAATTGGCGGAAATTGACACCAAACTCTATACAATTGAGAACGTTTATCGAGGTGCCAGAAGTGACATCAAATAAAATTGCCATATTCCCAAAAGCGAGTGCGTTTTCGTCGAGTCATTTTCAAATCGAGATTGTGGAATGAAAGTCATGCGGCAGAGTTATAAACACTCTAATGGCTAGTTTTGATAGCAACCGCTAAAAATTTATGTTGATGTCCTCACATCCCTAATACCTCATTACGGTCGTAGATGCAATATTTTATTTAATTCCGCAAGCTTTGCTATTCTCGGTTTACTTTCCTTTCTCTTCCACATATATTTTGTCTTTTTGCTTTAACCAACTGTTTTTTAACTGGAGATTTCGTTTCAATCCGGATTTTTTTTGCAAATTGTTTATGGCACGCTTCAACCTTAGTTTTGTCCTAACATTTATCCTTTAGACTTTTGGTAGTTGGGGACCAGAAGCTTCTAGCGTTTAAACGCATTCAAACCATTTATTTTAGGGTTAAGGTGTTGGCTTGTGCCTTGATGGTTTTTGCAATATTCGCGTATATTTTCTTTGATCAATTAATGCAACGAACAGGCTCTTGTTTATAAACTCAAAAAAACTTCTGCTCATTCATTATTTCGGTGATAATTAAGATTCGATTCAGATTAGTGCGATTTCCCAGTATTAACTGTCTGTTCTATGGAATTATCAGCGAGCTTTCACTATTATACTGTTCGGCTTTTTGAATATTCACGATCCCAAATTAATATTCTCGGGCGACATGGAGTAGGTCAGTGTTCTCTTCCTTGTCCTTCTTAATTTTCCCAAGTACGAAATTTCCGCAGCCGGTTATTTGTCATCCGGTGGATGGGATAGATAAATGCTCGGGGCCTTTTTCCTATTTTCATACGCGGGCTTGTTTGAGACATTTTGATGATTTATATTTATTGCTCCCCCTTTTTTTTCTTTTAATTAATAAGGCTGGAAATTTGTATTTTAGTGGTCAACCACGATAAAATATGATATAAATGAGTATATTGTGGAACGTATCCTTTGTGATTTGTCAAACAGATGCAGATAGTTCAGTATCTGCTGTCTTCATTAACAATCATATGGAAGATAATTAATATTTAGTAAAAGATGGTTATTTAGGTTCTTCGGTTTATCGGTCAGTAGATCGTGGCAGAAAATAAAACATTATTTTCCTTGAAGCAAAGTTTCGACTATATTTAAGCCAGCTTCTGGGCTCTTAAAAGGAACAGTGTGGTTTCAGTCTTAATATGTTTAGTTAGAAATCGGCTAGTAGTCATTTAGTAATCATTTAGTCATTAAAATTAAAAGAAGAAAATATAAGGCACAAACGACAAAAGTAATATTATTTAACTGTATCACTTACGTGAGCGACAATATAAGTTGATTCATTAAGTCATTAAAATACTAAAACAGAGAAACTAGTGTGAAGCAAAATCAAATATAAAAACCAAAGAAAAAACGATGTTGTTTAACAGTAAATAAAAAAAACACAAAATTAACAGACAATGACACAAAGAACAAAGAAATACTTTTCTTCATTCATCAATTTTCATATTTATAGACCAAATTTTCAATTATTAGTAGGTGATGTGATTTTAAGTGTTTTTTGATTTTTCGTAACAAACTGTCGCAAGCAAAAAGCGATCAGTTTGTGAACAGGAAAATTCAACCTCAAAACAACGTTGTTTCTCCATAAAATCTACGTCACATCTAAGAGAATCGGGAAGGGTTGTTTTTGGGCTGGATTTTTGCGAAGAAATTTAATTTTCTTTTTCGTGGCCAAACAAAGGCATAACTGAAAAAAGTGTGCGTCACAGGACGCTCGACAGAAGTGATATCTTCATATTATTAATAGAATCCATAAAATATTGATCTTGTTTAACGCATGATGGCAACACTAATTTATAACTTCAATATTCTTGTTAACGTTAAAGTTTAATCATTTATAAGTGGACCACAGTCTACACACTATTATAACAGATGGCCGGGTCTAATGGAACCAGATGGAAATCGCGGACGGCTGTGTGCGTGCGCGAGAGACCTGCGTAGATACTTGGCTTTATCTATGTAAGAATTAACGGCGCCGTAACCATAGAGTAAGTAAAATTTTTATATATATAAATAAGCCATAATACATCATTTGAATAATGTGATTGTTATACTGGGTGATTTGAATAGTTGTATTGACTTATTCGTATTAACTGTTTCATTTTAAAGATTTTTTCAAAAAATTGTACCGGGATTTGATCGATTTTGGAATGATCAAATGTACACAAATAATATAACATTCGCACGATTTAAAAAAAGATGGCAACTTCAGCTCCTACTTTTAAATGTTCTTATTATGTAGTTGAAGTTTTACTGCTACATTGGTAGAAAAAACAGATATTACGAGATTCCTGTGAAGGAGAGAATCCTGTGAAGCAGTAATGAGACAATGTATGTTGTGCGTGCGAGAAAACGGTGGCTTATTTGAACACCTACTTTAATCCTAAAATGTTACTTGCTCTTTTGCAGTGTTCGATGCATGATCAATAATAATTAATTAATAAGTAATATTTAAGGGAAATATCAATGATAAAACCATAAAATCTTAATTTTGTTAAGTACATTATACATACATAATACAGCAAATACACTTTGCTTATTTTACTTTCTCTATGGCCGTAACGCATTCCAATCCATTCACACCGTGCCAAAGTAAGGTTGACTTTTTGTTGGAATATGTGACGATCTTTTCTCATTTGAAAAACAACACCCTGTATACCTACTTTCCCGAACTGAACATCAATAAGGAAATGCAGGTTTTGTAGGTAGTTGAAGCAGTTTTCAGGCTTCATTAACAGTTCCATTCGAAAATTCAATGGAGAAGTTTAAAGTGGAGCTTCTTACATAAGTGCCCCTTCGGGTTTATGGGGCGAAGCGGGCCCGGCAACAGGGCCGTATCGATTTGCGAGCCACCAGGTCACGTGGCCGGTCACGATTAACATACATACAGGGCCGCAACAGGTGGGCCGATGCTGTTGCTCCGAAGGGATGCGCCCGAAGAGGGCCGGTTTTAATTGAGGAAATTCGGCCACTTTAATGAGCAACCTGGGCTTGGGAATTTCGTTATTTATATTAAATTATTTCCGCCGACGGCCCCAAGTCTTGGGGGTGGAATTCGTTTCGGCCTCTTCAAATATTAAATCTTAATCGCTTCATTTGTGAAGCCAAGTATCTTCATTGCCTGACAAAAAATTTCCTGCTTGGACCCTGCCTTGCGAACAAACCCCAATATTATATGAAGAAACTCCACTGATTTGCCAGTGTTTTTCCATGCCAGTTGTCGATTGTTTAGTTGCAATTGTTTCCATCTTCCACTGGAGGAAATTCTATCAGGACGGACCTGATGATGATATAACTGCAGAAGGCGCTCGGGCCCAATTCTAATACGTCTACACTTTTCAAGTTACAAAACTGAAGGCATCCCGCCTTTTATGTTGCAAACAGTGAAAGCCTTTTAAATAAAATTTCATGATGATGTATAAGCCTCAAATTCGCTTTTAATCCGGCTAAAAATGACAATAGTATTATTGTGCTTTTTGTACTTAAAGGGAGTCCGATGAGATATCCGGGATGGTTCTCATACGAATTCTAGGACTAATTTTAAGCAAAAATATTCTTAGTTCGCTCACCGGATCTTCCCCAAAGTCTTTGTGAATGATGCGACGATCGTATTAATTTTACATTTTCAACAGATGAAAGATTCTTCGTACACGTTGAGGCTGGAATAATTAATAGCGAAGTTATTGAATCACACTTCTTTGAATGAAATGTCAATATCAATATCGACTGTACCGAGAACTCTTTTCGCTAGCACTTGAGGATATTCCCCTTCATCCATTTTCTCAATGAAAATTATCCGAATCAATGGACAGGTAATGGTGGTCAAATTGCTTGGCCTCTGCGAGTTCCAGATCTCAACCCCTTAAACTTTTTTACGTGGTCACATGGAAAAACACTCACTTATTCAATGCGAAAGCTAAATTGCAGGGAGCAACCATTGGGAAGAATTCATGCAGCGCTAGTTAAGGTGAAAACTTATATGGAAGAGCACAATTGTTTTGCCCAAGCCTCTAGTAGGGCTGGTAATTTCGAACCCCCCATATTCCCTTAACCGTCGACAATTCAGGAAAAGTGAAAAGAATAATTGTTGCTTTAAATCAGTCATAGAATCTGTCTCACTGTTGAATCTTAGAAACAAGAAACCTTGTTTCTAACGTCATAAATATACAGGGCTGTCCATTTTAAGTGCGCCACACTGTAGATTTTATATAGGAAATTACTCGAATACCTCATTGGACACCTTGCAAATAACCAGATAAGCTTTCATAGTACATCTTCCCAAATGATCACAGATAGGATTAGTAACGAATACTCTAAAGTAACGACCTCTGGTTAGTAACGAAGTTTCAAAGGCTACGCCGTAAAATTTTCCTGCGATCGCCGTCCATTTCCATTGTTGTTTGTCAAGAAAAATGAGATCATTTAGGTTATTTTTTATGGGCGCTTAGTCATCTTGGGTAATGTAGTGTACTATAAGTCATACCTACTTGTTATTCTGGGCAATAGAAAAAATCATGTGGAGTTTTTCCGCCTGCGGTCAAAGCCGGACGGTAACAAAACTTCCTCCATTTTTCAGCAGCTTAAGTTGACGCAAGGCTGGGTGTGTAATGTTTTTGCTATGGAAAGAAACTGATTGCTGATGCTTTGCTACGGAAATTTTGCGAAAGTCTACGTTTGTTAAAAGCTTTTTAAAGTAAAATTCGCGTGCTTTGCAATAGTAATGTTCAGTGAGTCGTTGAAGCTGTCGAGCTTTTGACCAGTGGTGCATTATTTATCAACCAACCACAAGCAGAAACAAGACAAGAAGCTTAGTTGATTACCCAAACAGTTAATTGCGTTAAAAACAGAAAGGAAGGCACGGCAAGAGAATTAGGCCACAACGCCACTATAACGGTCGGTTTCATAACTAAATTAGAAAAAGCTTTCGTTAAGAATGAATTTTTCCATTTTCTTCATTTTTTTATTGCAACAAAAACATTTGAGCTTGTAGTAACCGCAATACGACCACCATAACTAAAGTGCATTTGAATAATTCCCGGCTCGTGTAATTTTAGTTAATTTCTACACATAAAGTTCGGCTAACTGTAGCGAGTCTTGAGGAAAGTTCCAGGCGACTGCTGATATCACCGCGGTATCATCCGTCCAACTTTTCCAATTAAGGTTTTTTCTGGTTCAATTTAATTGGGACAATGAGGATAACGAAAGTCGAAAGGCTCTGCAATACTTTCCTAAGTTAACTGATTTTGTTCAAGTTGGATTAAGCTTCAATATTATTTCCATATATTAGAGAGATTCAGGTATTTAGTTTTAAAGTTTGAAACGTAAACTTTACCAGAAAATCGAATGGAGGAAATGTAGGGCATTCTGCGTGAACTGTTTTTAATTTTGCTGAAAAATGCGAAAAACGCACAAAAAATATGAACTTGTGAACAAAAGTAACCAGGTATTGAAGAGGGCGTAAGAAAATAGCTACCCTCAACCAGATGGATAATATTCTAAGGGACATATTTAGGATCGCTCTATTGTGGTCTGCAAGAAAAACTTTTCTCAACACCTTTAAACTGAAGAAGAAAATGCACTTTTCGAAAGATTCCGATCCTCAATATCCTCAATATCTTCCATTTTTCAAGCCATCGAGTTTCGATTTTTCAGCTCGGCAGTCTTTAATTTTTTCAGAGAAACGATGCCTCTACTTTCAAACACTTTCTATATAAATTGGGAGAATTACTCGATATAGTGATTTCTGCGAAGCTAAAATGACCCCATTTGATTTGAGCCCTTAGCTGTGCTGAACTGATACACGCTTTCTTTTCAAACTTTAAAAGCCTGCACGTATCCGATTCCCCATCACCGGGACGCGCTGCTGATTAAACTCGAAAATAATCGCGAAAAAACAGCAGTTTCCAATTTTTTTTAAATGGAAACTTTGGAATTTGGTCCGTACAAACTGATTGTTTGAAACAATTATTGTCGTGCTTTAGCCGACCAACTCGTCGGTATGCAAGCTTAGGCTTTAGCAAAGGAATGCAAATTTGCGTCTCCGGTTGTGCAAATCCACTCCCTCGTTCTGTTGCTATCAGATTGGGTTGTTCATTACCGCCAAGCTAATCTCTCACGTCTTTTGATTTCTCCATTAATGGAAACGAAGTCGATCTCTCCAATGTCCGTCGAATGCTCAAAGCTCATTCAAATGATTTAGGAGCGTCGTCAAGCGATCCAATGGCAAAATTGGAACCAGAGAATCCACTAATCTATGTGGATCCTTTACTTTATTTGTACCGGGTGATATTAAATTAGAGGGATTTAGTAATTTGGTCAATTGTGCGTGGTCACACAATTGCTATGGTAAATGATCTTGGAGCTCATTATTTTTTTACATATGGTTTTGGCTATTTAGATGTATGGAATGCTTCAGGCATTTTTCTTTCTAAAAGCACCCACCCGAAAATCCCATTTGAAAAAACCAATTTAAAATCGTGCAAAACCTACGTAACGTCCAAACAATGTACCGATAAATTCAACGAAAATCTGCGGTTTTAACGAGCCGCTCATTTTAATAGCGATTTATTGTCCTCGTTCGTTTTGCTCTATTTATTGTGACTATTAGAACAATCGGTTTTATCATTTAAGACAGCTTTTAGTCGAATTAAACAGGAGGAGCGATTAAATTAGCATGATTGCTTTTGACAGGCGGGGTTGATTTTTCCCCATTTAGAACCGTTTATAAATTGCACAAAATTGCTTGTTAGGGATACACGATTTCGATTTTCTTCACGTTTTCTTTCATTTGCTCGTTTTTTGTTGGCTTGATAAAGCTGCAATAAAAAATGTTTTTGTCTGGACGTTTCGTTCGCATTTGCTGCAATCATTATCAAACGCGACGGCCCTGTTCAGAAATCAAAGCTTTTTCCACATTATTTTTAGTGTTTTGGCCCTTAGTAGACTTCAAAAGAAATTAAAATGAAACAGTGAAAAAAACACTATTTAACTTCAATAAAATCGTTTTTAAAATGAAGGGAAGGCATTTTGCGCTAAAGCCAAACGACTGGCACTTAAACTTCCTCGTTAAATAGATTTAGTTGGTTCTAGGTCTTCATTTGGGGATTGATGATTGATGAGTTTTTCAGTATATTCCGTTATGTTTGCAAACCTTTGTTGAACTTTTCCGCAGTACTTTTGCTTCTTCAAGCCCTTCAACGATTCTTCAAATTGAAATAATCATACCTAAAGTATTTAAAACTCGACTGAAACTGAACAATTCTGGATAGATTTGCCGTTATGGCACGATTGCCTAATATACAGTCTGGATGAAACTAATTTGGTTTACGGCGTCGAGGTAAACCGTTTAAATTAAGCGCCTTAATTTATTTTTATAGAGTTTAAAACGCCGAAATGCACCCGTGAGCGGAATTAGTTGCTTACCCAACTGTTGTGGACCAGAGGAAGTGAGATAAATGCGGGGTTTAGGAAATTTTTAAGTTTTCCCAAATTGGAAATTTGAAAACGGAATGTTTAGCAAGCATAAATCAAGTCAGAAATTTAAGAACGGTTTTAAAATGCAACAAGCCAATGCTATTTATAGCCAGCAGGTGTAATTCCTAATTGTTTAAAGGCAGGTGTTGTGCCCGATTCAAGCTGATTGATTTCGATTTCTTCAATTGTTAGTCAATTATTACACTGAATTCCTGTATGTACTTAATTGACTTATTTATAATTTTTTAGTTACTTGAATTTTACATTAATCTGCTAATCTGAATTTAGATCGGCGAGGAAGGTAAATGTAAAATAAGAGTAAAATTGTATACAGGTTTGGAGAGTGTTATTTTCAGGCTAAACGGCTCGAAACGGGTCCTGAGTGTGCCTGAGCGCATATCAATCAAAATTTTCGTTCTTCATCAGTTTTTGCTCATTTGCTGTTATTAGCGTTTTCTGTATCGTTTCGATGCCATGCTGTGTCCATCTAATAAACCAGTTTTTATACCACGAGTTTAACAATGGTTTACTGTATTGGCATGAGCTTCTGGTAATTGCAATTATTACTCTAAGCCATATGGGTGTTCCTCCTACGTGACTTTAACTTGCATACACATATGAATTAATTAAGCATTTGCTGATGAACGGAACCGTTAAGGGACGCATTAGAAACCGTAATAATTCAACAGAAGACTGAGTTGGGTAAATTGATTTAAAATTGGTGGTTTCCATTGACAGACTGGGAAGAATTAGTGGAAAAGAATCGATAAATTCTCGTCGCCAGCAATTGCTTAATCACCAGACCCGGCGACCCGGCGAGATTAAGTAACATCATGAAGGGATTAAGAAGATTATCGAAGGATTGGTTTGTGTTCAGATTAATGCCAAGTGGAATAAAATTTGCCATTAATTCGACTGAACGCATGAGATGAGTTTAGTGGTGAATTAACATCTCTTCCTTGAAGTTAAGGCATAAATAAATTGCATTTTACAATGGATTCATTCATCTACATAGTATTAAGCCTTGTTAGAGTTCATATATGAGGTTGAAGATAAACGTCGATAAATCGCGCTACAATTTTTGTTCGAAATCAGAGCGAATGCCAGCTGATTGCTTGGCGAAGCCCCAAGTCTGAAAAACTAAAGCGGGGGCCGGAAATGGGAACAGCTGAGCGCCAGGGCAGCTGTGCGAACCAAAAGGGGGCACCTGCCTTGACGAAGCTGATGGCCCGTGCCGCCAAATGAAGCTTAACGTGGCTTTCTCGGGGATTTCGAAGGTCTTATTGTAAGATCAGTCTGAAAACTCGAAGCAACACTATCAATGTCGAGGTATTTTCTTGTTACATTCTGGTTCTGGAAGATTTATCGGAGGTCTTTCAGA
>NW_026017174.1:0-3821 GCF_020466585.1 Dendroctonus ponderosae
TGGTTTAATGCGTGAATCCTCTGGCAGGAAGATTTTTTCAAAACAGCTTTATAAATTTTCAGTTTTTTTATCGCTCCAGTACTCATCGTGGGTTTTGAGTATCTGGTTGAAGTTACATACCCAATACCTGAGGCATGCAGTTCTTCAACATTCAACGCGGCTTATTACTTTTTATCCATTATAGCAACTCTTCTATTTGAAGGGCTGTTCGAAGCCATCGACTACCTTTGGACCTTTGTGGTGATTTTATTCATTCTCGCTGCATGTGCCGGGCTGATAGTGTTAGTCAATTCAAATTTGCGTAGAAGAGATGCCAATTTACATTTGAACCAGAATGTTCCTAGTCCAGAACCTGAGCCAGAAATGAGTTATTATACTGGTACTAGAGTGACTACTGCCAAATTTTAAAGAGAGAAAAAGAGCATTTCCTATATATCGCAAATATTGCGCACGGTCCAGTATTGTGAAGTTGATTTGGTTATAATCAGTATATAATTTGTAAACAGTTGCATCAAATGAAGATTTGTTATTTATTATCTAATTAGTCATGCGCAACTTTTATTTTATGAGATTAACGTAATCAATCCCAAAAATGTTAATAAATGTGATTTTCTTTAGACCTTTGAGTTTTATTTTTATGATTTTCAGCCTTGCCCCACGAGTGTCTTGCATTCAAGTACCCCAGTTTCAATTATAATTTAATGGTGAGTTAAATTAACTAAAATAACTATAATGTTTAGCAGTTGTGTGCATTCAAATAGTTCCTGATTTGGAATGTAGTGTTTTAAAAACGTTGTATCTACATATAATCTACGTCTCAAATGAGGGAATATAAGATGAACTTTTTCTCGCGGGTTTCAAACCGATATTTGAAAATGAATCGTTATTTATTTTCAAATATCTTCAAAACTAAGCAATAAAACCCTAAAAAAACTGAGGATTATTTTCAACCCGTAGAAGGCAAAATCAACTAAAATAAGTCTCACATTTTTGAATTTGCCAAATTTGTATGCAGGTAAAGAAAGTCAGTCCGATTTAAGTAAATATTAGCTAACCAATGACAGTAACCGCAATAAGAAAGCAATTAGCAAATGCATTATTTGTTAATTAGCCTCGCCGGTAGTGAATTTTGTATAATAATGCCAAAGTAAACACATTGAAAGGGTATTTTGCTTATCGGTCTTTATCTCAACTGGGACCTTTTAAAATTTTCCTCGGACGAATTGTTACCATAATAAATTCAAGACTTTAAATGAATATTTTGAATAAAAAGAAATCATAGTATTGCAGATGGGTCTAGTTACATCAAATTGTCCATTAAGAGCCCTTGGTATGATCCAATACTAAAATACAAAAATATTTCCATAGTTAAAAAAATGGATATTATTCAGTACATCCAGTTATGGTTCATGGCTTCATTTAAGGGTCCCACCCGTAAGAAAAATGTTGCATAAAATTTGTTCCTAAGTACTAAATTACATTTTGGGTTGTGTGGGATGTAAATTGCATCAATTAATAATAGATTTGAGATTAGACAATGCATTTATGGCCTGAAAATTGGTTCTTAAGTGTTCCCATTGATGTGTTTGCATAGTACATGTTATCGCCTTGAGACCAAATGACTCTGAAAAGTACTGTTGCAATAACGACCTTTGATCACAAATAATCGACCATGGGATGTGAAAAGGGAACCAATCTTCTTCTAGGAAAAGATTGTCGCTGGCTGAACAGATAAAAAGCTCATCACTATGCCAAAATTGACTAAAATTAAAACAGTAGGTTTCGTTTCTGGACAATCTTCAGAATATTCTTTAAAGGGTTTTTTTAAGTTACTAAAATATAAATTATACACATTTAATAAAGTTCCAAGCATTCATACGTTTGTACTAAAATGCATGCGCTTTAACATTCCAATTGCATATTTGGGACAAATAAGCGAGTGAAAATTCCACACTCTATATCGTTCCCTAGATTAAAAATAGTGGTTCCAGTGTGAATTTTAAAGCATATGAAATAGTGGTAGTGAGAAAACATTGAACAATGGAATTTAAAGAACATTCAGAAAAAAGTGATCGATTGATTTAGCTTCATTTGAGGATTCCGCTTTTCTATTTACTTATTGTTCTTGTTGCTTGAATGAAACAGATTTAACAGCTAATTACTATGCGAAAGCTTGTGATTTTATCGGTTTAGGTTGGTTGCTGCAATGTAAAGTATCATCTTTCAGTAGCTAGAATTCGAACTTTTCCCTGGTGCAGATGAATCAAGCTCATCAAATAAAAAAATATTTGAAACACTGATTTGACTCACCAACGTTGTACGGTTTTCTTCTTATTTTCGGCTTTAATCAGCTGCTAGGCTCGTGCTCAAGACCTGCAACATAAACAGATCAGTGAATTTGAACAACAAATACATTAATTATTGATTTCCAATGTTTGTAAAGATAACCATTTCCGTCTAAGTATTTGATAAAGTCACTGAACAAGTTTGGGCATCATTGGATTGGAATTGTATTTATTTTCCTCTTGCGATAATCACCTCAATTAGAAACTCTGCATTTGAACGGGCATTCTTCGGATGATTCACTTTGAGCACTAATGCTTGTGCGGCTCAGGAACAATAAATCGACACTCATTTTCTAGACGAAAATTGCATTTTACAATAATAACAACTTAGCAACAGGAATTGATTTGATTAACCTACTGACTTAAAAGCGGCAGAAGACTGAAAAATGGCAATTGAAAAAAGTACAGAATTTGTTTCATTTAAGTAGGTAATCAATACGTCATTTACTTCAGAATTATCTGCTTTGGTTCCACTAGAAAAGAGATTCAAATGCCAAAATGCACACAAAATTATAATAATGTGTCACTTATATTATTAAATTATAGTTATGAAAGTTATTTTAATCAGAAACATATGTTTTTAATTCCCTGATTTGCTCACTAAATATTTTTTACTTGGTGATTGACTAATGGTTGATTAAAACATCAAGTTCAACAATTTAGAACCACCATGAGGAGAAATCATCAAAAGTCGCGTTAAAATCAGTGGCTTTTCCAAGAAACAATCAGTATTAAAAAGGTAAAATTCTGATTATGAACTATTGCTGCTTCCAAACGCATTGCAAAAATTAAAACAATTTGTATTAATTAAGCTGCCAGCTAATCGCTAATATTTGCTGCCATTTTAGGACTGTGAAACAGCCACAGGTTGTGAAATTTCGAAAGCTCTAAATCTTGAGCGGAGTTTTAAGGTTCGAAATCGACCAATTTACGGAGAAGCTGCGCACCAATAGAACGGTCGTACTCTGACTAGCACCCTTATCTCAACCAATCAGAGCTCAAGTAATCCACAGGGGTGGAAACTGTCCTTCGTAGTACTTGACACCTAGAACCTGACAATTTGCCACATTTGCAGCTCTAGCTTCGTACAGAGCGGTTTTAGTACTTTGGATACATATACAGAAAGTGTTGTGGTGTTTTTGTGCCTAAGAAGATAATGGAAGGTTACGTTTGTAACGGTAAGTGGAGTAGTTTAGTATTTAATTTAACACTAAATCGAAATTGTTTTGCTTTTTTCTTCTCCTAATTCTGTATTCATTTTATATGTCTTTTTCATGTTAATTTTTATATTTTCTGTCGTGGTATTTTTAGTTGTATTAGGAATTATATAGATGAATTTAAGGAACTAAATAATATTTGTATGATATTAGAAAATAAAGCATAATGTTTTCTTTTTTTGAAGATTGAACAATCCGTTTCTTTTCATGTAACTAACCTTATTTTTGCTTCAGCAAAAGAAAAATTGCGGATATTAGT
>NW_026017175.1:0-3961 GCF_020466585.1 Dendroctonus ponderosae
AAACCTGGCCAGAATCTGCCAACACGTTCTGTGTGAAACCCGATGTTTCCCTCCATGTGGGAGTATTTCCCCTTTCAGTAGGGCTGGGCCCGAGCTGTAAAACAATCCGGCGGCGGGTGGTTTCAAAGAGAAGCGAACGAGTATGGAATGTTAACATCTTTGTAATCTCGGGCCTCTGTCGTAGAATCCGTAATTACTGTATAGCAGGAAATGAAATGCGACTGACGGAAAACAGCCCAGTGTGTTTTTATTTGCTTATTTGCTCCTGCCAGCTTATCAACGGATGAGACGGCATTATTAAATTTGCTTGATTTTCACATCCTCAAAGCTCTCGAATATCTATTTTTCAGCTAAGGGCTGTTCCGCAAGCAGTTTACTTGTTGCACCAAAGGAACAACATTTACAGCCGAAATGTGTACGAGTTTTCCGATTTTCAATCGATAGAACTGAAGAAATCAACAGAATCAACAGTTTGGATTGCACGTTCCCGGTCCCAACATTTGTGGATGATTAATGAGACCTGCAAGCATATCTTATGAACATTTGTCCACAAAAACATCTGGAAATTGCTTTAGGTAATTGTTCTCATAGTCTAACTAAATATTGACTGATCCAGATTTGTAAATTGTAGTTTATTTTTTAAATCGGCCTAGTTTGGTTTAAACTGTTTTTGGTTACCCTTTGGTGCTTCTTCATTTCTGACAAAGAAAGGGACAATTAGCAAAGTATCGAATCTTTCAGATTAAATAAATTCGACATTCTTTATACACATACACTGAGCTTACTTTGGCAAAAAATTGAGTATCGAGCAATCATAAAATTTCTGCAGCTTATAGAATCGACATTTTCTGGTAAAACGATGCAACATAAGAATGTTTAAACAATTTTTGCCTCGTTATAGGTTGTGACCAGTTTAAGCCATTACGAATGCAGATAATTTTTTGATTTTCTTACATACCGACTCGTAAATTTACATAAACAACTTGCGATTTGAGACTACGGGGGAGGATTTATGTCCCAATTTCGGTGCGCCCGTCAGATATCTTGCGAGACTCGCGCCGGACTCGTACGATTTATCAGCGCAAAATTCCGACTGTGGCTTGATTTATTTATAATAGCCGAGTAAATCATTGGAACAATTGAACGAGAGACGCTGTTTCCGACACTCGTTCCAGAATCGGGAGCGATCCGTTTGTCGCTAACTGCTTTTTGAGGTCGGGAGGGGTTCGATTACAAAACCTCCCAATTGACCATGTGGAGCGAGACCAAAGCGCGATTTTTAATTTTCTAATCCGATCAAAAATACGGTGATTGAACTTTTCTGGACAGAGTTTATAGCCCTTTTGAGCATAGGGGAAAATTGCTTTGAAAAGACCAGACATAATGTTCTTGCGCAGAAACAATGAATGCCACAAGATTTTACAAAGAGGACTAAAGTGCAAAAAAAATCAGTTCATTCCAGCTGCGCATTAAAACGTGCTGGTAGGTTTTGTACCAGCCACTCAACATTCACCACTTGCCCAAAGCGGATGAACTCGGTTGCTTTATGAAAATGTAGCAGTTTGCGTCCTAATAGCTTCTGTTGCACTTCTTATTCTCCCTCACGCCTTCAACATCTTCATAATCATTCAATCTTCATCATCAGTCGTCATTGTTTTCATCAGATTCATTACCAGCAGCTTATTTAAATATTCCTCAAAATGTTACTTAAAAAATGGCAGACTCTCCTCAACTATTAACCTTTAGTGCAGCACCACTGAAACAAACCGCTGGCAGACAAATCAAATTAATATATTTTTCCGAAGTTTTAGGAGTTTTCCAATAAAGAGCGACGGCTACCAATAAATAACAAGTTAACTTTTCGTTACATCCCAAGTTTGTCGACTGGTAAATTCATCATAATTTTCCAGCTAACTTCACACCGTATTGTTGTAATTGCATTTTGGTCTTGGCTAAAGTTCAGTAAACTTCCACTGACCTTTCGGTTTCAATTGTTTTTTAGGGCGTCACATAAATCATTTAGTTGATTCGCAGCAAAATAATCATTTAGAGACCTTAAAGATAGCAATTATTCGCGTCTACAGGGAAATTTGAAGAAGTTGATCTTGAAAGTGGTTTAGTTCAATAAATTGCAACTTTTGCAAGAAATGCATCCGATATATCAAAAGAAGCGACTGGGGGTGTGTGACAATGTAATAAAAAGGGTCAACGAGAAGGATTAACGGATGAACTGTTCTTGTTGAAGACATAGAGCTACTGCTACTAGCTAGCATATTAGCGACGAGGGACTTGCGACGACCTATTTCCCCTTTTGCAATATTATCGATACGGGCAAATATATGTAGTTTATTTGGCCTTATAAAGTTCCTCGTCAATATCGTCTTTTACGTCTTGGAATTCTTTCCGTTTGGGGACATTAGAACAACTCGTCTAAATGGTAATAGAAAATAGTCAATCGGAAGCGTATTTCCACTACGAGTGTTTTCGCTTATTTGATATCAGTGGCGCACTCGAATCATCATCACTGAACTACATGATAAGGGTAATTCCTAAGTTGATACTTTCTGAAAATTGTCTCTTTTGTGTTGTTATTGTCACATTTTGCATCATCCAACACCTACAGGTTCCGAGTTAGACTTACTTGCTTAAATCACGTGTAGGAATTTAAAAATAAATATGTACACTTTTCAGGTGTTAGAAATTGGCCTCTAACCACTTTCAAGTCACACAAGTTAATTCAGTTTCCATCTCATTTTGACGTCGGGATCAATTTCAGCTGCAGATAATTTTCGAGCTTCCTCCATAAAGCGCAAAAAATGTCACTTCCAGGAGTCCGTACTTATGAAAAACACTTCAGGAAAAACAAGAGAACGATGTGGAATGACAAAACCGACATTCTCCTCCAGAGACATTAGATATACAAATATTGACTTTATGTTATTCCGGCCTTTGTGCCACGAATTGCCTAAGGGTTTAGCAGGAGCGACAAAAACGTAAAATATATATTTTTAAAAGAATTGCCCATTGTTCCAGAAACCCCATTTATTTCGCTGTATGACACTTGTGATCTTCCGCTTTTTGCTTCTTTAGTTAACACAAGCTCATCAAATAGACGATTACGTTGCGCCACCACCGCTATTCGTTCTTAATCAGCGAAATTGAGTTAACGTGTGGAACTGAAAAAATCGACCTCTTACACCCCCCTATATGAAATTTTCGACCAAAAATCAAAACTTCGCAATCGTGTTTTTTGCCCTTATTGGATTGTTTCCGACCTAAGAAGCTGCCCAATAGCTAATATAAAAGTTGTGGATCGATAATAAGGAAGATATCGTCTGTTGAAGATTGCTACCGCTCAAAAACCGTTCAAAATAGACAGAAAATGTTGATTATTTGGGAACTGGAATAGCCTCGATGGTTTTTAATTAGTTCGTTGCATTCCTTGTCTCTTTCCGATGAAAATGATGTAGCAGTCGAGGTATTTTGAAAAACTTGAATTTTTTGGAAAAATCGACCTCTTACCCTTTTGAGAAATTTTGCAATTGTGTTTTTTGTCCTTATTGGATTGTTTCCGACCTAAGAAGCTGCCCAATAGCGAATATAAAAGTTGTGGGTCGATAATAAGGAAGATATCGTCCGTTGAAGATTGCGACCGCTCAAAAGCCGTTCAAAATAGACAGAAAATGTTGATTATTTGGGAACTGGAAAGGCTCCGGTGTCTTTTAATTGGCTCGTTGCATTCCTTGTGTGTTTCCGATGAAAATGATGTAGCAGTCGAGGTATTTTGAGAAACTTGAATTTTTTGGAAAAATCGACCTTATGAAATTTTTGACCAAAAATAAAAATTTTGCAATTGTGTTTATTGTCCTTATTGGATTGTTTCCGACCTAAGAAGCTGCCCAATAGCGAATATAAAAGTTGTGGGTCGATAATAAGGAAGATATCGTCCGTTGAAGATTGC
>NW_026017176.1:0-3611 GCF_020466585.1 Dendroctonus ponderosae
GCTGTATGCCATAAATTTAGCAAGTTAATAAAGAAAATCAGTCGCTTCTTTGCAGGCGTAAACAAAGAATTTTGCTCTTGGCTCATGTGCTTTGATCTACACAATGTTTCCAACACAACACAACAGAACTAAAGCATTGAAATTTATGTTGGTTTTACTGAAATTGCACCAATTTATTGTGAGAACAATGTTCAATGAAGATAACGTTCAATAAGTAACTGACTTATTGGCCAATAAATCGGGGAAAAGGKCGTCGTGTAATACCGGCATTATAGAAATGGTTCGGGTGGTACTTAAGATATATTTTTTCTAGTGCGTTCTTATTGATACGCTGCTTTAAAGTTTTTCATTCTATTTTTGMTTTTATCTGTTTAATAATTTCTGTTTAAATCCAATAAGTTCGGTTCAGTTTTCTAGATGGACTATTGAAGTTGTGGGTTATTTCCAAACCTTTCGGGTATATAAGGTGTAAACTTATATACGGGAGTGGTTAAAAATACTTTTTGCTTCTATTTGTTTAGAKGTTTGGCATTCCTAATAAAGTCCTAATTAGTCGAAAACACGGAAAAGTMATTACTGTTTTGGGAATGTAGAASTTTAGAAACTTTAAAGCATTTTAAGGTTTCTTCTTTGGAAGGACAAAATGTGAGGTAAATGTCTGAAAAACTRCACAAGTTAGAAAGGGAAAACCAAAGTAACATTTGCGATTTCAACACCATGTAGCGCAGAAACAAAGAGATGCTCTCTCCTCCATTTTCYAAAAATGTGTTGGTTTCAGCCAGTTTATTCGAACAAACAAACTGTCGTAAAACAAACGAATAAAAGCTTTTTTATTCTACTTGCTTTCTCCCAGTAAAGGCTTCAAGAGCGCACTTTCTGAACCTCCCTGTATCATACAACTTGCCAACTTTTTGAGTTGCACTAGCACTTTGGTGACGCATTTTCAGTTGAGAAAACGCAAAAACATTTTTCAATTTGCGGGCAAAGACGACGACTGGAACCCATTTCTAAGGGTAATTTTGTCACATTTTCTCACCCCCACGGTAGAAAACGGGAAAGGCAATTTAGACGTTGGTTTTGCTATCAAATTGCTGCGTCACCTCGTTGAGAAGCAGCGACCGAAAAATGCAGAAGGCTTGTTATTGCCTTTAAGCAAATTAGCCATGGAGTGTTCGGAGGGTTCGAGGGTTTTAAAAACGGTTTAGAGGACGTGAAAAGGGGCCCAACGGGCAAACAGATTGATCCCAAAAATTGATGAATTAGTGCCGATTTTCCAGGGATTTTTTTCTTGATTCTTAAAATAGGTAGTCGGTCAATTGCCGGAAGGATTGGTCAAGAGTTGTCGTTTTTGAACCAACTGGAAATTCCCATCGAATTTCGATATTTCATCGATAATAACAGTGCTGCTGGCTCAGTGGGATACACTTCACGCCTAAATGTTTCAAACCCGGCAAAAGAAAAGTACCCAATAACTGCTTTTATCGGCCGGTCGGATGCGGAAAACATCCTATTATTTGCAAATATTTATCGGTTTCACAGAGACGGCAAAATGCCGCGTCCAATACACTTATGGATGAATTATTGACTACATATAGCGGATAGCCGCTCATTTTTATCGTTCCGTGACTGAAACAATTAGAAACGGAAACGTTCTATAATTTGAATGCAATTCACTTAGGTAAACGGCAAGCCTTTAATATTTGCCCGACATAAACGTAACTTTTAGGTAAATCTTCCCAAGGGACTCGGCAATTTTCCGTCCTCGGGGGTTTTTGCTTAGTTGACTCACAATTTGCACAAAATGCCATTCTTTTCTAGTCAACGGTTAGATTCTTATTTTGATTCTGTTTACTATAATAAGGCTGGTTTTATTCTGTACAATTTATGATATTCCCATCTTTCTTGGGTTTCAGTCAAAGTGTGAAGTAAAACTTTTTGAAACATCGTTTATTTCATTACATTTCGGCGAGACAACAGCGCCATCATCAGATTTAAAATTTTACACAAACTACAAACACCAATTCCCAATTAAAACATGTTGTATAAAAACTATAATTTACAAAGTGCTAAAGCATTCACCAGTTTTTGAGGGAAAAAAATCCTTCCTTTTGGGAGAGCAAAACACCGAAAAAACTTACCCCATGATTGGTAAAAATCAACGTTCTTTTAGGTCTTTGCCTTCTTGAAACCTTAAATTTGTCTGAATTATTTTCTACATTTGCGAGAGTGTATGCACGTATTGAGATAAGCAGAAATAGTTTTAATTTTTGCCCAGTGTACTGGGTGTTCCATACTTATGGCTTTATTAGGGTTTGGTAAATGTTACTAAGGTTGTCGGCATCTGATCTGAAATTTACTACTTTTGCATGTTTTTTTATTTGTATCATTTCTTTTATCATAATTTGTTTCCTTAACTAATATATCTGCGTTGTTCAAATCAAAATTATGCGACATTTGGTGTGCATGTTGTGTTAATGCTGTTTCATTTTCGCTAGTATTTCTCAGACTGTATTTATGTTCGTACATTCTCTTTTTTAAATATTGTTTAGTTTGTCTTTTACATATACAGGGTGGTTTTTTAGTGCGAGATAGTCCATTATTTCCGTTGGTGTTGAACTTTCGAAAAATAGTTTCATATAAAAGTTGTTGACGCACAAAGTGCGCACATTTTAAAAATATCTTATATGATGCAGAGTGTCTCAGAAAAGTGAGGCAAGATCAAAGTGTATTTTTTTAAATAGAACTACCCATTTTTCATTAGCTCATGGAATGCACCTTAAAACGCTGCATACGCATCGTAAATGGTTTTCTTCTTACTTGCGACGTTGCCAGATTATCGTAATTTTAGTAAAATTGTACTTAAAAACATTGTATCTAAAAATTTATTGTGGAATTAAAAAAAAGCAGTTAAAGATACACAAAAATACGTATTTCCAATCACCACAGATCCGTTAAGAATCCTATTGAACCAAAATATCAATACATTGTACAGGGTGTTAACAATAGAAACTTCAATCTAAAACTTTCCAACACAATATAACTTTCGTTTTTCAAATGGAAGTACCTGTATATGAATACGTCATTAGATAGACAATTTACAAAGCTACAAATTTGCATTTACACTTTAAGCTGTGAAATCAACCGTTTTCAAATTATAAATTATTTTATTTAAAAATTTCAAAAGGTTGTTACATTTTGTAAGGTGGCTATGGAATTCATTAAACAAGTGTCAAAATTTGATGATACTTAACATAATCAATGAAGAAAATTGCAACGTTTTATAAAATGCTTCATAGCTAAAAATGCAATAAAAGTGCATACGTCTATAAAAATTAAAATATAAAATTATACCTACAATTATATTTCAAAATAAATGTTCTATATGGTTTCCGTTAACAGTTAAGCATTTATTAATATCTACGTTTTTGAAATGAATCGCTAACGCACTTCAAAACAATATTATTAATTTGTAGATAAGTTCTATATTGTTGAGGCGGATTCATTATTTACAAACTTCTTTTTGGGTATTTTGCCTCAAAAATTTTTGTCTTTAAAAAAGACAGAATTTCCTTACGTCTTTTATTACAGATTGATAAATAGTGCTCCTATTT
>NW_026017176.1:3624-3959 GCF_020466585.1 Dendroctonus ponderosae
AATTATTTATCAAAAAGTAATCAAGAACTATCACCTAGAGGGTATCCTGCGACACACTTAGGCTCAAGCTGTAAGAGAAAATTCCAATTAATAGAGACATTAATTTGAAAAATTACCTTGACGTTTCGATAGCTATTTTCTGCTATCGTTATCAAAAGAACCTAAATGAACCTAAAAAAGAGTATGTTAATAAATTGTGTAACAATAGTAGAATAATACAATATATGAAAATTCGCTCTCATAATTCGTCTGTGCAAATTGTCAGTTATGTGACTTTGACTTAATCTCATTGTTTAAATTAATAAAGGTAATGTTAATTAATAATTTTGGTGTAA
>NW_026017177.1:0-3925 GCF_020466585.1 Dendroctonus ponderosae
GAATTGAACGGTTTCAAAAAAATGTAACGATTGACGAATCTGTGTAATAAAATTATAAAGTAATTATAAATTGTCCTTGCTTTTAGGATTTTTCCGGACGTTAGATGCCAAACTCTACGACAAGAAAAGTCTGACTAATTAATCAGAGGATTTAGATCACTTTGCAGGTATTAAACTCAGCGTGGGATAATACCGTTTTTGCGTCCGTCGATGCTCGCTAATAGCGTCCGAAAATCTATACCTAATAGTGGGAAGAGCATAATTAATAACTTTCTAGACAAATATTGGGGAATATTTTGCCGACTGTGGATATTTATGGGACTGGTTAGAGACAGCAGGATATACCGACTGTTATTATTGCGGCAGATATGATATGTTCAATGTCGCAGATTTAAATATTTGTTTTATAATAGATGTCATCCATTTAAGAATGGGATTTCAAAATTATAGTAAAGATTTTAAAAACGAACGAAAGATAAAGAACGCAGAATTGACATAAGGTAAGCACATAGAGATGTTTTTCATGACTCAATGGATAAGCCATGTGGAGAACACAGCAACCAAATATTTTAAACATATTTTATTAAAATAATTTTTTGTGTCTTCTGTGTCTGTGACGGCCTGCATCTCGATACAAAAAACACGTKAAAAAATAGGTTTTAGGAACTAACTACATTTTTCTGCGTTCTATCCGAATTCGACAGATTCCCCAGAATAGGAATTCTGGTAATTATTATATTAAGAGTCAATGCGCTTTGTCATCAGCAAAATGAGTTTTTATTTTACTGCAAATTAAGGGTAAGCTGTATTTCGAGTAACCCTTCTAGAACTTTTTTCATGTAAACTACGAAATAGCTTAAGGTATTAGGAAATGCAAATTCCCGTTAACCCTTTAATATTAATTCGTATCCGAAATTTGAAATTCAAACGTTATCCAAATAGGTCTGAAGGGTCACTCTTATCGGTTAGCACAGCAGTGTGCGAATTGTCCAATAAAGTTTACGTACGTTAACTAAATAATATAATTATTTATAGAAATAGGTAGTATTGTGTTACAGACCCGAAATGCGTAAATAATTTCTCCGGGCAGAAATTGAATAATATTGTTTTGCCTGATGAGGCAAAACAACTCTTCTGTAGCAATTGTATGGGTCGAGTAAACTTAATTATAAACCAACCTGAACCCTTTACAAGATCAAATATTATCAGTTGAGGAAAATGGCATTTATTTTAGGTTTGATGACAATTCCGACGGTGGGTTGGGCACTAAGTAATGAAAAACACTTTAAGGCCCAATTTAAGTAAGCAGATTACTAGGTGTACTGTTTATCTCTGGATAAGTCCAGATGTGAAATACGATTATCTGCGATATTCTGATTGTATTGCTTGCGTGTCACTGACGTTCCACGTTGTTTCAACTAATGAAATGATGGTACCGGAAGAATGAAATTAAAATAATTTATTTTCAAAGCTCATTGGATAATAATGCTTTCCTGAGTTTTAAACTCTGCAGGGTTACGTATTAAACTTCCCCCGAGAGAAACTTACAAATGTTTGCACCTGCTAAACTATTTCAATTTTTAAAATATCCTTCTGCTTCTTTTTATCCTTGTTCTTATGCTCAATGCTTAGCCGCAGCTTACTGGTTGCACTATTCAGCACTCCAGCAATTAATACGGTATTTTTTTAACTTTTCGGTTCCCGCTGCCCTTGTAGTAGTTTGTAATATTTCTTTACTAGGAATGATGTGAATGGAAGATTTCTTAATGTAAACTGAATAAAGTATTTGCTTCCTGTGCGATTATGATTAGAAGTCAAAAATTTTCATTCTTGTAAGTTCAGAAGTTCAATTTCAAAGTGAATCAGCTTTAAAGGAGTAGATTCACGTCGTTATCTGTGAAAATTTTTGGTGAGTATTTATATACTGTGTACTGTGGTACTCTGAACTTTTGTAAAACGTATTTATGATTTTTTAGCAAAACTGAATATGACAAAGAACTAGGTCATAACAAGAGCATAGCACCTGAAGAAGACGAAACAAGTAAACATTTTATAAGCGTATAACGTAAACCCATAAACGCTCGATACGTTACAAAAGAAATTGATGAATTGTATTCCAACTAAGATAATGACAAAAATATGACCAATCGACATCATCGTTATTATCAGCAATCATCCTTGTCTCGCTCACTGCTGAATGTAGGCCTCTCTTAACATAAGCCATCTTGCTTGGTTTTGAGTATCCTGCATGAAATTTGTAGATCTCCTCCTGATAACCAATCGATACAATCATGTCTGAATCTAAGCAATGTATAGATGCAAAACAGGACAGCTACAGATTCCTTACTTTGATAGCGTTGGGAAGTAAATTTTTAACCACTAGCATGGACTAACTTCAAAAGCTAATCTTAAATCATATTCCTTCCTACCAGTATCTGTCCTATACACAATATAGGAAAAACACGTGTAAATGCCGTTGAATGGCCTAGTTTATGCAAGTTGTGAACATTAACTAAGTCTTCTACACAATTTGGACGAGAGGACTGTTACACATTCTGTACAAACACAACAATGCAAAATCTTCTTCAACTTCTCATCCATTTTCTCCTGATAAAAAGCTGTCTTAGGGATCGCCGGTCTCACAATGTCTATTCCATAAACTGTCTGGACATACACACGCACAGCGTGTGTGACGAAAAGAAATGGACAAATCAGAATATTTGTTAGATTATGCGGACGATACTGATCTTAGTATGCATGACAAAAATAGAGAGAAAGCAGTCAACGGAATGTCGACACAACGAAAGGCATGTTTATATAAATTGAAATTAACACTAAATACAACAAAATGTCAATTTTTCCACTCAATCGAACAAATTAAGACAAATGATCTTGCAATAACTGCTGATAGTAACGCAAATGAATCAATATCAGATCCCAGAACAAAAAACTCAGTCTTCTTGCAAACAAACCAGCTGATTATTCCATACAGTTACCTTCATTAACACTACGGCATTTTATTACCCATGCTACTCATTACAGTTTTATTAACGACATCTACTAAACCAAAATAAATGCCCGTTTTTAATAATTCAATTCAGGAGCAGATAGTGGCGTCTATAAAAAGACGAGTCCAGTTTTATACATCATGCTCTATAAATTGAGCCATTTAAAGACCGGTCGCCAAGATAAAGGTTATTTAGCAAATCCAAACCCTTTTTTCCTTGAACGGCCGTCTCGACATTCCAATAAATAAGGGGTAAAGTGGCTCTTGGCGATCCGGTTGGTGGTATATGCCCCGACAATTTATATTGTTGATTGGATTTAGGGTTTTATATCAATAGACATGCGATAAAATGTACGACGGATTACGAAAGCTGTTGATGAAAATAGTTAGAAATATTCAAGAATGTATTAATTAACAACAGCATTGAGAGAACCAATCATTCTATTAACAGTGTATTTAGTTTGAACCTAGTCCAGAAAAATAAAAAATCAGATTTTCTTTAAAATAGATGAGAAACGTAAAAGTAAATAAGATGCCCACTGTTGCCACCATTAATAGAGATAATTTCTATTCGATTGGTTCAATTATGTACATAAATACTTGGAGCTCAGCGATACGAATTTCTTTTCATAATCAGAAGCTAGTAATAAAGTTGAAACCTCTTTCATTGTCGCTTTCTGTGTTTATCTATGGACACTTGAGCTTTTCGTACCTTTATGGGTACGAAAAAACGCTTTATGGTTACTATATTACTATTTTTCCTCCTCTATGCCGTAAACACCTCCAGACAACAGTTTTGAAACACCCTGCATAATTTGGAATATTGTTGCCTTCAATACTGTGCTTCTTAGAACTTTCTGATAAATCTTTAAAAAAAATACATCGTATTTCAAGTAATTTTAGAAATAATAACATATA
>NW_026017178.1:0-3657 GCF_020466585.1 Dendroctonus ponderosae
CTTTGCAAAACACAAACGGGCTAGCCGCAAACGTCCGTGCCGTATAGCGTGAATAACCCTGTATATATAGGACCAGTTTCGGCCCTATTGGCCTCCATCCAACATGGTGCTGCCTTGCTGCGTTCGGAATTTCACGATTCTTGATTTTTTTCACTTTTATGTTTAGAGATAAACATAAAAAGCCATATTCACCTTCGACGTCTTTTTTCTATACAAAGTGTTCCAATCAACAAATATTTCAGTGAAACCAGCAACCACTGGGGTAACGAAGTATTATTAAAAATAGTTCATTTGGCAATCGGGTCTATTTTTCTTTGTAGGTTTCGTGATCACACTTTTTGGACACGCTGTATACAGCCGCAATATGCATTTTTAGTAACGTTTTTTGTTTGATTCTGCTTGTTAGTTGCGGGTAATCTAAACGACTTCTAAGTCTATCTTCTATCAAATTTCTACTTAATTACGAAAATTGCTTCACATTAAATCAAAACACTGTTGACCTGCGATGTTGGCTGTGAGCGTTGAAAAATTAGATTTTTTTCTCAATCCATTAACTTAAGCACTGAATGTGTTCTTGCGAAACCATGTAACAAATGTATCGATGTCGACACTATAATAAGCCGTTCATGTTGTGGGATCAAGCTGAGATCGATATTTTCAAATTTTGCTTCATAACGTGCGAGGAAAGCGTTATTTTTTATATTGTTTTAGTGAACATGTTATGTATGACTTACGGGTGTGGCCAAAGAACGTTTGCCCTCAGCAATGTATGAGTGGAACCAGGCAGAGACGTAGTAGATGCGTGTGTTGGAAGGAGCAAGAAACTGTGGCTTGTCTGTGTTCTACACGCGTCTAGACAATGTGCTTTGTTCCGCTCATGCATTGCTGGTGAAGCTTCATTTACCAGGCCTATGTACAACAAGTGCAATACAACTTATTTTGTTAGGTTTTTTATTTGTCGAAATGGTGAATATTTAAAATAAATTTTGTTCTTCCAGTAGGACTATGATGGCTTTTAATAACAACCCAGTGATAAAATACGTTTCTATTACAAACAGTGTATATACAGTGGCGCCCTTTTGTCAATCAGTTTAGTGCCTGCACATTTGTACTTAACCCAATCTAGTTCAGCTTCGCTTCACCCGTTTAGATCGCGTCAGCTCGCCATCAAAGCCTTGGGGCAACGCCCCAAACAAATCCTCCCCAGACATATCCATGAGTGTTAATGGCTCTTTATCACCAGCCGTTCGTTTAGCGCGCATGCTTCTTTGCCGGATGGAAACCAGATGATCCAGAACTGCGCCGCCTCCATGGACAGCCACCAAATCCAGGAAATTGCTCCTCTTTTTCCGCCCATCTACTTCGGCAATTCGGTAGACTTCCGGGTCCAGATCCAGAGTGTACCCGCCATCCGTCAAAGCTTTGGAAAGTTGACTCTTCCGATTGGTTTCACTGCTCCTGGCAAATCGCTCTTGATTGCGCATCAGGAGCGGAGCTCCATCGACGTAGATCAGGTGGCTTTCATCAGCTGAAGCGGAGACTTTGCCGCATTTGCAGTCTTTTCCTGCACATTTGCAAGCCTTTTTCTCTCTGATGGTTTGCTCGTCTTCGACATCAGCAACTTCTTCATCTGCTCGGTATTGTTCTGGAAACTCTTTTAAGCGGCGAAGAGAGAAGGGATGCGTGGTGGCCACAACTAGCGGGTCGGCTGTTGGTACTGTTTTTTTTGGGTCAGCTAGTGGGTAAATCTAATCAAAATCTTACCAGGTTGTTGATGCTGGTAAGTATTTGCTGCAGGAATTGAACCATCTAGGCCCCGCCTTATTCTGATATGAGGAGAGGGATTACTGTCTCCAATCAGCACCGGGTCCAAGTCGCTGGTTTCCTCCTCCATCAGATTGCTGATGATGTTTCGCTTTTTCCTACAAAACCCCATTGGATGAAACCTGGGCGTTTTTCGGCCCCACCTGCAAACCTCTGCGGCTTCCCATCTTCCTCCTCATTCGCTTCTTCTTCCTCCTCCTCTTCGAGATTCGGGTTGCCGTTGGCTTTGATTTGCTCTATTTCATTGCGCACTTCCTCCTTTATCCGGTTCAGGCGCTCCTGGATCTGTTGCTCCATTTGCTTGCCCATATCTTCAGATCTCTTCTCCCGCTGCTCCTGATCCAGCTGCTTGGCCTGTTCGGGGTGTTTGCTCAGGTATTCGTCAATATATTCGTCCTCGTTGATGGATTTTGGTTCGGGAATCTCGATCATTGCGTAGTGTTTTGTTACGGACTTTTCCTTTGGTTTTCCTCGCTTGGATCGGGGGCTTTTGCGGTCGATCTACAGTAGGAGGTGATTTTGATGCCCAGTGGGGGAGTTTGGATTGCTTGCCTTGAGCAGGGTGATTTTGTTGCTTCCGTGCTCCAGATCTTCATCTTCGACTTCGCGTTTAGCGGCTTGCGGATCGTCGATTAGGCCCATGTCGTTTAAAATGCCCTTTAGATCTCCTGCAGCCGATTCGTCGTTGGACTGCAATCTTAAAAGGGCCGATCTACAATGGGACTGTCGGAAGAAGCAAGCGGGGCCGACGGCAGCCTACCTTAAGTAGTCTGAGTGTTTTTCGCTGAGTAAATTGCTGGGTTTAGAAGCTCGTTTTTCCAAAGTTCGACTTTTTAGGCTGCCCTCCTTCTCCAGTCGGCTATCGACTTTGAACTTTGCGAAGATTGTCGGGTATTTTTCATCGGAAAACTCCATCAAATTCTCGTCTCCTGTGTGTCTTTTCGTGTCTTGCTTCACTTCTTCACTGCTGGTCTTATCCATAGGGCTGATATCTACCGGAATCTTGTCCTCGCTCCTCACTGGCAGCAGCTGGTAGCTGTTCTCAAAGCGCTAAAATTGCCCGAAGCGTTCCAACATTAGAAGAAACTTTGCTGTGGTTTCACCTGCAAAATTCCCACTGGTTCTTCATTCTTGTACATTATGGCGCACTGTTTCCTGTCGTCCAAAGCCCGTCCTTTGCGCTTGTGTTTCTTCGGGTGGGCCTCCCGGTTGCGTTTCAGCCCATGCCTGCTGGTGTCGTGCAGCTCCTCCAGGTCCTCAGACCTTTCATCTTCCTCAGATTCGCTTAAAACGGCATTAGCCCCGAGGTTTGCCCACACCCTCCAAACTTACCTATCAATTGCTGTCGCTTCTGGGGGCTTTTTCGTAAAGACATCGGTAAAGAAGAATGTAATAGTAAGGTGTATAACAAAGAGCTGTATGTTCATTTTATTGTGTAAACTAGAAAATGTTGCAAATGCATTCACATGTCAGTTTCGGCATGTTTCAACGTGGCAAATTTGGCAATTTGTTTGCACCTTGGTAATTGCTTCTGATACAGGAATAGTCGATGTGTAGAGCACTTTTAACTGGAAACATTTCCCGAAGGAATGGATTTAGAGGTTTGCAGCAAGGGAGCTTTTTTGCTTAAAACATGGCAGGAAACTATCCTCTGATGGCCTCTGATGGCCTCTGATGGCCTTTACCATCCTTCAAAGGCACCGTTAGATGTCTCTGCCCTACTACTAGGCCTGGGTAGCTCAATGCATTTTTAGGTGTTGGCGCAGTGCCTTGCTTGAGGCGCCAACCCAAAGCACCGGCGCAGTAGCTCAGTTCCGTTGCTGAGAAAATGAT
>NW_026017179.1:0-3922 GCF_020466585.1 Dendroctonus ponderosae
AAACGATCCTGAAATCCCTGAATGTTCAAAACAATTATTAACGACTCCTAAACAACTATCCAAAAATCTAAAGCCAAAATACAAACCTGTCGAATTCCACAATCAAAGACACCCCAAAGATGTTGAAAGACGTTAATAACCTTCACCAAGATGTGTCCATGACCCAGACAATTGTAAAAAAGTTCTCAAAGGACATTGACTCTCAAATGATGAACATTAAAAAGAATCAGCAGAAAATTCAAGACCGCATTAACGAGGTCACAGAAATGACTCAAACGACATCCACATCAATTCATTTAGTTGTGCTTCTAGATAACGTGGAAAATAATATTCGCATAATCAACAAAGTTTGCGAGAACATACAAACCGCGATAAACTTTGCCGAAATCAATGTATTGCACGATAGTATTCTTAAATACCAGAAATTACAGAAAATTATTTTCAAACTAAAACCTGAAACAAGAATACCGTTCGATAACATAATCAAATATTATGAGGTAGCCCATGCTGACGTAATTATCAAAAATGAGTTAATCATCTTTCATATAGCGATTCCCCTAATATCAGGAAAATCGTATGTTCTCTATCAACTTTACCCAATCCCTGTTGATGATCACACTGCTATTCTAAAGAACCCCTATTTGCTAAAATCTGCAAATGAGTCTTTTAATCTAAATAACAAATGTTAAGAAATCGAAGACATTTTCCTATGCGACCAATCTTCACTAAACTCGAATGAACCCTGCATCTTGGAAAATTTCAAATCAACCAATCATTGTCTAATGTCACCGATCGAAATAAAAGAATCATCGATTACCCAATTAAGAGACAATTATATATTAATAATTCCAACAAAAACGGAAACAATCAATTTTCAATGTCCACACCAAAACTCCATCGAAACAATCAAATTCCCATCATTGATAATTCCAGAACAATGTGTAACGGAAACCAATGAATTCACTTTTCAACCCCAAAACTCGAATACAATCAACTTACGGTTGAAACTTCCAAAAATCAAGATCAATGAAGGCTTAAAGGAAAAAATACAACCTTTACAAATGAACAAAATTAATTTGGAAAACCTTTATGAGGACTTAAATAATATGAAGAAACTTACAAATCACGAGTTGAAAGAATTTGACGTAGTTAGTACAAGTGTGTCAATTACAACATTGATAATAATTGTAATACTAATTTTTGTAATTGTAATATTGTACTTTTACCTTAATAAGAAAAACAATGTAAAAGTGGACATAAAACTGAAACCTCTCGAAAATTTAAAACCCAAATTTTCTCAAACTTAAGGAGGGAGGAGTTATATGACCACTTACGCAGACCACTGTGTATTTCACTCAATAAATGTCGATGCAGCAATTAATTACTATATAAGCTGTGCATTCGGCATGCGGAAATTAGTCTTAAGTTAGCAGTTAAGGTAGTTAGTTCGCTGTTGAAATAATCTATTTTTGTCTGTAAAAATAAACGTTTTTTCAAAACTAAGTTTTTACGTCCAGAAACAAAATTATACTATAAATATAAAATAAAAATATAAACTATAAAATTGACAACGATGTTTAGGCATCACATTTACTGATCTCAATAATCGAATTAACATGACGCAAATATCTGTTCCGTCATGGTCCATTCAACAAAGGTAATAGGTGAGACCAAAAGGCAGTAAGCAAAATTAGCTATTGTTGCTGACAACTAATAGGCCGTGCTTCTCATCAGTTTGCCAACGAATTAAATTTTAGAAATTTAGTTTTATTGTCGAGTTTTCGAGAGATCAGAAGAGTTTTCCCGGCATCTATCCATACTTCCTTATGGAAATGGTACACATTTTAAAACAGGTTTGAACATTAAGAACCGCAAATTCTGACTGGGCATATTTTTTATTAAAGCAGAGGCAGTGGACGGTAGGGTTTTAGCCTTTCTTCAAATAGACATACAGGGCGTCCCCGAAATGACCGCTTTGCGCTACAGGGCGTCAAACTTCTTAAATTGAAGTTAAATAGTAGAGGTATTTCGACAATAAAATGTTAAATAAGTTATGCTTCCCTATTACTGAAACTGCATAAACTACTTTTGGATATTATACGGTTAGCATATCCATAGGTATAAATCTTAAAATAAAGGATGCTAATTTAAAGAGAGTTGAAGAATATAGWCATATTTTAGATCTAGGTTTCCTTTCCTCGTAATATGATGTGGAGCGTACATATTTAGTATCTTACACGAAAAACGATTTTAAAAATTGTTGGTAATCGGTGACAAGTTTTCATCGATGACGCATGCAACCACATACATACATTGCGAATAATTTTGCTTTACGTCTCTATTTCTTCACATTATTCATGATTGAACAATTGTATGGGAGTTGCATTCAAGAAAATTTTTAATTGATTGAAAATCAATCATCATTTCAATCAAAATCATCAATCAAAATTTTAGTTGAGGTGGTGCCAAATAACTTATTATTATTACATAAGACAATCCCATGAATGCGGAGAAAATGTTCAGATATCATTCTCAAAACTATAATTACCCCTCACACAAAGAACTGTGCTAAAACGCATATGCGAGAAGCAAGACTAGCTATATCCAAAAAATGTAGTTATTACGACACAAATCAGTCACTGCCAAAAAAGCGATATGATGCCATTGCAATATTCTTCCTTAATAGCCTACTAACAAAGTTACAATTTTAGACAATATTGTCATAAAGTTGTATTTAAAAAATACACAGTCAATTATTTGAATCAATATTGTCTCAAGTATTTGCTACCAAAATGTGTTTCAACAAGTCATCAAAACTCTATTACTTTGTGGAAAAAACTTAAATCTTAGTCTTAATTTTCTTAAATTGTACACTATTTTCATCGGAAGAAAGTGAGAAATGTAACAACCAGCGCAAAGATAAACTTTTAAACGGTTAACATATTTTGTATGAATAGATTACATAATGTATAAGCTGAAATGTATGAGTAAGAGTTTGATTGCTTAATATATTTTAGGCAAAGAATGGACTACAAATCATTATCATTAATGTTTAAAATTTTGATACGGCGATTTTTGTTATGTTTGCTGTAGGCCTGAGACTATACACTGGAGATGCTACTTTTCTCGGCTGATTTACATTAGTAAACGTTTCCTGGAAAAGAGCATTACATATTTTTCTGAAATAGTACCCACTAGAAAAGTTTAAATTGGATTGTATCACCCTGTATGATCTCTTATCCAAAAACTGTGATCCCATTTCCGTCGGAAATACAGTACAGTTACCGAATATCTTATAAACTGTTTAATATTTTTTGTCATAAAAACCTGATTGTAGTAATATCCTCGTTGTTCTATGAATTACAATTAAGCACATTCCATTGTACGATGCATTACACACACGTGCAAGCCGAGTCTGCATTTATTATCTCATAAATATGTTAAATCTAAGATCTGGCAGTCAGTTGATGCTGTACCAAGGTTCCTGAAATARAAAAAATTAAAACCCTTATTAAAATTAAAACCCACTATTAAACCTGCCGCCAAGAACAAATTTCTTCTTTTTGTTCGACACTGATTGGACATATTATGTTCGTCTATTCTTCATATRCAGGGTGATTCAAAATTGGCGTCATTTCTCTGGAGGTGTTGTCTGGCGCTGTTATAGGAGTACATAAACAATAGTAAAAGAAATTAATTGTTACTAAAAACTGACAAATTTCTAAAAAACTATATCATAAATACGGCAGCAATGTTTTTCAAGGTAATATGCCTAATTAACATTGCGAAAATATCTGTTGCTTCGTAATTATTAAAAACTCCGGTAACCATGGAATTATACAGAGTTACAATAAGATAAACAAGGATAAACGGTAAATTCAACAAGATTCGTTGACTGCGCAACGTACTTTCGACATGTCAA
>NW_026017180.1:0-3912 GCF_020466585.1 Dendroctonus ponderosae
ACTCAACCAAGGTGAAACTTTTTGCATTTCTAAAGCAAAGTTTTATCTATTCTACAGTTGCAACGAAAATCTTCTACCGGCACCAGAATTTTCGTAGTAGTTGTTTAAATAACCGATTGTAGGTTTCAGATGGCAGAAACTCAAGTTGCAATAAAAAGTTTGAAAATTTGTCAAAAATTGAAATACCRCTCMACTRAATTWAAACTTTCCGYATTTCTAARRCAAGGTTTGGTCTATTGAATAGTTGCAACAAAAACTTTTTATCAGCTCGATAATTTGCTCAGCAGTTSTTTSAATAACCGATCGCAGTTTTGAGATGGCAAAAACCCAAGTCGCAAAGAAAAGTTTGAAATTTTGTCAAAAATTCAAACAYCRCTCAACTAAATTGAAACTTTCGGTATTTCTAAAGCAAGGTTTGGTCTATTGAATAGTTGCAACGRAAACKTTTTATCKACTCGATAAGTTGCTCAGCAGTTGTTTKAATAACCSATCGCAGTTTTGAGATRGCAAAAACCCAAGTCGCAATRAAAAGTTTGAAWATTTCTTAAAAATTAAAAAGCCACTCAACTAAAGTGAAACTTCTGATATTTCTAAAGAAGTGTTTACTGGWTAGAACAGTTAGACCCRAAACTYCATAGCGGCACCAAAATTTTCTTAGCAGTTGTTTGAATACCCGATTGCAGGTTTGAGATGGCAGAAACCCAAGTTGCAATTAAAAGTTTCAAAATTTGCTAAAAATCCAAAAGTTACTAAACTAAATTGAAACTTTTGTCAGTTCTAAAATAAAGTTATATCTGTTCTATAGTTGCAACGAAAGTCTCCTAGCGGCACGACATTTTTTGTACGTTTGAGATAACAGAAACTCAAGTTGCAAAGAAAGTTTGAAAATTGGTTAAAAATTCAAAAACCTTTCAACTAAACTGACACGTTCGGAATTTCTAAAGAAAGGTTTTGTCTATTGAATAGTTGCAACAATAAACTTTTTAGCGGCTCGATAATTTGCTTAGCAGTTGTTTAAATAACCGATTGCAGGTTTGAGATGTCAAAAACCCAAGTCGCAATGATAAGTTTGAAAATTTGCTAAAAATCAAAMACTTCCTCMACTAAAGTSAAACTTMTCATGTTTCTAAAGAAGAGTYTACTGGATAGAACAGTTAGAGCCAAAACTCCATATCGGCACCAAAACTTTCTTAGCAGTTGCTTGAATAACCGATTGCAGGTTTGAGATGGCAGAAAYCCAAGTTGCAATKAAAAGTTTSAAAATTKGYTAAAAATYCAAWARCYMYTMAAYTAAAKTSAMACTYTYGKYATTTCTWAARCAARGTTTTRTCTATTCKAMYAGTTGCAASGAAARYYTYYTAKCGGCWCGRWAWTTTKCTTAGCAGTTGTTTGAATAMCCGATTGCAGGTTTGAGATGGCAGAAWCCCAAGTYGCAATRAAAAGTTTGAAAATTKGTTAAAAATTAAAAAGCTACTCAACTAAAGCAAAACTTTTCGCCTTGGCTTTGGAGCCAAGTTCTCTCTATTGAATAGTTTTACCGAAAACTTCTAATCGGTTGGAGAATTTTCTTAGCAGTTGTTTAAATAACCGCTTGCAATTTTGAGATGGCAAAAACCTAAGTTCCAATAAAAAGTTCGAAAATTTGTTAAAAATCCAAAAGACACTCAACTAAAGTMAMACKTTYGGKRTTTCTAAAGCAARGTTTTSTCTATTGAAYMKTTGCAASGAAAACTTTYTATCKGCTCGAKAWTTTTYTYAGCAGTTGTTTGAATAACCGAYTGCAKRTTTGAGAYGGCAAAAACCYAAGTCKCAATGAWAAGTTTSAAAATTTGCTAAAAATCCAAAAGTAACTCAACTAATGTGCAACTTTTTCCATTTCTAAGGCCAAGTTTTCTCTATTGAACAGTTCGAAAAAGAACTCTCTACCAGAAAGGCAATTTTCTCAGCAGATGCCAATATCCGATTGTACGTTTAAGATGGCAGAAACCCAAGTCGCAATGAAAAGTTTGAAAATTTCCTAAAAATAGAAAAGCCACTCCACTAAAGCGAAACTTTTGGCAATTCTAAATCAAACTTGTCTCTATTGAACAGTGGCAACGAGAACTTTCTATCGATACCAAAATTTCCTTAGCAGTTGTTTGAATAACCGACTGTAGGGTTGAGATGGTAGAACCCTAGATGCACCAGAATGTTTGAAAATTTTCCAAAAATCCATCAGAAGCTAAGTTAAAGCAAAACTTTTGGAGTCTCTAAACTGCAGTTTTCCCCATTAAGTAGTGCAAAAACGAACTCTCTATCTGCTCTACATTTTTTTTATCTTCTCGCCTAAATAACCGCAACCAATTTCCAATGTAGCCATTTGCTCAGTAACTCATTAACTTCTCAAGCTCTGGCTCTATTTGATTTGTCCAAAAAACCATGATTGAGCCACTAAGTCAGCTTTCACTTTCTGCTGCTGCAGATCTGCCAGCTGCTGACTAACTCTTTGATTTCCATCAGTAGTCAGCTACCAATTAAGCAGGCAACGAGTTGCGGCAGCTACTCAAACTAGAGGCCTGCTGGTTATACGCTGACAACTGGTCGCCTCAATTAGGACAGCCACTCAAAGTAGCTGGTCTATGCAGGCAAGTGGGCGACAAAGAGTTATCTAGTTGTGACAAGTTTGCTGAGAAACCGCAGCGTTAAGACCGCAGGCAGCTGCGGATCGCTATAGTTAATTAACGCTTGTCTATGGGAGATTTAGGTGCGGCATTAGCTATCGCTGACTAGCAAAACGTCGCTGATTAATTGACATTGTGGCCAGCAAGGCACGGAAGCCACCTATCGATATTTCAATATACTCAGCGGCGGTTAAATCCAATCAAGTTATTGAAGGGGATTAGTGGAAGAATATTTCATTTTCATTCGCTCAATGGTGAATTGTCCAAGACTCCAATTGGGTTCAAACTTCTGACAGATTCAGAGTCCAGTTTTGCCTATTGGGAATGTTTTAAAGTAACCCTCTATCTAGTCCAGGGGGGTGGATATTAATTTTTGAAGACGATACTGCAGGTTTTCAGGACGCAGAAATCAAGTTGTAATCGGCCAAGTTAACTGTCTGCCAAAAATTAAAAAACCACTATATTTCGGTGAAACTTTTTGCTAAAGGAAACTCAGTTTTTCTCTGTGAAACTCATTTAAAACTAGCTGAGCAGCTAATGTGATGTTTTTGCAATGTCTTTGTGTTGCAAACATTGCATGGGCTGAAAAAGCCAAAGTTAAGTTGCTGTCGACAGGTGGAAAAATGCGGCAAAAATTCAAAAAAATTCTCCGTGAAGTGAAACTTTTGGCGAATTTCAGCCAATGGTTTTTCTTTTCAGCGCTTTGAAGCCAACCCCCTATCTAGTCTGGTGTTTAAGTGATATTTTGCTAAAGAAAATTGCTCGTTCTAAGAGCGTAAAATCCAAATTGTAAACGGTCGTTTTGGAGTTCTGCCACAAATTCAAAAACAACTGTATTTTGGTGAAACTTTTTGTGAAAGGAAACTCAGGTTTTTCTTTGTGAAACACATTTATAACTAGCTGTGCAGCTAATGTGATGTTTTTGCAATGTCTTTGTGTTGTAAACATTGCATGTGCTGAGAAAGCCAAAGTTAAGTTGCGGTCGACAGGTATAAAAATCCGTCAAAAATTAAAAAAAATTAAAAAAAACTGAAACTTTTGCCGAATTTCAGCCAATGGTTTTTCTTTTCAGCCGCTTTGAAGCCAATCCTCTATCTAGTCTGGTGCTTAAGTAATATTTTTGGCAAAAAAATTGAATATTCTAAGGGCGCAAGAGTCAAATTGTAAACGGTCGTTTTGGAGTTCTGCCAAAAATTCAAAAACCACAGTCTTAAAGTGAAACTTTTGCTGCACTTTAACTAGGTTTTCGTCT